>NW_020799113.1:15255959-15414233 GCF_003259725.1 Athene cunicularia | reverse complement strand
AAGAGACAGCTCATGGACAGGCAGGGCTCACGGACAGGCAGGGCTCATGGACAGGCAGGGCTCACGGACAGGCAGGGCTCACGGACAGGCAGGGCTCATGGACAGGCAGGGCTCATGGACAGGCAGGGCTCACGGGCAGGCAGAGCTCTTGGGCCGGTTGCCTCCTGCTTTTGTTCCCAGGCTCTTCCTTAACAGCTCCGTCTGGGGTGGGGGTGTGTGTGCCCCCCACCCTTCCTCTCCCTGCATCCCTGGAAATGGCATAATTACAGAGGTGGTGATTAAATAGCTGGTGCTTTTTCTCGTTTTGGTGACAGACCCTACGGAGGGGGAGGGTGCTCGGAGCTAGGAAGCAAGAGTTAAAATGAAGTTAAAGTACAAACAGAAGCACATAGCTGACATGCTTCAAGTTTAGACAGTACAAGATATGCAAATGTGCAGGGCTGCGCGGTATTGACATTTTGAGGTCATAGTGATAGGAATGTATTATTTATAGGATTGGGTTGCGCTAGGCCGATAAACTACATTTTAAATCCTAGGCGTTTGTAACTGATAAGATTTATATATATGTTTACACTATATATGCGTGTGTGTGTGTATACACACATTTTAGATACATGTTTTAATATTTCACGATTAATACTCTTCCTGGCAGGCGTTACGGCGGGGAGAGGCCTCACCGGGTGCAGGCCTGCAGCCGCCCAGGGCTCCTGGTAGCGATGGCAGCAGCCGAGCCGGCCCTGTCCCTCCAGGGAGGCCGGGGAAGGGACCCGCAGAGTTTGCAGCAGTGTTGCCATCTCTGCTTTCTCCCCGCCACGTCCCCTTCCTTTCCCCATACGTTCTCTCTGGCCACAGCTTGCCCTGGAAACGGTGTTTGCCTCCTCGCAGCCCTTGCAGCTCTGTCTTTCTGCCAGGAACTGCTCCCCCTCTTTCGCTCCGACAGGCTTCTGAAACAAGGGGAAACTCTGTGGGTGGGTGGTTAGAAAACGGATTGTTTCTCATGTAAATTTTACCCAGTCTCTCTGCACTTTGTATCCCTGCTTTTTCCTTAGCCAAAAAAAAAAAAAAAAAAAAAAAAAGATTAATGGCATGTAAAATGGGAGGGGTGGGGGGAGAGAAAGCTAGAGGCAAATTTCCACATCCCCTTCCTCTGGACATCCTGGTGGGTTTTCCATAGAAACTTTCACACAGTGGCCAGACAGATGCTTAAAGGGTATGGAAGAAAATAATGAGACCACGATGGGAAAACAATTGCATCCCCAGCTTTCCACCTCCATTAAAGGCTCCTTTGCAGCAGAGCCCTCTCCCTGAGCCCTGACCGGTGGGAACGCTCCCGCAGCAGCAGCGGCTGCGTGGCAGCCATGGGAAAGCTGCCCCTTTGGCTGCTGGAAGTGAGAACTTGGTTTCCCTGCGGGGGGAAAGCAGCCTTTGTGCCTGCCCGGCTTCCCTAATGTGGAGAAAATTCCCATTAATTTTGTGAGGAAACATTTTGTTATGCGTGTTTCAACAAAACATTAAAAATCCTACTCGTATTTTTTTTTAGAAATCACTCTCACAGCTTGACAGGCTCACTGGAGCCCGAGCCAGGCCTGCCCGAGACGGCACAGAGAGGCCTCCCTCTCCCTCTCTGTTGGCTGCTCTTTTCCTGTCTAATCAATTATCTCCCTAGCTAGTCCTTCTCAAAGGTGAGAGCTCATTATGCATATTCATAAATCACAGCTCCCAGACCTGACACTGATTGATGTAATCATCTCCCACTCGCTCCCTGTCTGCCCAGGGCCGGCTGGAGGAAGTGCCGGTGAGGAGGAGGAGGCAGGAGAAAGAGACTTCCAACTTGTCAGACCCAGTTCTGCTGGGAGCGGCTCACTGGGTGTAGCGGGCTGTGTCAGGCTTCTCATTCACCGCAGCCAAAGTGCCCATCACAGCCCGGGGGTAAGACAGGAGAGAGGCCTGTGAGCTGAGAAATACCAGTGAGCTGCCTCCAGTACAGCTAACTGCTATACAGACAAAATTACAAGAGTAAGGAAAAGATCTAGCACAATTTTCACAATCAGGCATCAGACCATGCGTTATAATACCCCCCCAAATCTCTCATGTCAGCTAATGTACCTGCTGTTACTCTCTTTAGATAGTTAAAGCTGGTTTATCTCCGTAATAACAGATGTATTCTGTATGGATTCTGATCATGAGTATTTTTATCTGTGATATAACAAATATCTTCAATATTATACCTGCAGCTGTCCTCAGTAGCTATAAAAAAAAAAAAAAAAAAAAAAAGCAAAAAGCGAACAATGTAAGTTCCTGCTGCTGGGGTTTGAGGGCAAAAGGGCTCCTCCAGCTTTCCAGATAGCAATGTATATCTCAGCTCTGATTTGTTTCCCAAAGCATGCTTCAGCATGGCAGTGTTCAAGATGCTGTTCAGATTATGTGGTTTACCTGCATAGTTAATATTTACACTTTTAAAATACCTCTTTTTATCACTTTGATCAGAATGATCAGTGTACTAAAGTAATAATACAAAAATATATGCCCTGGAAATCATAACAAGATACAAATCAAAGGGAGTCCTAATCAAGTACTTTTGAGAGTGTTATCTTCCTTGTTAACAAATGGTAATAAGAAAATTAAGGCTTATAACTTGCTTGTGTTTTATCTAAGAAAACCAATAAAGATATCAGATGTTCTTTGTTTTATATGTTTGAATGTAAAGCAGAATAATGGAGAACATGTACCTTCTAAGGCTTCATTTGCTTTATGGGTATTAACCCTTTAGGACGCCAGTGAAATTCTAAATTTGCAGAATGAGGATGAGGCTGCACTGCCACCCGGGGTTTTGAGGCCCGTCTTTGCTGCAGTCAAGACAACATCTTTTTTATTAAATGCTGAAATTGGAACAAAGCAACAATGGCTGCTTGCTAACTGTGCATGTCCAACAGGCCTCTTTACTATTCAGCAAATGGAAGATATTAAACAACATTTTGCTTAAAGGTACACTGAGGCCATTTCCATTAGGACATGGTGTCATTCATTTATTCACATGTTAAGTGGATGTCCTTGTGGCTAATGAGTAATAATCAACAGTGACTCCACTTTATTCCTTTGCTCCCAGCAATGTTAAATACTCTGATGGAGTCTCTTTGCTGACACACTAGAGAATATGGTTAAAAAGTGCTAAAGGACATTTTCAGCGTAGAGCAGCCACATACACACATGATGGAAATAGCACTTTTATTACAGTGTATTCTATTAGGCTTTGTTCCTGTTTAAGGCATGGTGTGTGGAAACCGCTGATATTTATTTGAAGGTACTTTATGCCTTAAAAGCCGAGAAGTCTCTTGGTTTGAGAGTCAATGTGGTTATTGCTGGGAGATGAGCTCTTGTCCAACAGGTTTATAAAAAAAAAAATAAAAATTGAACTGTACCTTAAGGTACCTTCTCTAGATTCTGTACATGACTTCAGATAAATGGTTAGTGGAGGAGTGGTTTAGGACAAAACCTTTCCTGCAAAAAATCTACTTTGACATTTATTTTATAAAATAAAGTAACTCCCCTAGCAGCTAATTAATCCATTTTATTACATCAAGGGCAGCAGCTAAGTAGGCTAATAAACTATATTAATATATGTTTTTTCCTTTACACTGCTTACACACTTTACAGTGCTTACACTGGAGTCTGCAGCTTGGTTGTCTCCTGTGTCAATTCCCAAAGTTTGAAAGGTATAAATGAATCATTCTTGGTCATGATTAAGCTTAAGTTAGAAATAAAATATGTCAATCAATCTGGTTGGAAATGTTCCTGCTGTCTAAGTTGGTTATGCAAAACACTCTAAGGTGTGTAGGCATGCTCAATTAGGTCAAGGGATCTGATGGCACTCCTAGCCATAAATGTGTGTCACTTGGATTCCTCATTATTTTTAGCAGTGGTGAAAATGCATGTCAGTAGGCCAGCTAGCCAGGCTAGAATAAAATTACTTACTGGGTATGCATAAATGTGAGGTTTTAATAAGTTAATATTATACTTATTTTCAAGCAAAACAGTGAAAAGAAAATATCTCTCTCTCTCTCTCAAATATTCACTCTATTGAATTTCTCAGTGATCATTAGTATAATTCACACTGGACTATGCAATACTCAAGATACCTTAGCAGTAAAATTTAAGTGCCTAAACCTGTAGATGTAATGTGAAATTAGATACAAGGAGTAAAACATTGATTTGCTCTATTACAGTCTAACTTGCTTCCAAGAGAGATAAAGCTTCACTAGGAGATTAGACCAGCCCCATTCCAAAATAATTTAATGAAAAAAGACACTTGAGATGTCTATTGAACAGTGGCGCTAGTGCCGATGTTCTCAGATGGAGACTTTTGCAAGGCATTCCTACAGAAGACAATGTCAGAAATTTATGCCTGATAGACAGATTTCCTCTGGTGTACTAAATAATAGCCTGATCCTAACAAGAATGTTTCCATGTGATTCTGGATTAAAAATGCGAGGAAAAGCAAGTTTTAGTGCTCATGCCTGCCCTCCTGGCATCTGGTGTAGTTGTTGAGATTACCTGAATCGGCTAAATGACCAGGGTTAAATCCTTTGGTTTTACAGTTTCCATGCTGGGTACTTTGAACCACACAGAGACCTTGGGCTTGGGCAGAAGAAATTGAACAAGAAACCAGCTAAACACAACACTCCAGCCTGTTTTTGTTATGCAAAAGAACCCCCCAAAAAACTAAATCAGGAAACTGGCAACCTAAAAGAAACGTTCTTTACAAGAATCAGGGGCAGGACTAGTACTGCAGGCAAGGCTGGTGCTTCTTAAACATGATTCTTAAATGTGGTGTTGAAGATGGCAGTGTCCCTTTAAGAACAGCACCACACAGCTAATATTTTCTTTACTGCCAATAAAATGCAATTAAATCTCATGAATTAATATATTCACTTCAGGAAGAATTCCCATTCCTTTCTTCGGATATCAAAATGGAGCCATCATCAGTCAGTTAGTTAAATAGGAGAATCCGGAGAGTAAGTAAATGGAAGAGCTTTCAAATGCAGGGCTGAAAATGCCCAATGAATGTGTAGGGGGCTTCAGTAAAAAGATTTTGACTTGTGTTTTCACCCCTTTCCCACTTTGCTCATTGTTTACTGACACTGCTATGGACACAGTATTCAGTCCCTGCCCGCCCCAGCCCTGGGATGTAAAAATGTCATCTCTATTGTGCTGCCGGGTTCGCTTTGATGCTGCCGCAGCCCTTTGTGTGCCCTTCTCAATCCCTTTATAAGGCTGTCCTGATTGTCCATACTGAACATTGCCACAAAAGCTCGTCTTATTGAGAAAATAAAAAAGTCAGAGAGGGGCCAAATGACGGGAGATTGGGCCTTTGCTGTAAAGGACCTACTATTCACATTCAGCAGTCATTTTTTCACCAAGGAATTACAAAGTTGGGACTGCGGCCGCACCAGCAAAGCCATTTTAGACACTTTCTCCTTAAATTTTATTTATAATTACTATCATT
Organism: Athene cunicularia; assembly: GCF_003259725.1. Lineage (NCBI taxonomy): Eukaryota > Metazoa > Chordata > Aves > Strigiformes > Strigidae > Athene > Athene cunicularia. Next base: position 15,408,730 of record NW_020799113.1, on the reverse strand, counting down.
GTTTTTTTTTAAAGATCATGTACTACTGAAGACAAACATTAAATCTTAGTAACACTTGTGGAGAGTATTTTCGCCTTTCCAAAGGGAAAATACTGCATAACTCTCATGTGCGTGTTTCATATTTTTGCCTTTCCAAAGAAAAAATACTGTGTAACTCTCAAGTGCATGTTTCATCTGGGAAGTTTAGACAGATTGTATGGCGATTCAGCTACATATATACTAAAAAAAGGGCTTGTTGTGATAATAAAATAAGCCAGAAGCAGACCTCATCTCCCCTACCACACAGGAGCACACGTATTTGCAACTGAGAACATGAGACTGAGGGTTTAAATTGTTGGTCTGGAAAACCTCTAGCAGTTGTTCTTCCCCTTAACGCTATCCTAACTTGTACGTAGTGTCCGTGGGCAGGATGGAGACAAAGGCTGGATAAGGTCTTATTCTTTGGGAATGGGCTATCGGAATGGGAGGATGGTGATTTCATGGCTTTTGTTACCGAGGTTAGGGACCGAATTCTCTCACTGAATTAGAATGGTAACAAGTGGGACTGGGGATCTCTGGGGCTTTTGTAGTGCACTCATCTGAGAGATTGCGCTTTTCTCAGGCCTTCAGATTTATTTTGCCAAAGTTACAGGGCAATTATGGAAATGCACCCTTTGAAGCCGGGCCGATTTCTCTTTATTTTCTCTGCACCCCCCCCCGCCCCAACAAAGCAAAGCCTCCCTCTCCTCCTCTCTTCAGCAAGTTGGCAGTCATTAGGCAGCAGGGTTTCAAGTGGCCGTTCAAATATTCTTTTGAATAGTGCAAGAAAGTTTTAATAAATATATGTTTAAAAAATAGACTTTGAAGCTTTTTGGGAAGGAAGTGTAAAATAACAGCAAGGTAACAATGTCCTAGAAAATAGGCTCTGTGGGTGCGAGGTGCTGGAACACAAAATGCTTCTCATGAAAAGAGGCTCAGTGCACCAGGACTGCGGCTGGCCAGTGGCACGCAGGGTGTTTGGCTAAGGGACCGCCCGGGTGCTCCTGGTGCCCTGCTGCGCCGGCGCAGGTGGCAGCTCTGCAGCAGCCCCTTGCTCCTCGTCCCTCACATCTCCCTAACGAGAGGCCCAGGACAAACAGAATTGTACTTTCGCACCTTTGTACATTATTTATCATCAGAGTTTGGAATCTCGGTGCTGCATGTGAACTAAGACAACATATTTTTTACTTTACTTGATATGTTAAGAAAGTATGTCTGAAACCAGATGGTGAGGTCTGGAGCTAGTCAGGCTGTGACCAGGACTGTTTTTTGCCCAGAAACTCGGTTCTGTACATCTCTGTTCACTCTCTTCTCCATTTCTTTATTTATCAGACTGCTTTGGTCTTTTAAGATAAATCGGTGTTTTTCTGGGTGATTTAACAAATGCTATGGGCCAAATTCAGACTTGATGTAAGAGGGAGGAGATACTATTTGTGTCCCTGAAAGTTATATACACCTACACAGGGCCTGAGCCTGGCCTGAAATGCGGACCTTCCATGATCAGCAAAACATGGTAGGAATATTAAAGTTTTTTAATCTGAGTTTTGTAACTGAGGTGCAAATATCTTTTCTGCTCTCTGTGGAGTTGATGAGGGATCCTAGGACCACATCTATATCAGGATGGCACATAAGAGATGTGTGTTTTCTGGACATTAGGACTTAACAACTTTGCAGCAGAAAGTTCCTCTTAATTATGAATCTATTCAAAAACATGAAAACCCAGCTCAGACCTCTACAGAAGTGTCCATATAATAAATTAATACTAATATTTCTCATGATGGATGCAGAAGGTTGAATGCTGCATCTGTAGCATTCGGCACTGCTCAATGCTGAATGTGGCCTCAGCAAGAAAATTTCACGTGAGCCGGGCTCAGTGGAGTTGCAGTAGGTACCATGGGATGACCACCACCTCTCCAATCTTTTCATCATCCTTCTCCCCTAGTTCCCATTTGCACATCTAAATTTCTTTCCCAGCCTTACACAGTGTTGAGGATTCCTTCCTAGTCCTCTGTACCTTCCTCCAATCTAGGATTATTTTAATGTTTCCTGGAACTCATCCTCATTTGGATGAATTCCAAATCTGCTATTGTTTAAAAGGCTTTCAGGAGCTTTCAGGTATCTGATACATTTCAATATGCTGCTGGGTATGGTGTAATTTCTTGTACTAAAGAGAGGAGGACTTTTGGGATACAGATCTAGGTTCAAGTCTGAGTACCAAATCTTAAAACAGGTTTAGGTTCTAAAATGCTGGTCTACTCCAAGAATATTTCTAATCTTAAAAGTTTAAAAGTCAAGAAGAGACAAACTTCCTAATAATGGGATGCTTGAGAAGCATCCCAATTGTGAATATAACAGGGTGGAAACTTGACAACTTTGAAAAATCGTAGTATTTGTACTGTTGGTACCTTCTGACCTAGGAAATACTCAATTGCAAATGACCTTGCTAGGGAAATAATTTAGGGAAATAAATGCAATTCCTTCCATTTCTGCCTTTGACAAATTCTATTTATGCATTTATTTATTTTAAAATCTACATAAAACCCAAACAGCACAACTATGTTTTGAGCCTCAAGCTTGTCACAGATGCTGCCAAGGGTCAGCTGGCAGCCTGCACACCAGGTATCACTCTCCAAGCCACAGGCTGATCTTGCCTAGATCATGGCCTTTTTCTTGGGGTAAATGGAGAATAGCTGTCTGGACAGCACAATCTGCTTTTCCAGCTCTCTATTCTTGCTGCCCTGTACAGCCAGGCACCTGGACCCCATAGTCTACACAGTCCCTGGGGGGAGGAGATATATCTTCAGACTACCTTCAGGTACCTCCAAGATGAGTGGGATCCTTGTCCCACAGTAGAGGACAATTTCACATGTCTGTGGTGGCTTGTAGCTATAAGTGATTGCCATATGCATCTCCCCTGAAAAACACCATGGTGTGACATGGTGCATGGGTATGAGACTCAGAGAGTCTGGCTTTCTATTCTTGTAGGTTTTAAACACCAATAATTAAAAAGACTGAATCGTACTTGCTAATGCAGTTTGTGGAGTGCAGGGTTCACGAGCTTCCCCAGGTGAAGGTCCTTGAGCAGTCATGTTTCTCCTCTCCAGCAGCTCCAGCCTGCAGGTGGTGTTGGGGGGTGCATTGTAGTAATCTGGCCTTAAGGCCACAGAGACCTAGATCACCTCTGCCTGGAGGTAAAGGTCACAGATTTTGAATACTTTAGATATTTCGTAAGCCAGTTTTGAAGACTGTAAAGAAAATGGGTTTCCATGTTCAGTGCTGTTAAAAATGGCCCTCAGGATGTGATGCTTCTCTGTGTACTTGGGTCAAAGCCCACCAATAGGTAGGGCAGTCATCAACAGGGTGAGATCTTCCAGATACCTTATCTTACAGGGAATATTTCTGGCTCATCTGGGCTGATTTTTAACCCCTGGGCCTTGTATTTATTCTGTAGTGCAAGCTAAAAAGCAGGTCAGGGTTGTGACAGTCAGTGTCTCAAAGGTCTAGAAATAGAGGGATGGGCATTATGAACTATAATGATAAACACAATTACGGTACAAGAGATGATGTCTCCCTACTACTTCGACAAATAGACCTTAGATATCGGTGTCTACTATCTGACTGTCAGTAGGAAGTGTATATCTCATAAGGCTCTGACCTGGTGATCTTCTAACCCTGAGCAATTAATCACCAGCATCTAATAGGGATTAGCTGTATAGAGGAGCACTTGGTGTCCAGACTGTTCAAAATAATGCTTTCACCTTTTCTACAACTATCAGCCCTATAGTTGCCCTCAACGTGGGACCACTGTTTTTCTTTGGAATAAGAAATGGCACAAAATGAACCTCCTTCTGTAAGGGGAACCCACCAATTCCAGTCTCCCCCAAAACCAAAAAAGCCCACCCCAAAATACCCAAAACAGAGCAGCTTGGGCAGTAAAGCCACCAAATACCAAGGTCACAGTTATCAGCTGTGTTGCATGTGGGAGCAGAGAACAGAAAGGCTCCCTCTTCCCCCTCCATGTGGGTTACCTCCTGTGTTTCTAGTGCCTGTGTCTGCAGGAGGGGCCTGGGAGAGGACTGAAACCTGCTATTCTTTCATGCTGGTGGGGAGGGCCGGGGACTTTCCCCACCCTTTCAGCTGTAAGCAAGAGGAATGGCTTTGTCTGCAGCAGGCTGTGAAAAGTTGGGAGTAAGGTAGTGAAGAATCAGGCCCCATCCATTCTTTGTAGTACTGGAGCTTGTTTTTTGAAGTGCAATAAAAATACAGGTGGTGGAGGAGATAATGTACTGTTCTGTTCCTTTGGGACACTCAGGGAGACAGTAAGGAATTCCAAAATATGGAGCGTGGGGTTTTTTTATAGCATTGATCACAAACATTAGTTCAAGAAAACACCCAGAAGTAGTAAATATGCAAATTTGTTATGAAAGAAAAAACCTATAAATACCTGCTATGTTAGAGAATTTGTTTAAGGATATTTGATCCTCAATGAAGAGTTTATCAGATTACGGTTTTAATTTGTGCATTCAGGGTTTCTTTTTAAAAAAAGGGGTGGTCCCTTTTAAAAATCATTTCTCTTCTGCCCCAATACTTGTACTAGAGCTGTATCACTTCTGCTAAGAAGTGTAATATAAATCTGGGTTGGAGAATACCAATTTCATATAAATTTGATGTCAGAACACTGTTCCGCTATTTTGTTGTCTAAATTATATGGAAATTGGTCTTATGCAAGGAGTAAGTCCTCACAGAACAGGGCCCTTAGGCTTTTGGTTTAATTATCATAAGCTTCCATTTAATTAAACTTATTAAATGGTTTGGTGTAAGAGCAGACTATCATTTTGCAGAAGCTTACTGGAAGAGAAAAATATTTATGCTGCTTGGGAAGGAAATAACACTCTCCTTCAGAGATGTTTCCCTACATATAAGAGTGAGGGTCACACCTGGGTCATCCTCCCAGGCACCTTCAAACTTTTCATACCTGGAGGCATTTCAACCTGTTCCTTACTACAGGGCCAGTAAATTCAGTTTGTCCTGCAGCTGGTGTTTCAGTTTACATAGAAATTATAGGACAATCTCGGCATAAGAGGAAGAGGATGTAAACAAACCACAAATACCTGGAAATAAAAAGAAAGTTCTAAACCATCAGAATAGGGAAGTTTCATGACAGAACAAAAATCCAAGCCCATCAACCAAAAAAAAAAAAAATCCCCAAAAATCCCAACCCACCCAAATCCCAGAACAAGCCTTTATTTGCTTTCAGATCAGCTTGATAAATTAGGTTTGGACATTATGTGATATGCTGTTTGTATTAACAGGAGATAGGACTTGATGGCACAGCAAGCCTCCTCCAGGCTTTCGTTCATAGGCAACCCTTTCACGAGGCTTTACTTTCATGAAAATACATACCTCATGGGGTTCACCCCAAAAGTGCTGGTCACCTTCATGTGCAACCATTGCCCGTGGTATATATCAGTTTAAACAGGAAAGACCTTAACTGAGATTTAGATGATATAAAAATCCTTGTTCTGATGAATTTGACTCTTGGTGACTTCCCACAGAATCCTGGCTTTACTTATTAAGTCAAGTCTATGACACAACCACTGGCATTGTTGGCTTCTGGGAAACATTACACCTCTTATTTTATTCTACAAAACATATAACTTCGGACTGAAAAAAATATATTCACTGATACTATTTCCTCAAATACAATGTTGTGGATTAGCACTGTTTTAAAAATTGTGATACTGTGTACTAACTCTTTAAAAAAGGAATAATTGGAAGAATATTAGCTGAACATGTGAAATTGAGATGATTCTTTAGGGACATGTGAGAAGCTGATTAATAAAAGGAAGGAGGGACACGGTGTGTCAGGGACCTAATAAATAGATTTAAGGACAAATAGCTAGAAAAAGAAAGTACACATTACTAATGTTGATAGAAAGCCTTAACTGCCTAATGAATTTCAGAAATTGGTTGAGAATAGTTAATCTGTGTGATAACATGACCCTCAGGGTTAGTTAGATCTGTGAATTCTTATCCCTCTGGGGACTTAGCAAGTTTCCAGAGATTCACACGAAATTCTTACAAGGAAAAGGCATTCACAGTTGGAAGATTTCATGCAGGTTTTGCTTCTGAATGCTCATGTTACACAAAACCCGACATACTGAGATGATGGCAGAGAGTGAAACTTGGTACTAGCCACACTGTTAATTAAAATTTTCGCTTTCTAACAATCATGTACGTTTGGATTTATTATGGGCTCACATATAACTCCAGATGAAAGGAAGTGTTTTACCATAACAATACTCAATTCTTAGTTGTTTCTCCATGCTAAATTAAACTCTGTATATATGCCGAAAAGCAAATGTATCAGTTGGTATTTTCTTCATTGGATCAGGCATTTCTTACACACCCTTTACAAAAATTTCATGGGAAACTCACAGAAAAGCCCACCTAACTTACATAGACTGGAGCTATAAAGTGCTTAGTAATGGCAGTCTCATCAGTGTTTTAGGAACACTGCCAATGGTAAAGCAAAACCAAATATTTCAGAGAGAGCTCAAAAGAAAACATAGGCAGTGTAACATACTACTGACCCGAGCAGCAACATGATCGTCAGGTTTCTTCTTCCGGAGCCAGCAGGCACCAGCTCTGCTGGGGCGGCGGGGGGGGAAGAAACATGTCCCTTCGTGAGCAGGGGAGGCTGGAAATGCCATTTGTTTGCTTGAGATGCTGTGTCCTGGTTGGCTTTGGAGAGAGGTGCAAAATGAAAAGAAAAATTCCTTCACAGAAGGCAGTTTTTACATGCATCACCATGCCCCCCCTCCCGAGGACTATTAGACTGGGATTTCCAAAAGAATTTAGGGCAGTTAGGCACCCAGATCCCACTGAAATCTCCTCTGAAAAATCTCAGCTGTAGCTGTTAGTGACATATTATAGCAGCAGATTTTTCTTTTGAAGAATGGGATGGATTTCATTCTTCTTAATATGGATGTAAAGGTGCAGAAGGGGGCAAAAAAGGAAAGACCCTGAGTCTGCAGAATTGGCAGTATCACAGATTGAAAAGATGTGCATATCCCCATTCATGTGTGAAGGCTACAGATTATGAGCTGCATTCATGTCCGTCCTGTGCTTTTGTCCAAACCGGGCTTGTGTTCCTACACAGAGATCTTCAAAGGTCTTGAAAAAGAGGTAAGTGAGACCAGAGAGTGATGATTTTGAAAATAAAAAGCAGATAGACATTTTCTGCATATATCTCTGACGAGATACCTCTGGCTCACCCTCTAAAAAAATCAAGATTTGTTTGTAACAGTGACATTAATATAAATGGTGTTGAAGGTATACTTTTCAGCTGATATTGCAAAAGTGAATGCTCACCACATAGTTGTGCATAGGAGGTCCTGCTGAAAATACTTATATATAATTTAACAAAAAAGATGCTTTTGTACTAAGAAATTATGGCTTAAAGCTTTCTTATTTGGGAAAATTCCAGCCTTTGTGCTCATATCCCAGTTATTACAGTAAAGACTTCCAAATGGGAGATATTTTAGAAGAAAACAGTACCAGAGTGATAAGGGTACTGTGCTTATTTTTCTTTAAGCAGTGGTATGCTTTTAGTTTGAGAAGGAATTTTAAAAGGTTCTAGATGAGATGGTACAAATCAAACATATTCCTATAATATTTATATAAAATATGTCAAGAAAAAGGAATAACACTGACTGTTAAAAAATATTGCTGGAGAAACAAGAACAATAGCAGGGCTAGAATGCATGTTATTGACCTTAGCTGTATAGAGCTAAAATATATATGAATCAGTCTGTAGCACAAACCAAGAAAAATTCTTTCAGAATCAGAAACCCTTTACTAAAGAACATAATCTCATTTCTCATTCCATTTAACTGCCCATTAAATACAGCTTTTGTAGGAAGACATGTACCTGAAAGACTTGTGTAGAGTGCCATTAATAAAAATACGCACACTGTCCAAACCGAGGTGATGTCTCTTGACTCTGGAATAAGTATTTTCTACTACAATATCTTTTCCTGTAGGGATATTAACATACAGATAGCATTAACAGAAAGAAAATTTATTAGCAATGACAGAAAGGCAAGGAAGATTGGTGAGTAAGATCCAAGGGTATGAGGGGAAAGATCAAAAAACATCACAGAGTCTATCATCAGTCTGTTCCTGTGTACCTACAAGAGAAAGTGAATCTTCAAAAGAATGAGAAGAAAGCTGATGATGGGGTGACAGAAGCAGCTCCTCTCCAGGACAATGACAGAACAGTAATTATAGACAACGATGACATGTGATGGAGAGTTTTACCCTCCAACTTTACAGGAAAGGATCTCAGCAAAACACATGTATCAACACTCTCTGTGATAGGAGGGATAGGGAATGAAAGAAAAGGTGAAATGCATCCTCTGCCACTCCTCATACTTATGGTATGAGGAGTGAGGAGAACCTAATGCAAGAGAAACAAAACAAACAAATATGTGTCCCTCCACAGAAGGCAAGCGGGCCAGTTCAGAGCTGAACCCATGGCAGCTGGGCAGTCCCTGTATCCTGGACGATGGTCGGGGCTGCACCTGGAAGTCTGAGCCTTCCTCTATCCATGATGTACTGACAGTCTGCAAGAATCAAAGATCAGTGCTGGCTGCTGCTGGCAATGATCCCAAGGAGTAGTACTTATGTATTTATTTCAGTTTGCAATATGTATTTTTACAGTACTTCCTGTGATATCACAAAACAAAGAGAGTGTCACAGGAAATGTTTGAACGCAGCCTCTCCTACAGAAGCACTGAACAATTGCTGATCACAGAATCACAGAGTAACAGAATAATCTGAGTTGGAAAAGACCTTGAAGATCATCCAGTCCAACCATTAACCTAGCACTGACTGTTCCCAACTACACCAGACCCCTCAGCGCTATGTCAACCCAACTCTTGAACCCCTCCAGGGATGGGGACTCCACCACCTCCCTGGGCAGCCCATTCCAACGCCCAACAACCCGTTCTGTAAAGAAATGCTTCCTAATATCCAGTCTAAACCTTCCCTGGTGCAACTTGAGGCCATTCCCTCTTGTCCTATTGCTTATTACTTGGTTAAAGAGACTCATCCCCAGCTCTCTGCACCCTCCTTTCAGGGAGCTGTAGAGGGCGATGAGGTCTTCCCTCAGCCTCTTCCAGACTAAAACCCCCCCAGTTCCCTCAGCCGCTCCCCGTACAACCTGTGCTCCTGACCCTGCACCAGCTCCGTTGCCCTTCTCTGGACAAGCTCGAGTCATTCAATGGCCTTTTTGTAGTGAGGAGCCCAAAACTGAACACAGGAATCGAGGGGCGGCCTCACCAGTGCCGAGTACAGGGGCAAGATCCCTTCCCTGTCCCTGCTGGCCACGCTATTGCTGACACCAGCCAGGATGCCATTGGCCTTCTTGGCCCCCTGGGCACACTGCTGGCTCATATTCAGCCGGCTGTCAATCACCCCCCCAGGTCCCTCTGTGACTGGCAGCTCTCCAGCCACTCCTCCCCAAGCCTGTAGCACTGCTGGGGGTTGTTGTGGCCCAAGGGCAGCCCCCGGCATTTGGCCTCAGTGAAACTCCCCCAGCTGGCCTCAGCCCATGGCTCCAGCCTGTCCAGGTCTCTCTGCAGAGCCTCCCTACCCTCGAGCAGATCAACACTCCCACCCAACTTGGGGTCATCTGCAAACTGACTGAGGGTGCACTCGATCCCCTCGTCCAGATCATCAATAAAGATGTTAAACAGGAGTGGCCCCAAAACCGAGCCCTGGGGGACACCACTCGTGACCGGCTGCAAACGGATTTAACTCCGTTCACCACAACTCTCTGGGCCATCCAGACAGTTTTTTCCCAGTGAAGCGTGTGCCCATCCAAGCCTTGAGCAGCCAGTTTCACCAGGAGAATGCTGTGGGAAACGGTGTCAAAGGCCTTACTGATGTCAAGGTAGACAACAGCCACAGCCTTTCCCTCATCCAATAAGCAGGTTGCCCTGTCGTAGAAGGAGATCAGGTTTGTTAACCAGGACCTGCCTCTCATAAACCCATGCTGACTGGGCCTGAGCATCTGGTTGTCCCCCATGTGTTGTGTGATGGTACTCAGGATGAGCTGCTCCATCAGCTTCCCAGGTACCGAAGTCAAGCTGACAGGCCTGTAATTTCCTGGATCATCCTTCCGACCCTTCTTATAGATGGGCCTCACATTGGCCAATTTCCAATTTGTTGGGAGCTCCCCAGTCAGCCAGGACTGATGGTAAATGATGGAAAGCGGCTTGGCGAGCACCCCAGCCAGCTCCTTCAGCACCCCCGGGTGTATCCCATCCGGTCCCACAGACTTGTGTGTGTCTGTGTGATGCAGCAGGTCACTGACTGTCTCCTCCTGGAATGCAGGGGTGGTCGTTCTCCCAGTCTCTGCCTTCTGTCTGAGGAGGCTGGATTCCTTCAGTACAGCTAGTGTTGCTATTAAAGACTGAGGCAAAGAAGGCATTAAGCACCTCAGCCTTTTCCTCATCACTTGTTACCATGTTTCCTCCTGGGTCTAGCAGGGGATGGAGGCTGTCCCTGGTCTTTCTTTTGCTGATGTTTCTTTTTGATGTCAAAAGCTAGCCAACAGCCCCTTAGCACAACAATCAGCCCACAAGTTGGGGTAGCAGAAAAGCAGCACTCAGAAGTACTGCTGCAATCAGGGCTTTTTGGAGTCCCATCTGAAACAGGCAGGTGCTGCTGAGCGAGTGTCTCGCAGACGCCTCCCCTCCCACACTGAAAGGACTCATGCTTGACCATGTTCCCTGCCCGCATCCACCATGCTCCAGACACCACGAGGACAGCAGACTGTCTGAGTCCCAGCTTTCCAATGCTGTGGCTTGTGATCTGGCATGTTTTTATTCTGAAGAGAGGCTAAGGGATGGCTGGGTGTGAGAACGCCAAAGTCGAGAGGCTGCTTCAGACCATACGGTTGCAGTGCCTCAGCACCAACTCCTGCCACAGGACCAGGCTGGTTGGGATCAGAGTGCCATGGCTTTGCCCTCTCTTACTGTACCTGCACAGACAGAGGGGTTTTGGTTTCATTTTGCTCAAGGTGGAAGTAAAGCAAAATAAAGAGATTACACATATGACTTTCAATAAGGAATCAGAAAAGTAGCAGTGAAAAAAAGAGTAGCTCCAGTGAATAACTTTCCAAGACCTGCCTTCTTCTTGTCAAAGGAATGAGCAATTAGTTTATTAGATAATCAAAGTCATAATTTTAATTATATCTCAAATCAAGTCCAACTGACAGAAACCAAACCAAGGCTAGACCAGTTGATATTACTTTTCTTGAAAACATTTCCAGTTCATTTGGCTATAGTTATTAAAATTTCTTTTACCTTCCTTATCTTGCCAGGAATAATTGCTTACATGAAGCTCCTGTCAAAACCACATGACTTTTTGTTTACAGTGTATTAGCATCTAGGGAGCCAGTCAGGGCTGTAAGACAGTACTTCCTTCTAAATAATACCTTATGAAAATAATAAACACTGGAGACACACTTATGCTGTCATGTAAACTCAGAGCTCAAGGTTGTATTTGGTGGATTTTCTGTCCCATTCTACTGTTCACGTACTGACCTCTCCTTTGCCTTGAGTTGGCACCAAGGCAGGTGGGTGACAGCCAGGAGTAGGAGGTACAATGAGAGCACCCTGTTGATGCCACTGGCTTGTGCCACACGGTGTGGAGAATTGTGGCACACCTACAAGCATTAGGTGTAACCAAAGATCCCCGTTGTCAGCTCTGCATGGCATACTGAGAGCGCTGTCAGACTCAGAAAATAAATAAATGCAGAAATTTTTCATGTTTGCATGGACACACACATGCTCAGTCTCTCACACATATACTATAAGGACCAGTAAAAGATCAAAAGCAAATAAACGAAGCGAATTAATGAAAATGAAGTGGAAGACTGCAATCACACCAAACCATGCAAAAAAAAACCCAAACCAGCTCTGAACAAATTAGTATGTAATGCACTACTTCAGACAGATGTTCAAATAGGAACAAAAGGAAATAAGGAGGAAAACCATACAATGCTGGCTTGAGAACTTTCAGGAATATGAAGAAAAAAAAAAAAAAAAGGGATAATTTCCCATTTAGCCTGGAGCAGAAATAAGGCTGGATTCTGATTCACTGAAGATACTTTTCCCATTGCCTTCAAGAAAATCACCATCCAGCTTCTGCAATAACAGCTGAGAAACATGTTTCCTGAACAAAAAAGGGCTGGGCTGTGCCTCGCAGGGCCTTGGGCTCCTGGGCAGGGGTTAGCAGTTAACCCCAGTCACAGGACTCTGCTTACCTTTCACAGTATTTTTCTTTCTGCTCTTTTATTATTACCCACAATTTTTAACCATGAAAATCACAAGTGTTTTCTTTAACATGTTAGGATTTTTTTTGAAAATTTTATTGCAGTTGTGATCTTAAACAAGTAAACAAACTTCTGCCAGTGTGAGAGCAGTGTGTAACTTTAGGGAATAGCACAGCAGCAAAGAGGGTACAGAGCACCACACCTCCACCTTCGCAGGCACAACAGCTGTCAGCTCCCCCAAACCCCAAAAGTTTCCCTGTCTATTCTATCTACTCAAAAAAATTAAATATGTGACTCTTGGGAGGAAGAGGGTATACAAAGTCATCAGGGATTCAGAGCAGCTTCACATCCTCTACATTTTCTGGCATCAAATACTCAGTTTTATTGCAGCCATATAACTGTTTTTCATTCTATAAAAAAAAAACAAACAACCCAAACCCTGTATTGGGAGCGAATTGATGTAGGTAACTTTTTGTAAATTTATCACTGTAATTTTGCCATATCAGAATCGCATTCTCAGATATTAAAGTGTGTTGTAAGATGTAATATAGACAGTAGGTTAATGAAATGGCCTTCTTGATGGTGCATGATATTGTTAAGAAATAGGAAGATTCTGGACTGAAACCGATTGTTAACAAGTGAAGCAAAACACCTTCCCAGCAAAGACTTACATTTTGGAAAACCCACTGCCTGACTTTGTTTCACACTGCAAGTGGCCACAGGAGCCAGCTTTGTGTTGACTCGAATGTCCTCCTGTGGTCTGGTTTGTCCCTTGACTTGAGGCATCACCAGGTCTCTGCTGCTCATTTGGTGTATCATCTACCTGCTTTCTGCACAAGCAGCCTCTGCTCTGCTTCCCCCTGCAAGTTTGGTCTCAAGCAGGTGATTATCCTTTATCAAGCAGATGCTTAAACATCTGGAACTTCCCCCTCAAAAATGCATCAGACAGTTATCCTTTTTGTACCTACCTGTTTTCTGATTGTCTCATTTCTGATGTGGTTTCACTGGCTGACTTTAAGCAACCATCTGTGATACCTCATTTAAAGGTCAGCAACCTTTACATGTTGATCTTCCTGAAGGTCTGTGTTTGTTACCCAAACCATCCTTAAAAACAAATAAAACTTGAGCAGTTCGAATATTCTATAGGGGACAATCCTTTATCTTTTCTTACTGACTTGAACTCCTCCGTTTTCCCATGGGGAAAGGCTTGCTTGTTAGCATAAGAATCTGCATTGCCCACCCTGTTGTTGCTTAGTTTAAGTCCTGCTCAGTTCTTTCCTCTGCAGAGAAACATTGCCCCAGCCACAGTGGTGTGCAGTCTAAATTATTTACTGGTACCGTGGAGGGCACTCCCTGTCTCAACAAGCCTGTCGTCTCCCAGAGGGGCAGGGTCATCACTGAACCTCAGATTACTGTTAGGTTGCCAGATTGTCTTCAACCTGAGGTTTTGGCCATCACATTTTTCTCCACTGCCTTCTCAAGATAGATCCTGAAGGTGCCAGGAGACACCAAAACCTGTTCATTGTTGCCTGTAATCTTGAAGCTTGACACTTTCCTTGCTGTGGGGCAGGACTGATGACCAAGTCTCTTCAAATGGGTTTTTAAGAGCTGGATGAATGATTTCTTGTCCAAATAGTAAAAGCAGTTCTTGACTCATGACACCAGGTTGAACAAAAATCTTTCTGGAAGCAAACAAAGCAGTTAGAGACTTATCCATCCACTTATTTGAACTTGTCTGCAATCAGTTCAGGCACAGGACTTAGTGTGCTATCCTATCTGCACTTTGAATCTCTGAAAAATTTCTGAAGAAATCAACTCCTTGAGATCATGAGCTTGTATACTGTGAAAGGCCGGAGTCCAGGAACAGAGCCATGAAGCTGAAACCTCATCCCTCCATATCTCAGTTACATCTGATAGCTGGGGAAGGAGAGAATTGCTTATCAGTAATTTTATACTCTAGAAGTACAAGCCTGACTTCTCCACTGCTGTGCATGAGAATTACTCATTACACTACCAAATCAGCTAGGAGTATTATTTGCTGTTGGTCTGTTATAAATGAGGGTGAGAGGCAGGGGAGATCTGGAGCACTTATGAGAGTCACAGTGACACCACTGCAAATGTCTTGTATTTTAGTTAGCAAGGAAGGAAAAGCAGCTGGCCCTTGCTGAGAAGTATGCTGCTGCAGCAAGATTGCTTCTTGTTTCTGACCTACCTTGTTTATAAAGTTATACATTTACTTTTGAAGTCAGTGGAGCTATCACAGATTTGAACTTCATGTAATTAGTAGAAAGCATCAGGTCATAAAAATGCAGAGTATGTCCTACCAAGTGAGGCAAACAGGATTTGGTGGTCCTGACTGGAAGGAACAACACAGAACCAGAGAAAATGTATTCAACAATAAACTGCAAAAATTGTGGTTGGCTGCAACACCCATCTTGATGGGCTTTACAACATTATTGTAATTAATTTCATCTGTCCCATTCCCTTTTACCATCTGTCCAGTTTCTTTCCCATCCATGCAAATACTCTTCTCTGAGCTGGTACTCCTTCCCTTGTCCTGAGGAAGGTGCCTCTGTGGTTGTTTTTGTTTGTTTGTGTGTTTGTTCTTTAAAATGTCTATTCCCTTATGCCAAAAGATAAACATGACAACTCATTCAAATAATTAAAGGCTTATTATTAAAACAGAAAATACTGAATAAATTAATTAAAATATTAAATATTTGATGCATTGTGTCTTTTACATAGTGCACTGGGATAATACTGACAGGCTTTTAAAGTGGATATACTCAGAGACTCAGCTTCTGTTCTAATGGCAATAGTACAGAATGGAAACTAGGAACTGTTTAACAGAATTGCAGATAGAGAAAGATTTAACAGAATTCATGGATAGAGAAAGATGCCCATGGACCTCCATTTACCCTCAAATCGCAGATTTTTTTTTTTAAGTAACATCAACTCTTTTGGAAAAAAAAAATCTACTTGAGATATTTGTGTGAGGCAACACAAAGTCTGGAATTATAGTATCCTAAAATATTCTTGTAGCTGCCCCTAGAAGTCAGTGATTTTCTGATGCTGTATTAGATCATCATATAAGACGCCTTACCAGCTGAATATACGGCCAGGGCCAAGCAGCCCTCGAACAGTATTTATGTTAACGAAAAATAATTTCTTTGCAAAAGTTTTAGTCTTAGCAAACAACTTAAACTTAATATGCACCTCTGAATTTACCTTTCTTCTTATGTCAAGAAAGTATTTGCAGCAACATTGTCATGAGGCAGTTATCTTTGTGACATTAGGTACATATGATGGCAATTAGAGGCAGAACCTCCGAAAACCCTGGTAGTATACTCAGACACAGCTATAGCTATTTTAAGCAGATTTATACTTAGGGCATCAAAAGAATGTCACAGAGAGAAGAAAATATGGTAACTGTTGCTTTAAATTATAGCTATCATTACTTCAAAAGGATATTCAATCAGAAACCACTGCAGACTAAAAGTATTTATGTCTTCTGACACTGAAAGGAAAGTAGGCAGTTTCAGCCTGTCATCTCTTAATTCTTCCCCCCCCCCTTTTTTTTTTTTTTTTTTAATAAAAGAAAAGTACTGTTTGGTCTGTAAGAAACAAGTTATAAGTCCAGGAGGAATGAGTCAGAACAGGTCTCCTGCTTGTTTTTGACCTTTCCCTGCCTGTCAGCCTCATTAAGTATTGCAGGTTCTTTGCTAGCTATTTTACAAAAGCTATTGGAAAAATGAAACAAAACTGTGCAATGGTACTCCTTGGGCTACTTGGACGTAACACTCAGTAGTGTTTGCCCAGCAAAACAGTTTGTGTGCCAAGTAGTAACAGGTAGAGCTTTTTTCACTCGCACGAAAACTTTTCCCTACAAATCAAAGAGACAGGAGTAAAGCCATAGTTACTTGCAGAGTAAATTTTTAACAAAATCATAAGATCATGATTAAATTATCCAGAGGGATTCGGAACCTCTTCTAGAAATAAGAACAGACCTCCCATTAGTAAAATATTTAAAAGCAAGGAACTTTTTATTCAACAAAACATTTAGAGGTTGACCATGGGATGGTGTGCAAAAAATAGCAAAAAATAGTTAGAAATTTCAGAAGTTTAGTAAAAAAACCCAAACTATTTTCTTTTGATGAGCCTTCTACCCCTTTCCCTCCTGATGCACTTAATGTGCTGAGCAAACAGTGACAAAGTGTCATTAAATAAAAAAAAGAAGAAACACCTAAAAATGAGTGAAAATGATCTCATGACAAGAGAGAGGACAGACAAAAGGATGTGTCCATGCAAAGAAATTCCTTAAGCAAAATGAGCACCCCATATTCCCAGCTGCAGGGAAGAAGTAAGATGCACAGGTCTGCAGTTAGGAGGCAGGTGGGTGCAGAGGTGAATTTCAGATAACTTTGAGGTCCAGGCTTTGGGAGACAGGCCAGTGGAGCCTGAGTAATTATGCAGGGCAGATGTAAACAGCTCACAGCTAAGCTCATGGGTTCCTGTATTGTGACAATGTGATATGCAGTTTGAATTACAAAATTAATTACACAGATACATGTACATGTGGCAAGAGCAAAATAGCCCAAATCAAGAATCAAGCCTCTTTTGCAGTTTCCAGAAAGTGGGACCATCTCTGAAGAACATTTTGATGTTGAACCAAGTGGCTTCAAAAGCACTGGCCAAAACCATAAAAGTGTCTGAGGATTTCTGTGAAGATCTCTTCAGCAGAGAACAATATACCATGTAAGCAGTCAAGCCCCCCACTACTGGATGTTTCTTGTTGATTTTTTTTTTTTTATCTCCATATAGCTGGTTTGAGTCCAAAATACTGGGCAGAGTAGCACAAGGCAGGATCACAGCTCAGTGGTAGGCAGATGGGTGCTTCAAAACAGAAGGCGGCCAACTTCAGGAGGGTGCTGCAGTGCCCCACAGTTGATCCCCTGTGCCTACAGTAAGGGGGAAGTCAAACAGGTTCAGCACAGAACACAGGACCTGAAATTTAGAAAAACATCCAGTAAAAAATAAGCAAAGAAATCAACTGAATATAAAATGTGTGGCCACTCTTTTTGATGTTGGCATTTTAGCTGTATTTCTAAAAGTGCACAGAGCATTTTGCACAATTTGCTATTGGGATTTTTTTTCTTAATCTTTCCTTTGTAGAATCTACCAGTGAAAAAACTTTTACAATTCTCTGCTTCTCTTTCCAAATCTGTAATACCAACTAATTAGCAAGCAGTTTGTACTGTTTATAGATTTGTACCAATCATGACAGTTAAAAAGCAAGTTACCCAAACCACATCTAAATAAATAAGCAGTCTCCTGTTGATAACTGTTCTCAGCAAAATTACTGATAGTAGTTTGCTCAGGCACAGAGTCCAGAACAGCTTTTCCCCACCGAGTTTCACATGACTTTTGGTCAAAACGTCATCCCAGCTCACTATTTTTTTTGCTGCATGAGCAGGAGAGAGCACAAAGACTAGGAAGCAAGGGCAAATATCTTCCCTGATGTGAATGAAAATTAATAAAAATTAATAGTAATTAAAAAAAAAATCACTGAACACCTAAAGGAAATGAGACATAATGAAGAGACAAAAGATACTACATGGAGAAATACCTGAAGCATAAGAATGTAAATGATACTGAAAAGAGGAAGAGATGATCAAAACCCCCTAAATGTTTCATTCCACGGGGCCACTGTCCCTTCCTAAGGGGATCACTGTACTTCCTAGATATTTTAAACTACCTCCCTGATGATAGTTGGTCTCACTGGAGACACAGATGCAACGAGACTGTTGGCACTTGAGTGCAGACAGTCCGAAGGATAAGTCATGGAGAAGGAAAAAGGCTGCTGACAGTCAGCTATGTGTCTTTTCATTACAGGTAACTACCGCTTTAAGCAAATTGTTTCAGGGATTGGAATGTAGCAATAACTGATCTAATTAGTGTAGGCTGTAATTTAGGAGGGTTCATTATGTCACAGACATTATGACTCCTGGGTATTACTAAAGGACTCATTTGTAGTACTTGAAATGAATTTCTCTGAACACATATAATGTCACCCATATAACTAGTATGTAGCTTTAAGATGATCTGACATATTTAAAATCTCTGACTTTAAGCAGGATTAAGTTTCCAGACAGTAATAAACAAATCAGCAAATAGTACAGATTTACTTCTTGCCAAGAGAAAAAAAAAAAAAAGATTTAATGGCTATTTCAGACTGAAATGGCAAGTAAACTCTGTGACAAAAGTACAAAGGAAACTAATAAATCATGCCAAAGGAAATATATATTGTGATTAAAGACACACACACACACAAACTTGACAAAGATTTTGCATTTCTGGGTACAATACCTGTTTACTTCATCTAACAAGGGAAAAGTTTAATGGCTTCTTAAGAGAAGTCAGTTATTTATTATTTCTGCTCTAAAAGCTCCTGTGAGCCTTCCTTAGCTGGAAAGCAAGCCTACACTTCAGGTAACAAACCCAACTAAATAAAATACATAATGAGACAAATGCACAAAAGTGTACAAGCAGCTTTCAATAGTACAATTCTGAAGTAAAAACCAAGTTATAATTAAGTTTAAATTGGTAATCTGAAAAGGTTACAAATACAATCTCTATTATTTGTTCCCTTCAGGGGTATCTCACCAACTATTTCATAGTTCTTTCCTTTTATGACCTAAAGAGTTCAATCTCACACAGATACAAATATGCTTTTCATTTTTACTTACATAATGTCTGATATTAAAAAAATAAAAAAATTCTTCTGGAGAGCATTTATGCATGTGCTTAACATTAAGCAGTCCTTAGAGCCCCTGCCTGCACCTTCTTAAATCAATATTAAAGCCTCTGTTAATTTCATTTGTTCATGATCCCCACTCAGGGGGAAAATGCTATCCTGACACTGACATTAGGCACTTCTACGGTGTCCTATTCTGAACACACTGATCTCCAGACCTGATCTAAAATTAACCAAAACTAATTAATTCTTTACTTTCATATGATTTGCATTGGACCTGCCTTCTCTGTGGGAGTCAGAACTCACATTATTTGTTTCTCAGCTTCCTTCTGAAGACTTGAATTTTACAAAATCAAAAGTCCTAGTTTATAAAGTAGACTCTTAGAATTAAATCCTGTTCATGGACTACAACATTGCTCAATCAGAAATGGACATGTCAAATTGTCTATGAAGCTGTTAAGAAAATGCTGCAGCACGAGCTGCTTTTGTTTCATTGCAATATGTTCCAGAGGCTTGGAGCACCACTGGACTAAAATCAGAAACTTTAAAAATTATTTTGAAATTTTTTTTTCCTCTAGAAAGCTAAAGACCTAACTAGATGACTTATTCCCATCACTTCCTAATACAGATGGGTGTTCAATATCTCTTAAATGGTTTTTAAAAATCTCAGATATAAATTTAATTTCCAGGTACAAATTAGTTTCCCATTCTCTTACAAAACCTTCTTTAATGTTGTTACCACTGGTATCCTTTTTGGCTATCTAGGTATCAAATATATTTCTAAGTGGGTACTGAGCCAGCTAGAAATACTGACTGAATTTAGTCTTTAATTAAATGCTGATGGATTTTCTTCAATAGCATTAAGCTCAGAAGTGAAAAAACATTATAAAATGATGCTCCTATGCAGGCAGTGATCAGCATTCTTGCATGCAAGGTGTGGTAGTAGAGTAAGCTAAGGATTACTTCTCAGTTTTAGTTTTCATACTGAAGTTCTCGTAGCTCATGAGAAATCTCATTCTGTATTCATGAAACATAAACCAGGCAATTGTCCTAAGGATGCAGTGGATTTAAAAAAGTCCATTAATCTGATTAATAATTGGATTGCTGACAAGTTAAGTGTCTCAGTGCTGTTAAAACTAAGTATATTTTAAACATATCTAACTTCCTCCCATTATCTATCATCTCACTGAAGATGTGGGCAAATAAAAGGTTGCTATCATAAGAGGTTGCTATTCTGTGGAAGCTCCTGTATTGTTAAGCAGAGGAAAGACCCAGCATGAAGACTGGTGGATTGTACAAGGTTTTGGAACACAGTGAGGAACTGAATGACAGCAGAAAAGGAGGACTATTAAGGTTAATCTTTAACACTCCTGTTCTAAATGGAAATATTTTCAATACTAGTGAACTTATGCAATTTCCACATGTATATCTAAACCATTCCTTTTTTGCAGACAAGTTCTACGTGATGTCTTGGCAGAAACCAAGAGATACAGACTCTGATCTTAGCTTCACCACTGACCTGCCCAGTGACCCTGGATAAATCATTCCACTGTTCTGTTTCTCTTCTTTTGCCTGTTTTGCTTCTTCAGAGCACAAGTTCTTCACATGAGGAGCCAACCTCTAGTTACGTTTTATTTCAACATGTTGAGGCTATGATCTCAGATGAAGCCTCTAGGTGTTCCTGAAAATAATATAAATTACTGACATTCACAACCCTCATTCCAGCCCAAGAAATACACCAGCATCAGCATGATTACACCTACAGTACTTCATCTTGGATTTTGGTCATGACTTAGTGGAGTACAGGTGATAAAATACACCTCTGTAGTTATTATTGCTCACTGCTGAAAGTCTAAATTATGTTAAATAATAAAATTATTTTTCCATATTACAAACATCAGACTAAGACCACAAACTCAATTAGATTGAAGAGCCAAAGGAGACTGTATCTCCAATTCAGGCTGAATTGAGATGAGCCATTCTTTGTCTTTGACTCCTTCCCCTAGCACTGCGCTAAACACAAAGATTTTTCATGATAAAGAACAAAGTGCTATTCACACTAGATCAAGGCATAGCAGCTAGGTAGAACAGTCCCAAGATGTGAATTTGAACCCATCCAGACAAGTAGATGCCACAGAGAAGAGCACTTGAACGATCAGCCTATTTTATCCAGGACTGGTCATACTTCTGCCTCCTCTTGAGTCTATGTTTCATGGAGGATTGACCCTACTCTGGAACTCTGGGCTTCAAGTCTGGGAGATTCAAAACCTGATCTGACTTCGGATCTCCATTAGGCACATACACTCCCAAGAAGGGCACAGCTCCAGAAGGGCTCTCTTTAGCACCTCCTAAAATTTCCTTACTCAGGTAGTGTGCTGGCTGCTGTGATTCCTACTCCAAGTTGCCTCAAATCAGCTGACTTGGCTGAATCCCTCTACATCCCCATCTTACCAGGAAGACATGCCAGGACACAGCCTTAGCAGCAGTGATACACAAGGAACAATGTAAAAAAACTAATCCTATCCTCCAGCATGGGGACAGCCAACCTGTGACACTTGAGCTTCATGATGTTGATAAGCAGATTAGGTATAGTTCCCATGCTAAAACTACATCACATGTCTGACACCAGGACTGTGCTGGTGGAAAACCTTCTGGGTAACTCAAATCTTCAGCTGTGGGATGCTGTAAATCAGCAAGAACTGCCAAAAATGGTATTCCAGGACTATACTAGGATGCAGTTGTGTGCTTACTCCAACCCCATCAGGTACTGGAAAACCAAGATGTCCCCAGGCAGCTTCCATCACCTTTCACCTGCAAACTTCTGCCTGTGTCTCCAAGGTATGTACCTGCCCAGTGCCTCTCAGCCATAGGGAAATTTAGCTGCATAGCCCTTAAACTCGAGGAGGATCGACCACTTCCTCACTATCACCTCTGTCCTTGCCAGCAATACTGTATATCTCCAACACAAGAATTTTGGTTCCTTGGGAGGTTCAGTAAGGCTGTGAAAGCTGCCCTAAGTAATTTACATAAATGAATATATACCCTAAATTTCTAGGACAGACTAATTATAACAATTCTGTGTCACTTTTGAATTGAGCCACATAAAAAAATCAGAGGAAACTAGTGGCAGTTTTGGTAAACAGGCTTTACTAAAGAAACTACTGTGGGCCAAAAAGCCACTCAGAAATACTGAATACAGCTAAAATTGTAAGAAATAACAAACAGTTCTCATCCTTTCCTCCCTTTACCCTTCCTCCTTTTATTAAAGTAAGCTTAACCTAGTGTGACTCCTAGAAGTTACCTGCTGGGCACATCAGAAATATATCAGTAACTAGAGAATGAGGAAGATATCTTAGACTATGGAATAGAAACCAAAATGAAGGCTTTACCATTAGGAATATTAATGTCCGTACTGTCTGAGTTAAGACAGTTATGGACCGGAAGGCTCAGCTGCAGCTCTTAGTTTGCGTAAGTGGGAATATCAGCAATTCATCCTGTGAAAAAAGTTCTTCAGCTGGTAGAGTTGGAAAGGAAGAGTGAGAGAAATTAATGCCGTTTGTCTTTTTTTTTTTTTTTTTTTTTTTTTTTCCTTTTTTTCCCTGTAAAAAACAAATAAAATGAAACAGAAGGAAAAAAAAATCCCAAGAACAACATAGCAACATGACAGTGATGTGTATAATGATCTTTGGCAGCCTAAGATAAGATCACAGCCCTTGGGACTGGTCGAGCCTGGAGCTAACGGACCCCTGCTTTGGGGAAAAACTAGAAGTGTACAGAAAAAAAAGTTTAGTTCTCATATTAAAAAGAGAGGAGAGGTATGTTGCTAAATCTATTCCTTCTGAAGAAACCTTTGAAAATATAAATGTATGAAAACATCTGAATCACTTCTGCATCCACTAATAAGTGATCCCCCTCTACCCTCACCAGTAATGCCAGAAGGGCTGCTCTACTCCCAGTTTGCCCCAGGAACTACACCATTTCAGTTAGTTCCAGCAGTTTTTTCAGGACAAGTCACTGTGCAGATATCATTCTTCTGTTGGTGGTTTGTTTTTTTTTTTTTTAATGCAAACTTGTGCAGATATTTTAAATTTAGCATATAATGAATGGGTTCATCTGAATTACTGTTGTCACTATTCTACCCCCAAATCTCCCTCAGATCTTGGGAATAAGCCTGTTCCTTCAGGGAGGTTGTTTAGAACATCTGTAAGATAATTGAATTTAAAAAAAAAAGTCAGTTCTGTTCCAAGAAACTCCTCGAAGTTTACAAGTGTCTTTGTTGTTTCTATTGATTTTAGATGGAAGGTGTGAAATATGACAACTAAATGGCAGTGCCACTGAAAAATCAAGTTATTTATAGTTCTCTTCAGTTGGATCAGTTTCTCTAAATAATTCCTTGTTTATGTGCACTAGTGTTTGGACTAGTGCAGTGCAAGACAAGAGCGGGATAGGAAAAACTTGCTTTTTTGGGTTGCTATTTAAGCACATGTCAAATGGTGCCCTGGCTGCTGCCGAATCCTGAGCTCTTATGAAAATCCAGCCCTTTCACTGGGTGCTGAACAAAGACAAGCCGTGCTCCTCGTTAGCTTAAAAGCCTGGTACCAAAAAACCCACAGGGTTGGCAGCCCCATGCATGTTTGAACAGAGGAAAATACGCTATAATCAAATGTGGAGTGGGTGGGAAGAGCAGGGAGCAGAGGTTCTGTGAATCACTTCCTCCCCCCCCCAAGGCCTTGCTGTCATTAGGAGTACAGGTGTGTGATTTAAAAACACGTGTTGTCCATACTGATATTTTAACAAACGTTGGTCAAAGCAGTAGCAGTTTTAACAGGCATTTACTGGTCAAGATAAACCCTAAGCTCCCCCCTCTGGGTTATCGCAGACAACTAACACGGTAAAACTGTAACTGCCTAGTCCAAGAAAGGATTTTAACATGAGTTAAAAATAAAGTCCTTTTTGTACATGCATGGCTTAAGAGAGGAGAGTCCAAATCCCTTCTTCCAGCAAGAAGAATAGAAAGAAGCAGAAGAAAAAGAGGATTAGAAGCAGCATATGCGCTCTGTCCTCCCTGTTTTCTTCCCAAGCTCTTATTTTGCTTTGCTCCACTTAACGAGTGTGCCACTGGATGCTGTCCCAATTAATTTCTAGATTACCTTTCAAATCAGGCCCACATACAGAACAGGGTCAAAGCATGGATTTCTGCTGCCAAGTGCCTACTGGTACAGGAACAGGCAAATGTTTTGCAAAGCAAACACTTCTGAATACAGTGGTTGTCATCAACTCAAAATCTGTCATCTCTTTAAAAGCATTAGAAACTGAGGGAGATGCTCTCACATCCATCCAGCTCTGCCCTTTGGAATATATCAGAGAAAGTCTCTGGCATTTTCTGAGGTATAAGATGAGGCAGAATTTGCCCCAAAAGCATGAAAACAAAGTTTACATCCATTGCCATGTGATTGTATTTACACGAATACTGAATTTGGAGCTCAATGCCTGGTGCTAATCACTCAGAATGAGTAAATTTGAACATATCCCTCTCTAGAGGCCACAGAAGTCTAAACTGAAACACTGTAGGAAATAAAATGTCATTTAAGTGGAAAGAGGAAAGAGCCTTGTGAAAGTAAGAGAATTCAAGGGGCACTCCTTTCTGCTGTCATTTGTCATGTATGACACAGGAATGTTGACATCATCCTCTGATAAATGACACTGGCACCTGCATCAGAGAGATATTCTTCAGCAAAATAGAAGTTTGAAAATCCAGCAGCAGGGCACTGCTAGTAGGTTCCAGGAGCTTGCAAGAAAGGAAAGATAGATGATGGTAATTTTCTTCCAAAGAGAAACATAAGACTTTTTAAGAACCATTCTCTTTTGCTTCCCCTTCTGCTCCCTCTGGGCTTTGGGAAATGATTCTGTTTTCTAAATCTAATAGTGGCTTAGACACAGGCTATATGTTATCCAAGAGCTAACCTGTGGCATTTGTGCCACCACCCAGTCTAGCGGGATAAGTGTCAAGCAGAGAGCTCCAGGAGGCATACTTGGGAGAGGGAGCTTCAAAGAGGCCAGTCTGGCCTTCTCCTATTCCAGGCAGGCTAGAGATGTCAACAAACAATCTATTCTGGCACTAATCCTTCCAAATCTCACCTTTGCATCTACAACCTGTAATGCAGAGACATTTTCCTCTTAGCAGAAGTGCGTGTCTCCATCCCACTCCTGGGAGGTATTCTGTACAGCTTCAGGTGGGGGTTGTGGCAGAGGAAGATTCTCAAGCAACTTCTGCACAGCCATGCAAAGCCTGCCGTGGTGAGCTTCAACATCAGCAGGCAAAGGGAACCGAAGAAATCTTTTTGCAACCTCATCTTAAGACAGACACATCAGAAGTTTTCTGTTTTGAAAAGCTGAAGACCAGTGGGTTAACTGAATTTGTGAGGGAAAATCCTGCGACTCTTAAAAACAAAAAGCAAATAGATATGTTTCTCTGTCAGATTTTTCCACTTGGTTAGCTCATGGAATTTATATGCAGCTTGATTCTTTTTCTAATTGTATGATTTATTTATCCCAGAAAAGAAGGAAAAAAAATCTATTTGATTTGGAACAGGAGGTTGGGAAGGTGAGTATGCAAGCTCTGTGACCAAGGTAGCCTGGTTCATCCTCAGGAAATCTGCCTTATGTGCCAAGGACCTCCCTAGCTCAGACTACCAGTCTGAGTTTGCTCTAACTTGCTAACTACTGTCCAGTCTATTTGTCATTTGCCATCTCTAGGGATAACTGTGCAGTGATACGGACTAATAGCGCAGCAATATGCCAAGACGTATCTTTTTCATCCCGCACAGCCAGCACTGTCTTCCAGACCTCTTAGTGCATGAGGGAGGCTGGAATCTGGATGAAGAACAGCTGGCTTAGAACATACCCTGACAAGCCAATACTGGCTAAAAGGAGAAAACACTGGGGAAGAATGAAGCAGTACACAAGCTCACCTTCATTTGCAGGGCTCTTTCTCCAGGACAGTTACAATATTATGCTGCTTTTGGGTCTTACTGAACCCATCTTTGGTACTGAGCACTGGAGCAGAAGCTCTCTGGATTCTCTTGCTGGGATAACAACCCCACATTCATGTTTTCAGTATCTTCGGGTTGAATTATTGTAACCTGGACTGTGTAACACATTCACCAGGAAAATACACTTTCATCTTCTAACCCAGAGAAGCAAAAGAGAGCATATCACACTGATGTGCTACTCAGACTGCCCTGAACTAGAGACTTGTTAATTAAGCTGCAGCCTTGTGACTGGTAGGTCCCAACCAGCTGGGCTGAGTGCCTTCCCTCTCAGAAAGCTCACGACTTTCTGTATCCTAGTGAAAGGGGAATGATACCCTCAGATGCTGATCCCTTGACTTGATAGGGTTAGGTCAGCCCCATTTGAAAAAGTTGCTTAGCAAAAGGCAATTCATTTTGTCTCATCGTGTCACACCTATAGCTATAGTCATCACAGAAGACAGTGACACAATTTTCATGCTCAAGCATATACCAAATTTTAAGTGCTTAGGCTTGGATGAACAAGTTTCAGCAGCCTGTTCTTCAGAAGAAAACAGTCACTTCAGGGGCTGAGGGAGAATGTGAATTCTTATGAAGGAGAGTGAGACGTGGGATTGGTTTTTATTGTACACATTTTCTTCAATAAAATATGGACATTTATTATACTTACAGTCTTGATACTCCTAACTGCTTTTCTGTAGGAACCCATTACTTGATTAGTTTATATGGTTTAGAGGACAGCAATGCTGACATAATTTTGTTGTAATGAAGATAAATATTGTCTCAGAATATCAGAAGGCATCACATAACCCGTTAAGCGTAATGATTTCAAAATACCCTAAAGAAAAATCTTCTGGGCTGGTTGCAGGAAAATACACACACATACACGTCTGATTTTGATTAAGATACAAGTTATTGAAATGCTCAGTTCAGTCCAAGCCTAGAATCAACTGTTCAGCCCCATATATTGAAACACAGAATAAGGGGAAAAAAAATCCTCCTAGGACTCTCCATATTCTCCATGCATTGGCCAGACAATGATCTAATAACAGCAGTGACTTTGGGGATATTTGTTTATCTACTCTGAGCCCAGCTAAGTGACTCAGAGGTAACATGGCGTTTCACTGATGTCCTGTTGGACCAAGCCATGTTGTACTAGTAACTTTATCCTAAAGGAGGCTATTCATAGTAGGCATTCAGTAATGCTGCAAAAGTGGTAATTTGAAGACGGCTGCAAACACATTTGTGGATACAAATGAGGCAACCACAAGCCTTCATATTTTATCTATGTAAATGGGAGTATAAAATGTCAGGGTGGGAGTCCTCAGGGTTTCTCCCAGAGCGGTGATTCTAGACTGATTCTTCACCCAGACAACAGGGAGTCTCTTAAAAGTTTTGATTATTAAACTCCTGACTATTAGTCAGGAGTGCAGAATCAGGCCCTTAGCACTGACAAAATTCTGCACTCAATATTTTCTGACCTCTCATGTGAAAAGATATTTAGACACAAATGCAAAATACAGAAGAATAAGATGGGGACTAGAAGGAGGAAAGCTGAAGGAAAATATGTTATGAATATGAACTGGGTCATATAAAAAGATTAAGTATAAAAGACAGCTTTCTTGTAACATCCAGCTGTTTCTCCTAAATATTTCTAGCAAACCTACATATGTACAGTTTCAGAAATATACCAAAAGGGAATATTAGTACTTCACTTAAAAAACCAACTATGTAGGATTGCTAGTGGTTTTGAAGCTCTAGTGCTGAGATCTGTCAGGATAGGACAGAAGTTATTTCAACAGTACTAAATAGCTCTCCCACTGCTTTACTGTGGATTGATCCATTTTTACCCTTTCTTGCCTTTCTTCAGTCACACACAGATGTAAAACAGATTAAGGCTCTGTGGAAATAAAACAAAACAAAAAAAAGACACCTAGGACTTTTTTGACTTCCCCTACAATAAAGTGCAGGGAGAGGTGAATAAAGCTGCACAAGAGACAACAACAAAATGACAAAGGTCCTGACTGATAGTTTATCGAGATGACAAGTCAGTGAGTTTTAAGACGTTTCTGGCATGAAGACTATTTTTGTCTTTCCACAAGTTAAAACATATGTACAATCCAGATGACTGCCTGCCTATCTGTTGAAGCTTGTTTCTTCCTATTACATCCCTCTAACAGAGCCATACCTGACTGCAAAATATTCCTTCTGCATTTTAATGTACTTTAGAACAACAGTTGACAATGCTTGAAACTAAACCAAAGCAAAATAACGAACCATTTTCAATATATTATTTATATAGGATCCAAAAGCTGAGAAACATCACTAACAAGTCACTTAAACTTTTAGCCACAGATCTTGAGCATGGAAAAGCATTATTATCCATACCTGGCTGCTGGGGAAACAGTGCAGGGGAACGACTGCATGGTCACAACGAGAAAGGTTTGACTGCTGCCTCTTGCAGCAATTCTTAACAGTGCAAAATGAAAGCAAGAGGCTTTTGCTCTGCCTTGGCAGCATTTTATAGTCTATTGCTTTTGGTGCAGAGCTCTGCACAAGCTCCAGAACCACAGAGGACTGATCCCTGGGTTCCTACTCCCTGCCCAGTCCCTGACCTTTGGCACCAGGTCTTTTGCCTCCCAGCCCACTGTCTACTGGACCTCGCTGCACACAGTATCTAGGCTCTGGAATGCCTCAGATTTAGCTTCAGACACAATAAGGAGTACAAATTATAGAGCACAGTGGGAATAAAAGAGATGGGTTGCCCTCTCTGACTTCCATCACTGTTTCTCATGTCTCTGGGCAAAAGCAAAGCCAAGCTTTCTCAACAGCCCAAAGACAAAAATAGGTCGCATGTATTTTTAAATGTTATGCATTCCCACTCTTAGGCTAATAA
Organism: Athene cunicularia; assembly: GCF_003259725.1. Lineage (NCBI taxonomy): Eukaryota > Metazoa > Chordata > Aves > Strigiformes > Strigidae > Athene > Athene cunicularia. The sequence goes on along the minus strand of NW_020799113.1, from coordinate 15,379,688 downwards.
AAGTCAGAAAATAGAGAGGGCATTGATTTTATACTTTCCAGAGTCACTAGTATAAACTGTAGGGGCAATTTTATATTTTTAAATGATAAAATATTGAAGCAGAGTGAAGTAGTTAAGGTAACATTTTTCAGCTCAAAGTGCTTAAAAATGAATCACTTTCATTATATGCAAATTTTACTATCTCTTTTTTATCTGCAGTTAAGGCAGAAAACAATTAAACACGCTGTGTACAGTCACATGGCAAATGAGAATCAGCGAGGTTATGTATTTGTTTTGAGGTTTAAAATGTGAAACTGCCTGCAAACTGGATGGTTTTGAAATTAAAGAGAATGCTCACACTGAACCTGATCCTGTCATATGATCATAAGCTCTCAGAGATGTCAAACAGAATTTAAAACAAACAATTTTTGTGATGATAATGCCAAAAGTCAGAACAATATTGGATATTTCTAGGAGTTCTGGTTTGTGTCTTCTTGGCCAACTCCAGGAGTTTGTCAGGGACTCTTGACTGCTGAAGGCATGACTGTCACTAGCTGGAGATAAAAGATCTCAAGGTGATGGCTATAGATGGGGCAAAGAGGGAGTGCTGAGTTACAAATACATATGTCTAGTAGTTTATTATTATTAAATTTTAGAAAAGCCCTGCATACATACACAGATACACACAAACACTCATGCACAAAGGCACACATTGTAGAACAAGGCTTCCCTGACAGCATTTGTTGTATTTTGATGTCAGTCTGAGGAAATATGTTGGCAGCTCCTCCACACAAAAATCTATTTTCCACAAACAGCATATTCTGCCAGTATAAAATTCATCATCCAGCCATACAAAGGACACAGGGCCAAGGGGCTTGAGTGACACACCAAAAACCTCAAAACACATGTCTGAGCTGCCACATGACTTGTATAACACTATTCACGTACAGCATGAAACCAGAGCTCTGTAAGCTGCATCTTCATAATATTTTGCAACATCCTGTAAACTCATTGCAGGGAAACAATAGCAGATACTAAAAGTAGTTGGCTACTGCAATGACAGAGACCATCTAATTAAGGGGTTTTTTTTTAAAAAAAGGGGCACATGGAGAATGGAGGGGAAGTCACTCATGCTGATCATTCAACATTAAATATCTGAGCCACGCATATTGTTAAAGAAAAAAGGTACATCATATCTCAGCTGCTATTCAGTGGAATTAAGGTACTGCTGAAGTCATATAATTGGTGACTTGAGGCCACAGGTCATCTCTGACGTTGAAGTAATTCCAAAGGAAATATGTCAATGATATAAGGAAAAAGGACCACTGTGCGGAAATATCATAATATAGTAGGAAAAAAAAGGCTGTTGTGGAACACTGATTTAGTTGGTTCTCCAGGATTCAAATGGAAAGATAAATCTCATACCTGAGCCAAATGGATTTGTGAAAGAGATAAGAACTATCAACATTTTGTATCCTCAGTTTCTCCTTGTTTTATCCCACTTTTTGACACTGAGACAACAATTTAGAAATTGTTAATGAAAATAATACTAATAAGCACTGAGATGTTTTATCATTTGTCCTCATGGGTAATTCCTGAGAAGGTGGCAAATTCTGCAGGCTGCAGCATCCTGCAATTAAACCAGCAACAATTCAAAACTTGGAATCTAAAAACTGTAGAAAAGGGGAATTCAGCTCTGTTTTTAAACCCCAGTTTAATAAATCTTTTTGGTGGTTTTATGACTAATGTAAGACTGAAAGTAGGCAAATTCCATCTGTGGTTCATCTGAGCAGGAGCAAACACGCAGTAACAGTATCTTTTCATAAAAAAAAGTGCTGGGCAATTGAACATGAAATCTATGATATTTTAAAGGCAGGAAGTATCTTTGTGAAAATGGCCTTTTTCCTTAATCATAAAAATCAATATAAATTGAACAGGGAGAATATTTATCTTTTAAATAATAATGAGATTCTTACAGAGCGCTTCTGGTTTACTGATACGTAGCTGCTTCACCTCCCAGCACAAAGAGATGTATTTATGCATTGGATAAGCAGCCTCCTTGCGTAGCAGTTGTGCTTTCTTGCCCAAGGCCAGGGTGCCTCTGCACGTTTGTGTGTTTGTGGGTTCTGCAGCCTGAAACCAGCCCAGCCCAGGTCTGACCCCTCCCTGTGCTCCTGTTGGTCAGCCTCATACCTGGGCTCCATATCCACAGGACTAGGAACTTGCAGCATCCGTCTTGTATTAATTTGTCTCCTTAGAAATTATTATTAGAGTGCTGGGGACTGTGGGGCAGTATCTTGCCCAAGGGGAATTTGTTCTCCTTGCAGCAGCCATCTCCACTGCTGCTTCTTGGGAGACAACATTATTGAGAGCTGCAGCAATTCCTGTGACAATATTTCAGGGGTAAATTCTCCTTTGATACTGTCAGAAAATCCTTGCCAAGCTGACACTACATATTAAAGGGTTCACAATAACAGAAGGCAGAAATTAAATTGAACAGGATATTAATACCTTGTAGTTGAGGAAATGATATTTCCTTTTGATTTTACATTTTGCTTTGTGAATTAGCCAAAATCTGCAGCCCTGCATAAACTGAACCATCTTACCACATTCTCCACAGAGAAACAGCAGCAGCTCTCCTTCCCCTGAGCACTTAGCAATGGCAACTGCCTTCAGTGCCTTCCCTCTTAAAAACTCTCTTCAGAAACCTGGCAAGTTTAAAATAATCAGGTCTACATCATTCCTCATCCCCTCCAGATCTTTTATCCGTCCTATTAGTTTCCACAGCAGAAAATATTAGTTGACTTGTGATTAACTCATCTGAACAGCCCATACATGTGAAGAGAAGGTTTAAAACACGAAAAAGGTTTTTCACAGTCCAATTTCATTCTATTTCCTTCTGCTGTGCACTAAGATCTTTTATTTTTCCCACTCTGTTTCATTCCTACAGAGAGTATTTGAGTGCATGGATCCAAAAAACTTGAATAAGCACTACCTGGACTAAGACAGTTGGAAAGACAGACCCCCCTCTGATACCTCTTCTGTGTTTTGAAGGGAGCCAGACTGAAACACGTGGGCGTCTTAAACAACAGACTTAGTGACAAAATTATTTCCAGAAAGATTGTGTTTTCTGTTGCATGATATATTCTGGTGGATTGAGGACACTGATTACCCAAGAAACTCTTACTGACCCACTGTGACTTATCAATGCTTCACACTCTGGAGTGTGAAGTGGCTATTAACACGTGGCTGATGAGACATGTATATTAAGGTTCACATAGGGTCAAACGTGTTACTGTCTTTCAAAAAAGGATATGAGAAACCACCTGTGTCAAGGTAAGAAATACTATTTTCACAGCTGCTGAAATTGCCTCTTTACCTTCAATGATAAACAAATTGACTGCTGCAGCCAAAAGGTGCAGGTTTGCAAACCAGTATTTATAGAGTGGCTCCAGCCCTGTTCATGGCCCCTGTCTCCCCCAGCCTGCCCTGGCTCCTGGCCTCCTGCAAAGCATCTGTCCGTGGCTCCATCTTTCTGTGGCTCCATCTCAGGGGGTGACTCTGTGGGCGGGACATGGGTCCATTGCACAGACCAGGCTGTTCTTCCTTTTCCCTCCATGCAGCAGTCTACAGGAGAGAGTAAAGGTTGGCTGTGATCCCTTCATCCAACAAGTTTGAGGAGGGCTGTTTTGGTTATGTCTAGGGAGCTCCATTACATAATGGAAGAACCACTTCAGGAATAATGTGCCAACATATCTCTGGATATGTTAACTGGATCCTTGCTAAAATCCATATATTGGCATGAGAGGTGCATGCATAGATATACGTATTTAACAGAAACCCATCTGTATGTGTGCTCTTTAGGGACTGACTTTTTAAAAACATTAGGTTTCAGTATTTGTACATTATCCAGGCTCAATTTAATTCAGCTTTTGGAGTGCTGGCATGGTGCAAATTAGTTGGTCTGCATGCCAGCAGCCATCACTAGTGTAACAGCAGAGCCAAATTGGAGAAACATTAAGAAGCACGTTTTGTGTACATAATTGTGTGTTTACAAATGAGGCATTTGAATATTATATAGTTAGTCCTGTGCAACACGGAGATGGGAGCCATAAGAGTAAGAAAATTTGGCATCTTCATATAAAACTCTGGCCAAAACCATCATTTAATCCAGACAAGGAAAAAGATCGATCAATTATGCCAGTAAGTTTGAAACAGCACTATAAAAAGAAAAAGTGACATGGCATAGGTTTGTGGTTCCCAGCTAATGGAGCTAAAACCTAGCATCAGATGGTTTGTATTTTACATTATTGTCAAACAAAAATAAATCATCAAAAACATGGCAGAATCAAGCCTAACTGGCAGGACATAGCATAAAAAAAATCAGCTAGTGGTTGAAGTGAAAATTAAGAAGTGCTGTTCATTCTCCCAGAAATGCCAGGGCTAACCAGAAGAAGCAGCTTGCACTTACAGGCTTTGCAATTCATTCTCTTTTTTCTGCAAGCAAAAGGCTGTTAGGCCATAGCTGAGTTCTGCTCCAGTGAGATTTTGCTTCCTGATATTCAGAGATTAGCATATTAAGTAAATTATGTACTGTATTTACATAACTATTGAATTATGGCACAGTTAAAATTTTGTTGGCATTTCTATTGTAAACCCCAGTTTCAGAGCCTAGAGTTGTAATTAAAGATTATCTCCAGATGACCGTCTCTACAGGGGTCAGGAATAGGAGTGATTATGTATTTATTTTTAAAACATATTTCAGATTTCCAAAAGAAACAATAAGCTGCCAAAGACACAGCAATCTAATCAATACATCAATACTGGAAGAGAACAAGTATTCTTCCAGGAAAAATTGATCTTTCAAAGGTGAGAATTGACAGGCAGGTGCTCAAATGACTTTATCATTCTTTATGTTACCACCAACCCCAAACATTCACATATCATGGCCTGAGACCCAAAATTAGAAGCTTGCCTTAAAAATCATGGGACCTAAAGATTACAAATTTAGAGATCATTTATGTTCTTTCCATTTTTTTTTAAGCTATGAACTTCATCAAGCTTTTCTTGGCCATTGAATGAGCTATACACTTACTAACTAAAGAATACGCCATCCTTTGAACCCGGGAGATAGACCTACATAAGTGAGAGTCATGATAAAGTCAAGAAAGTTGCCAGCCCTGTATTATACTATTTTCTAGGTTATACTGTGGGTTTTTATGCCTGTCAGAAGAACAGAAGTAAACCATTTAATCAAACAATTTCTAATCTGTATTTCCAAACGCCACGATTTTCTTTCCACAAGCACTCCTGGCTGGCTGGCTGTGCTTTCTTCTGGGCCAGTACGACTTGAGATGTGGCACTTTCAGTGCAGACCTGGAGCTCTCTATAGCTTGTTGTCCCCCTGGCCCTGCCATGGCTGCTGAACTTTATTAGATTAGAGCAATTGTTGGGCTGTAGACTATGGATTATCAGCAGTGGGCTGTCTTTGGCTTCAACCACAGATTGATGCAGAGGGGTCAGGAAACCCAAGAAAATCCTCCAGGCAGGGTTTGCCCAGCTGAGTTCTGTGCTAGTCTCTCCCACGGTCCTGGCATTGCAGACTGCCCACAGCCCCAAGCATCCCTGATCCCTGCTGTCCTGGCCAGAGCAGGGTGATATAATGATTCCATGATTTCATCTGTTGCAGTTCCCTGACTGCATTGAAGGCCCACAATTACAGCAGCACCACTGCTGCATCTTCACCAGAAATTTCCTTGCAGCAACTGAAGCAGAGCATTGGCTTGAAGCATTTGTGCTTGATCTCTTCCATCTTTGCTATAGTTTGGATGGGGAATAATTTAGACTTAAATAGCCACATCCAAAACTCAAGTTTTACTATAAATTGCTAGCGTAGACCAATGCATTGCTCCAGCTGACTTGGCGTGGTATCAGCTCACATTTTCAGCAAAGGACATTCAGACATGTCTCAGGGCCAGACTCCCAAGTGCTGTCAGGTGTCTGAAAGAGCAGGAAAATGTCTACATTAATTTGAAAAACAAAGTGACTATTTGAATCTTTAGCCACTCTAATTTTGGTGTAGAGGATTCTAAATCCCAGTGACTCTCAGGGAGAGTCACGCTCTTAAGTCTTCATTGCTTTATTGAGAATGAGTCTAAAGGACAGATTTTAAAAGCCATTTAGTCTTAACTCTCATCTGCCCCTAAGCCACTGAGAAGCTTTGAAACTTTTACGTACTCCCTCTTCTAACTGGAATGGAGAAATGGTGAGGATGGTGACATACTTTATAACGAAAAATTAGATCCTGATTTAATGGGGCAGGAGTCTAGAAGAACACTGGGATTTCCCAGCACTATAGTCCTGCTTCACATACATCTCAGAAGCCTATGCATTGTCACTCAGAAAAATGAATAAATGAAGTCCTTATTCATAACTTTTATATGAAAAGTTACTTCTTCAGAATATAAATAATACATTTCTACTTGTAAACTTCATGTTGAAAAAGTTCGGGTTTTTTTTTTTTTAATATTTTTTTGGCTTACGTCACATTCCAGATCTTTGTCATGAGGAAATGTTTATGCATAAATTATAATGTTCTGAAAATAGGTGGTTATAGTAGGAATGAAACCACATCCAGACCATTAACTGTAATGGCAGACTGGGGCAGTGTTGACACATACACACACATATCATATTTATTGACAAGTTACAGCATTTACCAATTCCTAAAGTTCTGAAGTTGGAAAGCCTGTACCATATGTGGAGCCAAAGGCTAAGGGCAATATTTCAGCACTGAGGTAACTTTCTTAACCCATGAAGTTACCTGGCAGTAGATCATCTTAAAATATATATCATGTGGCAAGTCTACATCAACGAGTAGTTCTTTCAATCCCCAGGATTACCATAAATTATATACATTGCACTATGCAGATGGAGGTTAAAATCTTTAATATGCTGAAGCATCTCACCTTGCTAAAGTAAACACCTGCCTTGTTTTGATTAACAGGAAAGTGATCCAACCAATTTAGAGCAAACTTGGCCACTCTCCACTCAGCCAAACACTTACAAAACTTCAGTTAGTTTATCCTTCCAACATATTATGGAAATATTAGTATTTGCTGCTCTGAAAAATACTTTTTTTGGCATCTTCATTTCCCATCCCTGTTCTAAGATAAACACTGACAGCTGATGGTATTCAGGAACATTGCCATATATTCCCTCAGAAATGGAATTCTGAAATATGGCTGTTATCCACCAGTTGGCATATTTACTAATTAGCACAAGATTGTTCAAATACACTTATTTCTCCCCCAAGGGAGAATCCCTCTGAAGAATTCTCATCTGATGCATCAGGGTCTCCTACTTACCACTTACCCACTCTCACAGTTTCTGATTTAATGGTTAACACAAGGAATCAAACAGCTCTCCTAGGGAGCAAAGTCAAACTGTATCTCTTCAATTGCTATTTTTTCCAGACAAGCACTACAAACAGCACTCATAGAGTTAATATTTGAATGTCTTTTCTAATAAAACCAGCTTCCAGTTTTTCAGTCTTTTGTGAAAGTTTAATAAAATAAATTTTGAATATCAATGGAGTACATTCTATTTTTCTTGGCATGTCTCTGCCTTGCTATGTCCTTCTATTGCAGGAGTCATGCCATAGGGAGAGCACTTTTCCACAGTCCATTGAAGTTGTGCCATAAGGGCTGGAGATGATTTGCTAAAATGCTCCAAAGGTATTCAAATTTCTTTAAAGAAGAAATTCAATTTATGTGCATTTATATTGCAGTGTCTGTCAGGAAGAAAGGTTATAATCACCAGCATATTTTAGATTTACATTTTCTTCTATACATGAGGTAATGGTATTAGAGGTAAACTATGAGGTTTAAAGTTGAATTCGATGTATGGTACTATTTTCATTGCTGCTAAAAGCATGTTTTTGAAGTTCTTGAGGAAAGCATATGTTAGCATATGTTACTGAAATATCAAGAACAGGATGCTGGGTGGCTTAGAGGATAAACTATTTGTCTTTCTTCTCTGCATTCTTGTATAAAGTACGGCTGGATTTCATGAGCAAAATGAATAGAGGATACTCAGCTCAAAGATTAGTTCACATCATGAAGCTGCAGCACCGTTTTGTTAAGTAGAGCTATCAGCTAGGCACAATTCTGAATTAACACGCAAGCTAAATGTGACTTTAGTTGTACCACAGAGGAAGGGGGAAAAAAAAAGGCTTAGAGTTTTGTGATCTCACTTATATAACCCTCAGAAGAACAAATACTCATCAAAAATTAAAAGGAAACCCTGTCTCAACCATATTGCTGTGGGAAGCAGTTCACGTCATTTTTCTCTGAAAATTTACTTCATTTAAATTTCCTGTGACTGTATTAAATATTTAGATGTTGATATTTTCCCCGACTAGAAAACATTCTCACAATTCTTATCAAGTTGGAATCCTTTTGAGTATATGCTAAAGTTATCTGATAATTAAATTGCCATGCTTATCTCATTTAGGACCCCACTAATTATAGCCCAAGTATTTCAGTGGTGTATACCACAACTGATTTTGGAACTGTGGCAGACTATCCCCTTTTAAATAAACACTCATAGTTGGCTTGTAGATTTATTTTATAATTTCACTACTACCCCTGCAATCTCTGTCAACAAGGAAGTGTCAAAGCTATTATGATGGTTTTTTGCATAGCAAGGTAATTGTATTTTAAGCCTACTTCCAAATGAATTCCTGATAGCTATCCAACTTGGTAAACAGTCATTTAAGTAACACTCTTTGGGGAAGCCTGCATGCACTCACACACACGGACTATTTGCTTCATAAATTTCAACAGATAAAGATCCTGTTTCATTTCTCACAGAATGTTTATTTTTAATATGTTATAACTAGATGCTGGGCTAGATAGGACAACAACAGATATTTGCTGAGTACCTGGACTGGCCTTAGTCAAGACTGCGCTTCAATCTTGCAGTCAGGTTCATGATCTCAAATGCCCCCCATGACTTTTCTGTGAGCAAAGGGTATCAAGGTGCAGAAATACTTGGGGAAAAGCAACCTCAAGTGAGGGTTTTTTTTATTTGTGCAATTGTCCATGGTCTATCTATGTCTAAGCCTAATTCACTGAATACATTTATCCTTGCCTTTCCCTCGTAGGCATCTCCTGACAATCCAGCCTGGTGTAGAACACTGCCATAACATGAGATACTTTGGGATGTCCTCTCTGAGATTTTTGTGGAAAAGTTTTGTACACATGCATGCACAAAACATTGTCCTTTGTGAAGTATGGAAATTTCACTTGGACGCATAAAGGTCCAGTTCCAACACAGGATATGAGCATCTCCAGAGGAGAGTAAATCCCTTATCTTCTCACCAGGAAATGGTTAATCAATTGATTGGGAGTTCTCCATTGACATAAATGGACCATGAAGGGAGCTCTTATTTTCAGTCTAGCATCCTATCCCAAGCATTCTTCATTACCATCTTCCCACCAACTAAAAAAATTCAACAAAACGTCATCTACAAAATATTTAATATTAATAATGTTACAAAATGTAACAAGTCTATTACTGAAGAAATGAGACACAGGAAAGATAAACTGAGGGTATACTCTGTTCATTGGACCATGTGACAAAAGTCACCATAAACCAGACAACTAAAGCAACTGAAACCAGCAGAACTACCTATAAAACAGGGTAGGAGACATGGGTGTTTCACACATTTGCAGTCTGAGCTTTGAATGTACCTCAGAGTGCTCAGTTTTGGAGGGCTTGTTCCAAATCTGCTGCATTCTGTCTCTGTCTAAATGGAAGTAATAGTTCAGTGATGCACGCATTAACATTTATTTAGGATCTGAGGACTTCTCTTCTCTTGTCTGTTCATACCTTCCAGATATTTTCCAGAGTAGCCAAAGTCTGTTTTTCTTTTGTTTCTTCTCTGTCATGGAACCAGCCACCATTAAGGCAGCCAATAAACTGCACCTACCATAAAAGACTTTCATAAAAATAAAGTATAAATTTCCAAAAGTCTATGCTTAGAGTCAAAGTTAAAAAATCAATCACCAAATTGTTACCAGATTGCTATTTACATTTGTGTTCACTCATCTGAAGGCCATTTGTTTAACATCAGAAAATTAAAATATTGCACATGGTTTACCTTCTCTAGACTTGCTTAGGAACTCTTCCAACTTGCACTATATTTTGGTGCAACCAACATATACAGTAGTATTAATACACAAGAGATATTAACATTCTTACTATGCTGTATTATCTGGGTGGCTTTTGTGCTCTTCCCATTGTTGTTAACAGTCACTGGAAGATATTGTCCAAACTCTAGAAATATTGAAAATTAATCCATCCACTGGATAAAACTAGGCCTTTCCTGCATGTTCCAGTCTCCAGTCTATACAGTGCAATACCAGCAGTGGTTAAATAAAAAGAAAAGGAAAAAAAAAAAAGAAGAAAGCTTCTGACAGCCCAGTTGTTGATAGCAGTACTTAGTTCTTTGTACAGTTTTCCAAGAGAGTAATTGCAAAATGGATTTCCAGCAACAGAAAAGCCAACTTAAGGATTTCCCATCACCCCCAAGCTGATCACTCCCATCCTGGGCAACAGCTCATTTACAAAACTCATCCATACATGGTGCTGAGGCCAAAGCTGCATCATTGAAATGATTCAAGTTAAAAACCAAGCATTTCACCACCAGAGGAATCACAGTGACACCCTACATGCGTTGGTAACGTCAGCAGTGGCGATGTCACCAGCTGATGATCAGTGATGGTCAGGTTTTCTGAAGAGATCCACGTGCAAGGGGCTCAGCTGGCACATGCAGGTGACAGCAAGATGGAGCTCCATGAACACACTCCTGTGTAAAGCGGATTCGAAGCAGGAAAGGAAGGAAACTTGAAGCAACTATACAAAAGAAAAGTGAAAGAACAGAAGGCAGTAAGGACAGGACAGCATATATACTATAGGATAATAAATGTAATTTACAAGAAAGCCACCGACCCTAGAATTTGATGCAGTTTTAAGTAAAATCACATTGGTTTAATTCTCAGACTCACCATACTTACCTGTAATAAAAACAAAGACCATCTATACTTCCATATTGTAACCAGAACTGCTATTGTACCTAGTGCTGAATAATGAACACAAGCAGCAATAATCCCCTGCTAGGCTTCTCTGCATTCCTTCCTGTATATTGGCTGTAATGAGCATCTTTAATACTGCTAGGAATTAGGGCTGATTTTCAGCTGATAAGTGCAGAGATGCCCCTGAAACACAAGAAAGGAAAGAGTGGAGTGACAGACCCTGTGCCACTGCTGGCTGAGACTTTTCCAGTTAGATGTCTTTCATGAGAAAACACCAACTGGTAGAAAAATAAGTGTTCTGTGGAACCATATAGATTTTAAACTAAAAGGACAACAAACTTTCTGGGTCCACCACAGGCCATGTGGTGTGCTCTGAGGCTTGGCTCCAAGGACTTCCCTGCTCCAGGACAGCTCTACCACCCACCCATATGACATGTGGGAAGGCCTCAGAGAGAGTAGGGAACATGAAATTTTGGGCTCTTATTCAATGCCATGTGCAAGATACAGGTCTCAAGGATATCTATTAATGTGTTCAGCCCTCAGCTGCCTCAAATTCAGTAAATACATGCCCCAAAGGCAGCCGAGAGCTAGGGGATTCCTGCAGCCACGGGAAGGCCAAGAAGTGACTTGAAGCTGGGGTGGCTGAGCAGTCCCATTCATTTTGGGAAAGTCGTATTGATCATCTTTCTCTAAAATTATTTCTAACATGAAATGTCAAAATCTCTACATTTAATTCCAGCAAGAAATAAACCCCTTGGCATGTTCCTGTTTCCTCCAGCTATAGCTACTGAAAAAGAAAACCAGCAGGAGATGAGCTGTACCACTGGGAAAAGAAGGTTTCAGAGGCTCAGCAGGCTCATAAAGGTCTGGCCCATGCTCAGAGCTTTGGGGATGATGCTTTTGTCCATTTTTACAGGTTTTCCTGTTTCAGTGTTGTTGAGTTTTTTTCCCCTCATAATACGAGTATGTGCTGAGCTAAACAGGCATAAACGCACGGTATGGTGAGATGGCTAACCCCGGGACAACTCCCTTCTGTTCACACTCATGGGTAGGCAGGCATTTGTACTGGTATGACTGGAGTGTCAGGAGCTCCGTACTCTTCCTGCCCTCACTCCATGAACGTGGGCACTGTTCACAGCCCAGATACTGCAGTCCAAGTTCTCTCCAAGGCCTGGCTCCACAACAAGACCTCATGAGCTAAAGAAGAAATGGAGAGCTATACCAGGACCATGAAGTGGGCTAGGGCAAAAGGAGGAGCGCAGGAAGGGGACTGGAGCCACGAAACCCTGGCCTACAGTCATCCTCAGGCCATGCCTCCTCACTCCTGTCAGAGCCTGTCCTTATACTTCCATATGAGAACATATGTTATCGACATAATGCAGCACATTTTCTTTTGCTAAACAGGCACAGTATTTCTTGAGGCAAAAATTATATCCTCCCTTAACACTGATACTAGTGTCTACAAGAAATACAAAGGCTGAGAAGTTTAGTTTATGTTTAAATTGGGTCAATTCACATCTTATAGCAACATCTAATATTCAAATTCCTTGAAGGCTCCTCATTTACTTTCTGATTCCCAGAGCCATCACTCTGAGCAGTAGTTTCTCACATCCAGTAATAACCTCCTGCCCTTGTGCTCAGACCTGTGCTCTGTCAGGTCTCCAGGCACAGTGCAACCCAATCAGAACAGCAGTGCAGAAATGCTCCTGCTTCTGAAAAGGCAAATGGGAGTGGGGGTAGGTTCTTCCTTTCCAAATCCTCATTTACTTTGCCTGTACATTTAGGATGATGCTGTACATATAAGGATGCAGCCTTATATTTCCACAAGGCTTTATAACACTTGAAGGGTCTGCCCAACTTAAACCTCCTACAGGACAAAGCATGTAAGCCCCTCCCAGATTGAGAGGAAACCGCAAAATAAATAATAATAATAAATCTGTATGCTTGTCTGCTGTCCTAATCTAAAAGACTTACATTCCAATTACTGATAAATCTATGTGAAATCAAAAATGTAGGAAAAAATTTTAGGAGCCCAAAGAATTTTCCGAAGACAAATCAATTAAAAGACAGGCACATTTGAAATTCAAAACAGTCCTACATGTTTCTATTCATTGAAAGATATTACATGAGAAATCACAACGACAGCCAGTTCAGGGAGTAGCACAGACACTTGTCTGAACTGTGTTTCATTGCATCCTTGCACGATACTTCAAAAAGCATGGTAATTTGCAAAAGTAATTTTGTAAAAGCTTCCATACATCTCCTGTTAAGAGCAATTTGGCTAGTATCTGTTGCTAGCTGTGAGCATGCTTTTAGATATTAGATGGATGAGTGCAGACTAGCAGGAGGAAAAAAAAAACAGAGAGGATAAATACTTGGCAGTTCTCTAACAACTTTCACTAGAGGATCGCAAAGTGATTTACAAACATCAATTAATTAAGCCTCAAAAAGCCCCAGTGAGATAGGTAAGTATCATTACTCTCATTTCACTAATGCGTAAACTGAGACACCAAGAGAATAAGTCTTTCACCCAAGGTCACACAACAAGCAGCTGGCAGAGCCAGGGATAAAACCCAAGAATGCTGACTTACCTTGCTCCTTAACTACTAGACCATTATATCTCTCTTAAAACAGTTTAAAGCTTCTCTTGCAATTGATATTAGCAAATGCAATGTCCTGCAAACCCAGTGAAGTTTCCTTCTACGTCTGGAATCACAAGTCAGAAGACCTCAGTGGTGCCAGGACAGACATTACTCCTGCTGTGTAACACATGAAGGTTCTTAACCCCTTGATTCTTAGTTTCTGTTGCCCAGTCCCAGACTGATCATAGGGTCAAAGACTGAAGATAGAATGAAAAAAAAAAAACCAAACCACCTCAAACCACCAAGCCCCACAAACCCCCCAGGTTTCAAGGCTGGAAGCATGACTGGTACTGATGATTTCTGTGCTCTGGCCCTGAGACATGCTGCACTGACCATAATGTAGCATCATTTGGCCATGACCAAAAGTATCACTTGCTTTTTACTGTGTCTAAGCTGAGGAAGTGGTCAGATTCAGAGACAGCACTTTTCAGGCTAGGCAGGATATACACATGGATACAGAGACTTATGCCATACAGAATAAAAGCCAGAATGGTCATGTTGATAGCACTAGGTAACACCATACACTTGTAAAGCAGCACAGGTTTCTGTTTTAAAAATACTTTAAAAATACTTTAAAATACTTTAAAAAAAAAAACAACCAACTTTTGATACCTAGGATTACTACTGAATATATTACCAGAGATCAGTTTACAAGAGTTTAGGGTGTTACTTAAAAAATTTGAATAGTGCCTAGAAATAGGTATTTGCAATATATAATATATGCTCAATATGGCTGCACCAGGACAAAGACACTGTATAAAATATTTCAGAAAACACCTGACCCCAGTATCAACAGAAATAAACTCCCAGCAAATAAACAGCTCTGAATAGATTTGTTTCTTCTCTGAACAGATTTCTTTATCTACATACATATATTTATATATGTAGACAACCAACAATGACCCCTCAAAGACAAACAGATAAAGGATAGAAAACCTTTGTACTGTTGCCCAATAATCTTCAAATTCAGATGGACCAGTGGAGGAAACAAGTGCCAAACCTCTGAACTACTCATACAAAAGTGCTCTGTTTGGTAATAAAGGTAACTAGCTGGCTGCTGAGATTTGGCAGCTGACTACTGAAAAAAAACCCAAAAAACAAAAACCCCAGCACAACAGTCACGGAGCTACCTGCTGGATGGTCATGTGGCCAGGAAACAATTTGTTGTCCACTGACCATGGATATCACAAAAAAAGCCACATTGTCCATTTAGCTATTTAAAATGGAAAACAAATCACTGAAGAAAATACTTGCTGTTTGCCTATCTTGCTTTCCCATGAAGAGAACTGCAAGGACTGGCAGAGGAGAGGTATCTTCTTACACGTGAATCCATCGTTACAAACAGATTCTCTCGCCAGAAAGGGTGGTTCTCTTTTCAATGAGCAGAGTTAGATAAGGGACCCTGTGATTTTGCTGCTGAGGAAGGCCCCTCGTGACTGCTTTAGCATCACTTGAGTAACGGCTCTGGAAGCTGAACTGAAAAGATTGCAGGAGTTACATTCTCCCAGACCTTCTGTGAAGTGAGACCCTACAGGGGAATAGGACACAGTGTCTTCCTGCGCTGCCCCAGGGACCACGCTGCCCTCATATCCTTCACCTCTTGCAACAGCCTAATGATTTAATCACACTGGTACTTATAATTACAGTGAAGACCTAATCAAAACCCATTCTTGGTGACTTGCAGGTGAACTATCAGGCTGTGGATTAACCACTTTCTCATTAATCCAATGTTCTGCCTGGGGAGCAAACACCACTTGCTTCACTCTACAGAAATGCACATATAGGCAAATGTACAAACTCTGTCCTTAGAGACTAATTTACATAGGTTTTATAATATAGGAAGCTTTGCTTTGCCCCACTCCTGACCCAGCTCACAGATGACTGACAGAAGATAGACAGACAGAAGGAAGACAACTTTCTCCCTCTTCCCTCTGTGCACCATCATTTCTATTCCTTACAGCCAATGCCATAAACTGCAAACCCAATCTGCTAGACTAGCACATCTATCATAAGAGAAACATGAGAAACAACTAAAATTCAGACAGACTACTTTTATCTACATTTTCTACATTTATCAATTTATGTGTAAAGTAATATTAGTAAAGCTGTTGCTTTTTTAAAGCAATTGGTTAATGTATTTATGTGCAAAAAAGGATATATGCGGTATGCTCAGCTATTGCAAATAATTATGGGGTGCTCCCAAAGAAAGAATTTAAATTCTTTATTCAAGATTCCATATTAAATCATATAATAAAATAGCATTCCTACACAGAAAAGATTTACTGATTTACTGCATACAGATGTGCTAAAAGCAAAACATCTGCACATGAAATATCAATACCATGATATTTTATCTACTTTGTGCAGATAAGGCAACCAACTAATTGCTTTCTGAAAAATTCAGGGCAGAAATTTAATGCACCAAATATTTATGAGTTAAAAAGAAATGCAGTAATTAGAGAATCCTGTATCACTTCCATTTGTACATAGTATACTGGGTGTACGCACATGCCATCAGACCTCAAGTTATGCTTTGTAGATTGATGAAGTCTGACTCAAACAATATGTCACAACAGGAGCCTGACAACTGAAAGCATGGTAAAGTCGTGAAGACTTTCAAAAGAATGCTAGATTTTTAGCCAGTTAATGGTTTGAGCAGTAGGCTCTTTTTACTGCTACTGAAATTAAATACTTCAGTAAACCCCTCGTCATTTACAGACGTCCTTCTATATCAAAATCATGCACCACTTTTGCTTCTTTTACAAAATCAGATGAAACAGAGCTGGATCTTTTACTTCTTCCTAACTGACTGCAATTAGTAGATAGACATTATTGAACAGGACTATTGAATAGTTTTCTCCCAGGTCTAATCTGTTTTGCAGTTTTCTGAGTAAAAATGTCAACTAACCACCTTAACAAACAACTCCATTTATTACTTTTGGTAGAAACGTTCACAATATCTTGTAATGTGTATTCTTTTTGTTTCTATCTGTCTACCAGACACTGAAGTCATTTAGGACATTTATTAAAATGCATTCAGGTACTCTTGAGCATGATGTTAATTCTGAATTTATGCTTCTGTAGAGCACTAGGTATAACACTATAATGACACTTGTTTAATACTTTATCCATGTACAAAATTGTTGGCTGTAAAAGATTCAAGGAATATAGATAGTGGTTGAGTTGTGTTGAAAAAAAATCTTATAAACATAAGAAATCTATTGAAATTTGGGGAAAAATATTCTTGCTTATTTTTAAATATATGGGACTCAGGAGTGATGGAGAAATTTGATTATCAAATGTCATTTTAAGTCTTCTTAACCTTTAGAGACTAAGTATCTATGAGGATGAGTTTTGTACTGTAGGAAGGGATTTTAAAATTAAAAAATTGTGCTACATTTTATCCTAAGATGTTGTCTTAAATATTTGATGGATGCAGGTGCCCGGCTCTACAGCTTACATGACACATTTGATCTTCTCAGATAACAATACTACTGTCCTCATTTTTATTTAATAAATCCTCTGTCAAAATAAAGAAAATAATGTTTTCTGAGTAGAGTGTGTATAATTTGAAGGAATAGGCAAATTGTGATGCTTGGGCAGCTTTTACTGTACCTAAACAAGACACCATGCCAAAGCTCCAGCTGTCTGTAGGAAGGATGAATACAATGGCACTAACATGGTTTATGATCAGTGTAGAAAAGACAATGGAAAAGATGTCAATATACCAGATCTATTTGGTCTATAGTACCAACCTGTAAACCAGCCTCACTAGACAAATTTCCCCAAGGAATATTCCACCTAGTCATCAAAGGGAGGGCTGAGGAGAGTTGCTTTTTTCCCATTATATTTAAGAAAGGTATTGCATTTCAAACCATTTAAGGGGAAGGTGGCCTTTCAAATTGGATATTGGAACCGTTATTACAACAGCCTGAATTATCAGCTCTTTAACTCTACTTTTTCCACATGTCCACATCCATGTGGTTGGACTTCTACTAAAAAAACCAAACCAAACCAAACCAAACCAAACCAAACCAAACCAAACCAAACCAAACCAAACCAAAACACACTAAAAAGGAAAGCCTTCTAAAAGATCCTCATGCCAGAAACTGTGAATTTGTTGGCTGTATATTATCAGAGGCAGTTTCCACATGCCTCTCCAGGCCTTTGAAACTTCATGGTACATCTATCTCCCTGTAACAACATTTACAGATGGTCTTTTTCTGGCATGTACAAGGTGCCTGGACTATGCTGCTAGCATAGAAAACTGTTTGAAATCTTCCCTGGCCTCTATATAAGAGCATATATAAAAGAAAAATTCATACTTTCTATCTTTCTTATTTTGCAAACCATTAGATATATTACAAATCAAATGAACCTACAAATACATTTAGTATTAAAAACGTATGCTGAATGCTCCTACATTAAGAAACTAAGTAACGAGCAACATCAATATTATATTGTACATAATTCAACAAAACAATAGCTAAAGAAATTCAGGATTTTATTTTGCTGCATGGAATCATGAATGTCTCATTTTTTTCAAATGAGACGCTTTGTCAATGTTGCTGCTATTTAACAGTACTTGTGGTTTGGGAACCAGCTTTTATCACAGCTGAAATCAGCTGAGAATTTGAAAGGGGAATAAAGACAGACAAAGGTCTAATTTCCAAATCTGTTTGGGGATGTGATGTTCATTTGAGGACAGTGGAACAAGTGCAGTGCTACAGGTGAGCAGAAAGTGGCCATAAACCAACTACCAGCTAAAACCAGCTTGTTCAGGACTTGATGATTCAGGCTTTAAAAGCACAGACCCAGACAAACGCCTTAATTTGAGCATATAAACTGCCAGGACTAAGAATGGTAAGGTAAGAGTGAACAAACCCTTTCTGTTATCTCCTGGAGCCTTGTTGTATTCCAGTTTTTCATTCTTGAAAACTCAAAGCCTTTCCTCCATGGTACTCTTCCAGTCTGAGGAGAGGTTTCTGTTCTGCAGTGCTATCCACACAGACAATCCACACCTGTCTTTGTAAAGACCTGTGGACAATCCATGGGCTATACTGCTGAAAACAGTTCAGTATCCTTTTCCTTTCTTTTTTGCCCATAATTGCAGTTGCCCATTGTATCTTAAACTGGGCTTTCAAAGTAAAAAAAAAAAAAAAAAAAAAAAAAAAAAAAAAAAAAAAAAAAAAAAAAAAAAAAGCAAAACAGCAACCAGAACCTTGACAATTTTCTACAGAGTATCTAATGATTCTATTGATTCAATTCTTAAGCTCGGAAATGAGACGGTTGCTCTAAATCACTCACTAGATGCTCAGGAAAACCCCACAAACAAGCCAACATGTACAAGAAAGCTCAACTCGCATCTTCTGGAAATTGCTACATTTACCATAGCAATGTGCCCAGTTAAAACTCGCTCTCATGAGGGATCTGATCACTCAGATGCTCTGACATAGCAGAATTCCAGGGTCACTGCTGTTCAGCATTAGAAGCAAAAGAGTTGCAACCACACTGGCTGTGGCTGCAGTGAACCACCCAGGTCATGGTAAAGCTCCCAGGAGTTACCAGGTCAGTGAAAATACCATCCTCTCTGTTACTGAGGAACAGCCCACTGAGTGTCTCAGCCTGCAAGTCTCATACCTCCCTGTAACTCTTTAGCCTTTTGCTTTGTAAGTATTAAATTATTTTGCAATGCCTGCCCTGCTTTTTGAAATGCTTACGGAGCATCCAGTCCCTCACAAAGGCCAGGTGTGCTGTGGCTGTTTTAGTCATTGCACTCTTGCAACTGTTTTCAGAAAGCAAAGGTAAATGCTTACAAAGTTTTTACTTAGCATCCATTTTGTTGTCACCTCTATTAAGCATGAATTGCCGCAATTAATACAAGTAAGTAGAAACAAATCTTTCGGTAACAGAGCTTTGCACAGCCTTGTCCATTTAAGTGTTTCCATCTAATCACCCCATGAAATCCTTCTCTGTCCCCATACACACTGAAGTAAATCAATTCTAAAGAGAACTAAGAACATAGAGCTCAAAAGGAAATGCTTGGGTATAAATTATCTCATTTACCCTCTCTCCTAGGACTATTGTTGCCCACTATTTAAAATTATGACTCTTTATATTCTTTTCTTCCTTTTTATCTGCTTCAGATATAGCAGGCCAGTTTCTGCACAATCCAAGTTAGAAAGTATTTTTGGACAAGACGGGTTATGTTGCATAATCCTTGCATAAGAATGAGGGTTTCCATCACTAGGAAAGAAGCATAACATGTACTCATTCCTGGAGACAAACTGTGCCATGTCCTCCATCCCCACAGCACTGAGCAGACATAGAAGAGTTACAAGGACATTTGCAAATCGAAGTCCCATATTTTGTGCTATGTTGTGCTACACGAAGGATGGTGGTACAAGAAATCTTTCTTAAAGAGGATTCTGTCCATTTATTGAACAGACATTCAGATGCATTCAAATTGCTTTCGTTGCAATTTTGCCAATGCGTGCTCTCACATCAGAGGAATAGATGTCTTACAGAACATTTATGTTTCATTAGAAAACAAATACTGCCGAGTGTGGCCCGTGACACATGTGACTAAAGATCCTTCCTAACCTTGAAGTAGCGTTCTGCAATTCCACGTGGTGAGAAAGGTTTGATGACAGGGCACAAGTACTCTGATAGCTGGGCAGTGGATTTAAACAAACCTTGAGAAAGATCTGGGAGACCTTCATCACATGTCACTGGAAAACAATTCCCAAACTTAAAACCCATAATAGGATCTAAGATTTGGGAATCTGAAAAAAGCCTTATTCTTTAATATGTGTTTTAAAGATATATTAGCAAATGTTTGGCTACAGTCAGATTCTGAAAACCCCAGCCATATGTCCCAGCTGTAAATTGTTTTGTTGCAAACTGTGAAAGAATATACAGTCTTTCATTTATCTTTACTATTTCAGAAACTGAAAAAAATTCATCTGTCACAGATTGTGATGGTGTTATCCATTGTATGTAGGTGTACAACTACACATGTGTATATATGTAAAGAAAACCAGATAGAGTAGGTGTGTAAGCCTGTAAGTACTTCTGCAATAAAGACAGAAAAATGTCAACAAACCTTACTTTAACTGAAATAAACTGCCAAAATAAAACATTTAATATAGGTCTGCAGACCAACTCCTCTTTTTTTGCCATGTTCCAGGAATCTTTCCCTGGCAGCCCATTACATTTCTTTCTGTTTAGTTCTGTCCATGTTCTCAAACTTGGGTAAGTCTTGCCAAGGGAAATGTAATGACACTGATTTTATTTAATGTTGTTGATCAGTGTTTAAAAAACATTTTTATTTTAAACTCCTCTAGCTCCTATTTCAAGCCTTTTTTTATGGCTATTACATTTCAATCATTTTAAGAATATGGATGGAGGCAAAATAACAAAACCATAAGAAATTGCTCAGTTCAGCAGCACAATTAATGCAGTCATCACTGGCAGGTTGGAAGAAGACAATCAACAATCAATGGCTGGAAGGTGACCTGGCATCACAGTTTTCTGCCATAGCAATCAATATTCTCACAGCAGACGGGCTACTCTAGATATGTGATGTTTCATCTCAATGGCTTTTATTCTTGTATAAATACTTTAAATAAATAGCACAAGAACACCACCTAGGGCTACATTAAATTACATCCATATGATGCAAAGGTGAAAGGTAGAATTTGCCCTTCTGTCCAAAATGAGATTCTTTAAAAAGGAAAAAGGGAACTTATCACTAAAGTCTTATTTACACACTCTGCAAGTTTGTATTATGTTGTGTTCACATTATCTGAAAACATTTCCATTTTAGTAGAATCTCGCCTTAGTATAAAGGCCAATTCTTACAATTTCTTTTGTTTCCAACTTAGACTTTAAAGAACACTGATTCTATTTACTTGTTATTTTAATAACAACAAAACCAGTCCCAAAGCAAGTACTATTTGTCTGGGACAGTTTTTTTTTTTTTTTTCCTTGAAAAAACACTGTATATTTCCCTAAAAGATTATATCTGATAAATATTTTAAAAATCATAAAGAAAGCTTTATATTCCATCCTTTTTTTTTCTGATTTGCAAACAGATTGGAAAATCACTGTGCAGTTGTTCTGAGATAGAAAATAATGCAAAACTATTGACAAACAGTTGGTTTGGGATGTAGTTGACTAGTAATATTACTTCTGTGTGTAAAAATTTAGTCAGGAGTTCATTGGGCAGATCCTTCACAAAGACAGTTCTTCATTTTTTTCCATATATGCAAGGTTTTCCACAGCATTAGCAACATATCTTTCATCTCTACACCAAGACTAGCTTCTACAGAAGCTTGTGGGAGTCTTTCCATCAGCAGACAAAGACAGAACTGTGAGCACTCTGTTAATTTGAGACAGGCTAAGAAAATCCCCTTATAACTCTGAAAAAAAAAAAAGTTCCAGTAAGATAGCAACTAACTTCCATGCCAGGCACAATATTATCCAGATATGTCCCAAATAAAAGCAATAAGATAAAATTCTTAAGAAAGACTATGCTTGTAAGGAACAGTAACACACTGTTTAATGATATGAAATCAAATATATGAATGGCAGTGCATGACCTCACAAGAACTGCTTGAAAATACACTTTTAATTATCTGAACAAATGCATCTTAGTAGCTCCTTATGGTACACAGATTGCAAGACAGTTAGGCACCTTCTTCAAAGCCCTGACCATGGGGTGACCCTGATCACAGAAAGATTTGTCCCCAAGGTTGAACACTACCGTGCTAGAAGGCCTGAGAGGACCAGCTCATTGCTTCCCCATGCACAGATTACATGTGGAATTGCAGACGGGCGGCACGAGTTGTGGAATTATTTTCAGATTTGTTTTGTGGTGGTTATGTTTGTATCAAATACTGAAAATATTATACTAAGTACTGAAAGCATGTCCTTGGTCCCCAGGGATAGACAAGTACATTTTATCATCAAATTACTATATGCTTCTGGCCCTTAATTTAAGAAGCTACACCAGTATATACTTTCATCCTTACAGAAGGGTGTATATAAGCATATGCTTAAGAATAAGTACATGCCTAGATTTTTTTGTATAACCAGAATCTGGGATAAGACCAAAATAAATAATTTGGATACATGCTATCTTTAGAAGGACAGCAAATCTCATCCAAACTAAAAAAGCCCTAGACAATGAACTTCCAATACTAGGTAAATGCCCTCAAATTATGCCCCAGTTCTGTACCAATTCTTTCAAAGAGCTTGAGCAGAAAAAAAAAAAAAAAAAAAAGGTTAAAAGCCAAAGACATGGAAGTATATACTCCAGTAACATTCTTTGTTTTACAGTAGTTAATATTACCTTCCTTTGGCTCAAGAAAAAATATCATATTAAAATTGCTTTGGTAGTGAAAGGTAAAATATCTATTGAAAGAACAGAACATTTTTTCCTATGATTAATAGGAGTGGTTTTTTAATTATAAAGAAGGTTCATCACCAAGCTTTCTTGTTGCTAGAGTCTATTAAAGAACCTTAAAGTTGCTGAGTGATGCACTTTTAAAAGCCAATAAGCATATACAAGACTAAGGCCTGGTTTTAAATGCACAGAGGTAAATTATTAAAGGTAACCATTCATTTGCTGTCAGTTTTAATATTCTCAACTTGATATACTTTTGATGACTTTTTGGCTTGCATTCCTGAATACTTGACTTGTATTCTTGATAACAATAGCCTTTGACTCATAACACTCAAAATGAAGAATGGCAACTAAAGTTTTAGTTCATCTAAGCACGTCAGTAGTCTTACCAACTTCGATTAAACTACGTACATGTTTAAAGTTGTGCAGATGCTGTAGTAATTAGCTCGATTGGGCACAAAACCCAGTAAGTATAGTTAAATTTCCTCACGTTTTTTTTTTTTTTATATAGAAATCAAGGCATAACAATTTTTAATGAACATCAGAGAACTGTGTCAGCATTGTTCTAGGAGAACTACAGATTTGTACAGTTTAGATATGTTCTAATTTAAAGATTTCCACAATAGGGAATTAAAAAGACCTGAATTCTAATTCCTTTAATGGCAGATCGCTTGATAACACTGCCATCTCAAGCAGTTCTATTTTAAAATGCATGGTAGTGCAGACAAATACTTTTTGAAGGAAAAGTGTTTAACATTATCTCTTAACTTTGTCTAATTAGCTGAATACTGTGTTTTTTCACCCTGCAGCTCTTAAAAAGCTGATCTAATTTCACAATGAACACTTAATGCCATTATATTTGGAAATAGTTGCATTTGCCAACTCTTGTGCAATCACCATTCATCCTGCTGCACTCATCCCTTGCTTCTGTTTCCTTGGGAAGGATTCCCTTCTTTCTGCCTAGATAAGCTCCTTCCATTAAAACTGCTTTGCTGATTCAAAAAAAAAAAAAAAAGTCAGAAAAGTTTCTCTGTGGATGTATGCAGATATTCTCATACCACTACATACTAGCTCCTTTTCAAAGGGAGGGTACGTTTGCCCTCCACATGTATGTTCCATCTCTTCCATCCTTGGAAGCTCTTCAACAGCACTGAAATTCAGATTTAGAGGAAATTCCATTCTCACCACGTGTCCCTTTGCGACTGCTGAATCACAGAATCACCCAGAACAGATGAAGTAGGAAGGAACCTCTGGAAATCTAGTCCAACCCCTCTGTTCAAGCAGGATCAGCTGGAGCTGGGTGCCCAGGACTATTTCCAGTCAGCGTTTTAATATCTCCAAGGGTGGAGAGTCCACGACCTCCATGGGCAACCTGTTCCAATGTTCAGTCATGCTTTTGGTAAAAAAGGTTTCCTTATGTTTAAATAGAATGTCCTGTATTTCAGTCTATGCCCATTGTATCTTGTCTCTTCACTGGACACCACTATGAAGAGCCTGGCTCTCCATCTTTACTCCCCATGTCATCAGGTATTTATTCACGTTGATGAGGTCCTCCTGAGCCTTCTCTGCTCAAGGCTGAAAAATCCCACCTCTCTCAGCCTCTCCTCATATGACAAATGCTCCAAACTCTTCATCATCTTTGTAGCCTCTTTCTGGACTTACTCCAAAATGCCCATGTCTCTTGTACTACTACTACTTCTGTGCCCAGAATTGGACATAGCACTCCAGATGTGGTCTTGCCACTGCTGAGCAGAAGGGGAACACAAGTCCTTACCCCTACCCGAGAAAAAAGTTTATCCTTCACAAAAAACAGTCCACCACTTGAGTCCTAGACCGTGAGGACACATTCCTTCCAAGTCCAGCTCCATTAGCAGACAGATGACTAACCCTAACTGCCTGTGACCACTTCCCTAGAAGAGGATGCAGACACTTGATAGAGCTCAGGCAAAATGAGCAGGACTTGCTTACACAGTTTACATGGCTGGTCTACGCCAATCCAGCCATGCTCACGTGACATGCACCAAGCCTCCTGGCAGACCAGCAAAGGTGGTAATGCCTGGGAATGGACAGGGAATGGGAACCCACACCTGGGAGCAGTAGCTTCTTTCAGCGAAGCAGCTAGATTGTGAAGAGGAGTTCTCTCCACAAGTTAACTCATTAGTTATTTTGAGCAGACTTTCTGAATAGTGACCAACTTCACCTGATGATATGTTCTCATTGCCCCCAAACCAGGCAAGCTGAGTTTGGCAGCACTGGCAATACTGCTGCACATCTCTGAAAATACATCTGTACTGACATGCATGACTGGGACTGCCTGAAATGAAAGACTTATATAAATGATTAATCATGACAGCGATTGAGCATTTCACCAGTTAGGAGGATAAATACATTATACAGTAAAAGGAGACATTTCTTCAACCTTTCTTTGACTCTATTACTGCAGAGGGAGAGCAGCTCCCAGCTGGAGAAAGGGGCCCTCAGCACCTATAAACTGCCCAAGACATGTCTGCATACATTTTAGACAAACATTTCTTCGAAGCCAGGCAATTGTTTTTCTTCCATTTTCATTTTCCATTTGCTTGCTCAACCTCTGCAGTCCCTTTGTTGCCTGGTAATAGGTGAGATAGGCAAATATGGGCTTTGGGCACTGGAACGAAAGGGCCTTTCATGTTGTCGGCACCACAGAATGAACAAGCGGTGTAAGCCCTCTCTGCAGTTTACATACTGTAGTGGCCTGCTATAGAAACTATGTAATTTGGTTTGCTTTGTTATTTGATAAACGGCAAGGAAAGCTTTGTAGCATGTTGACTGACCCTACTTGTAAGGTCAAAGGCCAGCGCTGGAGTGAGAGGACACAGCCGTCTGCATGGTCCCAGCATGCCTCGAGATTGCCTGGGAGAAAGCAGGCTTTATTAGAGGTACAAAGAGCTCGCAGTGAAGAGCAGCAGCTCTTAATCAGGAAAAAATACTGGGGGTATTTTCAACAAAAAGATACGAAGAAGTCTTAATGTGTAATGTAGCACGTATAGCACAATATAGAACAGTCAGTCATAAATAATATTACCTACTTACAAATCTACAGTCTAGCCCATCATGGATTGCCCCTTTTTTGACCTAGCACTACACGCTTTTTCACTCTGGACAGGCCTGTTCAAAACATGAGTTGTAAAACTGACTCTATATTTGAGAAAAATATATTTGAGTGACAGATATGTTCACTTTACTAGACTGTTACTTGCAGCAACACCCAAGGAAGAATGAAGAAAGAGAGTATGGAAAAGATGCAAGTCAGCCTGTTTGTATCAGCTTTTACCTCCAAGAGCCACTTGTGACACAAATTTATTAAGAAGAGACTATGACCAACATTGGCTCTGAACAAGGGGAATTTCTGGACCCCAGTTGGTTGAAACATGGAGATGTAAGACAAAAAGAATTTTAGTCAACAATTTCCATCCCTATGTTTTTCCCCTGCTCTCACTCCCCTCACACACCTGTGGGATCACAAATTAAGACCTTCCCCTAACAGATCTGAATTGTCTGATATGTATTTTAAAAAGCTTATAAAACATAGCAAGGATGAGGTTGCACAGTGTCAGTGTGCTGGAGCACAGCAAGCAGGCTGGGTAGAAACAATGTGAAACAGGTCTGTCCACCTAGTACTAAAGATTTTGAATTGGAGTACAATTACAGTACAAGCTGCTGTATTTTTATATATAGCATTTTTTCCCTGTGGAAGTATCTGGCTTAACTCTAGTTCAAAGCCCTATATTTCACATGTACAGTTATATCTGTCCTACTGCTGAGAACACACTGACACCATCGAGGACCTGACCCCAAAGACATTCCATGGAGATACCAAGTCAACGGGAGTAGCTACTATATAAGAAAAGTTTGGGCCTCCACTGTGGAGTATACAGGGCAATTTTTTTTTTTTCTTCAGTGCTTTCTGATATACAGTTAACTTAATATTCTGAGCTGAGTACAGATTATTGACTTGTACCATCTACCACCCAAGAACTGCAAATCCAAGCTTCCTCTATAATGAAGGGTGGGAAGTTTCCAGAGGTAGCAGAGGAATTGTGTGGGCCCTGAGCCACAAGAGCTCCAACCAGCTGGGGAGATGCTGATCATACACAGCTCCAGCTCGAGGAGCAGGTTCAGCACTCGAGATGAACCTGTTGCCAAATAACAGATGTGTGACAAAAGAATAAAAATCAGTGTGTGGGAAGCCTGCACATTAAAGCTGGAATTTACACCTACCATTTTCATAGCAGATACAAGGCAGATGACACTTAATACAAACTGAGATCCCTCTTCTGAATTACTTGGCTGGCTTCTTATTTATTTTACTTTATTCTGTACCCGCTCAATTTTTGTGAGCCGGGGAGAAGCACTAAGTGGAAATTCCTTGTTAATCACTTTATCAGAGCTAGACTACAGAGGGAATCTTACCAAGAATCTCTTAAAACACAGAGCAAGGGCTGAATTAGCCAAGGAAAACTCACCTGGAAGCAAGCTGTTACAAAGGAGGCAGCAAAGTTTGACAGGCAAGGGATGAAACTTAATTGAAACTAGAGGGGGGAAGAAAGGAAGAAATTAAATGTTATTTGTGAACACACAAAACATAAATAACTAAAAATATGAAATATTTATTAATTTTGGCTGTGAGGTCTTATTTGGAAATGTTTTAGTGCTCTTCCTCTGCCCCCAGTGCTTTTTCTGAGAAGGGAGAAAAATCGCAATACTTCAAAGGTTGTGAATCAGGAATGGGAGAAAAACTGAGGAGGGTAATTCATGTACCTCTGGTCTTTTTTTCATTCTCCAACTCATTCCATCTGAGTCTTGGATTTACTCAGGTTGAAAAGCCAATGCACACAGACTCGGAAGCGACTGGACTATTGTCACTCCAAGTGATAGTTAACTCTCATTATTAGGACACCGTATTTGGGGTAACTTGGGGCTCTCAGGCTTTGAAAGCCTCCCCGTTTTGGGCATCAGGAGAGGATGCATTACCAGTAGGAGATGTGGGTGTATCCTTATCCTCTCTTCAGGGGTCAGGCCGCTCACATCATAGCTGCGTTGTAAAATGCTTTGAAAAGATGCAGTATATATGCATATAAGCCCTCCTTTAGTTACTACAGAAGAAGGATTCAGCCTACTCCTAGCCTCTTTGAGGTGTCAGGCTTACTGAATTATTGAGCTTTTGTGCTCCTTTGAGCATGCTTTCAAAATAGGTGCTAGCTAGTCTTTAAGTATATGCATGTATGGATTCCCTATATTAAGCAATACTCGTTGCACTATCTGAGTTCTGTTGATTGCAACACCACTATCCTCCCTTTAATCATCGACATAAAAACTTTCCGAAAAAATAAAGTCAATCTTTTTTTTTTTTTCCCCTTTTGTCTGATGCTAACTTTGTTACACAAATTATTTTACAATTTTCTCCATAACCAGGTAGGCTACAAATTTCTGTGTGTATATTTTAAATGAAATCTTAAAGCTGAGGTTCAAGAAAACCACCAGATATAAGACATAGGGAAACTCAGGGAAGTTGGCAAAGCTGGAATCTTCATCCTAAAAGCGCATTGTGAATGTGAAGTAATCACTGCAATATCCACCTGAGTAAATAGTATTATCTTCATGTAGTGGGAATGGGCTAAAACCAGAAAGGGATGTGTGTACTACTGAGCCAGGCAGTGCTGTCTGACTCCTGCTGACTGCAGTGAGCCCAGAATTTCAGTCCCTTGCAATGCTCTGCAGAGCTGAGCCTAATGTAAATTCAAAACCGAACAAGTCATCAAACTACTGTATAACTTCACACAGTGACACATTTGCTAAGGCGTTTAAAGTTTCTCTTCTATTAAATACCATAGTTATTCATGCCAACCTGCTTATTCACCTAAACCTATCCTCCTTTTAAGCTTTCTTTCCCTTGAGAACACTAAACACTCTTACGTGACCAAATCTTTAAGTTAAATAAAGAATTGCAAATGCTTGTCTTCCAAAGGAAATGCTGTACAGATCCAGTGCAGCGAGGGAACTACATTAACAGGATCCTGACAAAAGAGAACAGCTTAAAGCAATACAGGTAGGACAAAATAAGAAGGTATTCAAGAGTCCTCTGTCCCTCCTTAAACATATTAAAATATTCTAAGTGCATTTAAAAAAGAAAATTCTCTTTATTTCCCTCACGATGAACTAACACTTTCAGCATTTTGGTATGGATGTACCACATAAGTAAGGTCCCCAGCCAAAGGTTTAAGGAATAAGGTAGTGCTGTAGGACCTTTCAAAACTGCTCCCAGCTTCAGGCAGTAGAACAGATAAAGCTAAAGTCACCAAAGGACAACAAAGTTATGAATGTAGCCTACAACATTTTTGTGATGGAGACTCCTACTAGCACACTAGAGACAGCACAATCCCTTTATATCCACCAGAATACTTGCTTAAGCTGCTCCATCAGAAGGGTAAAAGAAAAGTTGGGTATGCAGAATTAAAAATACATGTCTGGGTGTAGATAGGTAGCTGGGCTTCCTGCCACTGAGTGCAGACCCACTGGTCAGATATTCATCCAGGCCATCCTCTGCACCCCAAATCAAATCAACACAGAGACATTCCAGCCTGAAACGAAGAAAATTTGCTGCTTATTACCCCAAGGCTACTTACAGATCATTTCAAAAAGGAAGCCTCTTCCCCAACAGTGTCCTCATGCAGTATGTCTGCCTGTCATCCAGGCCATAAGAAGGGGCCATCTCAGTGTGCCCGTTGTGGAGGGTGCAGGCCAACAGCCCCCCGAGGGATGGGGGCCACACAGCTGGCAGGGCAAAGCTCATCCCAGGGTACAAGGTGACAAAGTGGAGCCATGGCCAGGCTAGGAGATCAGTTGAGTAGTTGGGCTCTGGATCAGCAGCCCATGGCCAGTCAGGGGCACGGCTGAGCTAGAGTACAGCACTCCTGCAGCAAAGCTCCAGCAGGACTGACCGCCCAAGGCTGAGCTGAACCAGGGACCTGGACTGGGGGTCTGGAGAGAACCCAGATGGGGCTGGTCAGGGCCATCAAGACCTCTGAGACCCCTCAGAGCCCTGACAGCACCATCCCTTTTGTCCCAGCTATAACAGACCCAAAGCTTTCCTTCTGCAGACCAGAGGAAAGGAAATAAGCTATATACTTCCACTGGGAATAGTAGTCTGTGCTCATTTTATAACAAGAGATGGAAATTTTGAACACATCCTTTAGCCAGGCAATGCCATCCATGGTCTAGCGTTCAAACCTGAAAATAACTAAGGAAGATAAGTAAGGAATTAATTCTGGATTAAGGTAGGATGTGAATTTAATTTGCTATGGCATTGCAAAGCAACTGAGCTAAGCTTAGTTAGAAAAAAAAGGACCTTTAATGTCTAGTCACTGGCTGCAACTGAGAGAGGTTATGAGGTAATGGGTGTCTCCCCTGTGCTGCTCACCTCCACGGAGCCCTCAGGCTGCTCCATCGTCTGCTCTCTCAAAGCCATTGATACAGGAAAATAAAAAGTGTTTAAACAGAACCAGATAATCCTGACAAAATACGACTGAGAAAGGTGCACTGTTGCATCAGGAGATATGACAGACACTGACCTTTAGTAAGGTGAGTGTGTGTGAAGCTCCTGAACCTCCTAACCATGCTCAGCTCGGGCAGGATGGCACAGCTGGCTCTGCCCAACTGTGTCCCCTGAATTTCACAACTTGTCTGTTTCCATCTTCCTAAACCAGATGTCCCTGGTCAGTTCTATGCTCACTGGGATATCCAACTGACTGGATCTGGTTATGTACTTACTCATAACTAAGCACTTGAAGTACAGATAAACAGTCTTTGCAGGGGGAAAAAAAAAAAACAACAAACCCACACCATAACCTAAATGCTGTTTGTGTTATTTCCCATGTAATACACTAGGCTAGTATTGAACAATTATGCAGACTTTCTGAGAGAACTGGCCATAAACCAGTGCTTTTACCAGGTGTCAATACCACAGACAAATAAAATCTTTACACATTATATTGATCTGCATCTATCACATCTTGATCAAAGTTTCCTGCCTTCTGTTAAGGTGCTAATGATTTCCTAAGCAAAATCAAACATGGCTACTTCAACTGTCTGAATAAGTTAGATGAAGTCACTTTAATTACTGACTTTGATGCATCTTTTCTTGCATACCAATTTCAGCTAAGATGGCGACAAAACATTAAATGATGAAAAAATAGCAGTAGCAGTGCCAGCTCCAGGTAATCTTGCAAAAAGTGGCTCACTCGTTCCTAAGTCTCAGTTTTAGGAACTTTCTTTTTTTTTCCTGTGTTTAGGCAAACCCATAACAAGAGGTCTTGCCCCACAACTACAAGGACCAAATAAATAAGAATATCCCAATGACAGTTGCAATACTGCTACAAAGATTGACACTATTTCTTCATATGATCACACTGTGATTACCTGTTGCTTCTGTCTAGTCACCTTTTGCTCAAATCTGAAGGGGAAATGTGAGGAACAAAATCAAAACTTTAAATTTATAGGCCTAAAATGCCTTCTCAAAACAGCTGTGGCACATGCTTGCCCCAAGACTTCCTGGTGGCTCAGCCCTCAGCAGCATCTCTTCTGATGTGATTCCACCTTTTCCTCTTTAAAATTCCATATGGAGAGGCTCCTGTTTTCTGTCTGTTCTTGCAACGTGATGAAAGGGAAAAATTAAAGGAAATGGGATTCCTATAATAACATATTTGTATTGCTATTGTTAAACTTGTGTCAAGAGCTTAGAACTTTGCCATAGAAAAATTTGTACTTGGAGCAAATCTAGAAAGAAAGTGCTTGGCCCTGGAGGGAATTTCATAAAATACAAAATTAAGAAATGTCAATTGGGTTCTTAAATTACGCAAAGGTAAAGCAAATAAGACACATCAGTGGCTTCAAGTGTTCTTTTGTAATCAAATTATTTGTGTTTGAAACCTGAAATTTGGCAAGTAATTAATTCAAGTAATTAAATCTTCTTCAAATTTATTTTATATGTATTTTTTGCATTTTTAGAAAAAGATAGATTGCATCATAATGTAGTAGAATATAAATATTATGTCATAAATTTTTTAGTCTGTGTCGCAATTTCCTTTCTATTTTTTTTCTTTGTAGAATATATGAGTGCTTTTGGAAATTCTTTCTCCAGTTTTAAAATTTGCATCTTGCAAATTTTATTTCTGACATGTTTGCTCAATTTTTGGATAACTGCCATTGTGCGCACAATTAGACCTCCTGTTTTGAAGTGCCAAAGCCCTTATCCATTACATTTCCCATTGCTTTCAACAACCATTCAAGCTGGGATGTGAAAGCTCTGTGCAGGACAAGGGCCATTGGGTCACATGTACGTATCAAGGAGTTGTGCCTTCTAACCTGCCACTCGGTTCTCACAAATATTGCTCCTGAACTCAAATGCCCATATTTGCACACATGAAGATTTCCCACAAAAGAATGAATGAAAGATTGGTTTTCAACTCCAGTAGGAGAGCTTAGTGCTCAGGACTTCTACAAATATGTCTCAGAAATGCTTAGCATAGATTTTAAGCAGAGTTGATCAACAGCTGGTGGCTTCTGAAAACATGGGGAAGGCTTTTCAAATAGGCACATACAAGCAGTTATCATCTGGCAGATACTTTTAATTCACTTTTCTCCCTTTCAAGCCCATATCTGAGTCATGATGTTTCATACCTGCATTACACAACCTGAAAGTACATGCACCACTCTTTTCACAGCACAGGCAACTGAGATTGGTCATCTGCAAACGACGTTTCCATTAGGTAAATTGCACTGAAAAGCATGCGTGCGGGCTACTGTTTCAATACACAAAAGTACATTTGGAAAAGTTCAAATGCACACAGTATTACAACACTAATTTTTGCTGTGCTGTCATATGATACTTCCAGTGGATTCATGCTGAAGTTTCCCTCTGTTCTGCAAGTCACCATATACATCTGCCAGGCTGCGGTATGGCCCTGGTTGTTTCTGCAGTCCCTGCAGAAACAGGGAGCACTTCCCAGGGCAAGTAAAATTTTGCCTAGCTCTACTTCAGTAGCAGTGATGGAGAGGTATCACTCCTTATCAGACAGCCAGCCCCGTTCTGATCAGGATGAAGGACTTCACCAGCCACAGAAAATACACAGGAACACCTCAGCAGTGAGATGGGCATTTACACAAATTGCACTTGCAAGTGGCCTGCTGCAGAGCTGCCGTTCTGGTCTCAGGATCTTCTTCTCCAGGCACAAGTAATGTACGCTGCGGACAGAAAGAGAGACCATCGCCAAGATGGATGTGTTTATCCAAGCAAAAGTAACAAGTTCAATCCCTCAGGATATTCTCTCCCCTAGCACCGATGACCTGCAGCAGTTTCTCGGTGAGACATCAGAGGAAGGAGGCTATGCCAACCATGCCCACTGCCTTGGGTGAGTTCCCCGAGAGGAGAGATCTGGTGGAGTAAACAGTTGTCCAATGTGATGGGATATAGCTCTATTACAGGAAAATCTTGTATTTTGATATCCACAGGCAAAACTCTGTGATCACTGACAACGCCACAAAGTTCTCATACATGCAGGGATGCACTGAGTGCAGGATAGGGGCAAACCAAAATAATTTCCTGAGGTCTTGGATTCTAAAATCCCATTTTCTTCGGCCATATTGTTGTTCTCATTATGACCAGCTGTTAGGAGTTATGTAAAACTATTAGCATGAGACTAACCTTATAATATTTATTATCAATGCATAGTATTTATTATCAATGGAAGGAACATATCCCTGCCTCGAGTAATGAACACAAATGATCTTTCAAAGATAGCAGAACAAGGTATCTTTTTATATACTACAGGCTAAATTACTTCCCTCACTGAAGGATATGTAAGTCTCCTTGGAAGGAAGGAATATGTAGTTTTTTTCTTTTAAAATTATTTGCTATCCTGTCATATAATCTGAAAGTCCTGAACCTTCATTAACAGAGTGAAACAAGCTACATCTTTTCTCCTTTCTTTTTTTGTATATACGGTATCCAATATTACTACCATGTGAAAGGTAAACTATTTCAGATTTGTATTTCCCTTTATGGCATAACACTATTCATTTAGCTTTAACAACAAAAGTATTTACAATCTCCAGGTTCGAATGAATGCATTAATTGTTCTTTGTGTTCATGAGAGGCTTCGCATTTGAGGTTGGGAAATATTTCTATGGTAAATATGGGACCAAGGAGCACAAATTCAGCTTTCATTTTTCTCCATAGTGATCTTTGCATACAAATTATGACACAAAGGTGAGTCATTAGTAATGCAGCACCAACAAAACATTTCAATAAAAAGAAATTCCATTTTGTTAATACTTCGGTTGCCTTTACAAACAAAAGATTTGCTGTTATGTCTGTGAATGGCCACCTCAGTTGTAAGGTGTAAGGTATGTGTAAGGCTCACAGAGTAGGTGTTGCCTAGTACTGAACTGCCCTGAAGCAGGAGGGTCATGAAATATCTTCCTGATAAGCTTTCTATATAACACTGAAAAACAGTAAGACTCCAGTTTCGAAGCTGTGAACACTTACATGTATGTGGATATATGTATTATGGACTAGAATTAACAAGAACTAGTGCAACTCTGAGACAAAAACTAGTATGCCTCACCTACTTAATGTGTTTGGGTTTCTTTCCCTGTAAAAGTAGTTTGGTTATTCATTAGGCTGTTTGCTTCAGTTGTTAGTCTGTGCCATCATACGTGTAGGTCACTCCTATAAATTCCACGTGCACAATATTTTATTTTTTGCATAGATACTGTGTGAATTAAAGTCTCATCAACAGTCAGATAGCAAATAGGATATTTGTTCTCAAAGTTTGTTTTCCACTCATAAAGGTACACACAATTCCCAGTTACACACACACACACACACACACACACACACCCCACCAAAAGCCACTGAAACCCTTAATGTACCTCTTCACCTGACAGTCCTGACAGATATTAGGATGCTCTCTTAAAATAAGTGATCATTAACTTAAAATCATATTCACGTTGGAGACTTGACAATCCATTTTTGTACTTTTGTGTTAAATTACAGTGTTATGCAGTTATAACATTAAAAAACCTCCAATTTCCCTTTATCAGCCATAGGTCTGAGGCACAGTAAGATTTTTGCTATTAAAGACTCTCCCTAGGTACACTGGTCTGTCACAGAGCTTAACTCAAAATCATTTATTTAACATCTGTTCCACAATAATTTCTTAAAGATTTACTTCCTTTAAACACAACTGGGACACTTGATCCTCCCTTGTTTCAATCTGCAATATCCTTAAAAATAACAGTGAAAGATGTTAGGAATACAAAACCAAAGCTGACACCAATAAATTTCAGTGACTCATTTCTCTTACATTATTCCTGCTTGGCTGCTTTCTAGGAGGAGATGAACTATAGAGACACTCAGAGGCAATTTAGTGGTATTACAGAAACACCCGTTGATTCTGGATTGAAAAGATCCTCTCAAGATTACAAGAAAACTATTTTTTTGGGGGGGGGAAAAAAGAGAACGAATAACTTCTCGAGGAAGAAGCCCCAAATCCTGCTAGAGCTATGCTTAGAGTGAAGAGTGCACCAGAGCCAGGCACGCTGTCCCTTGAGAGCAGGTAATGCACAAATACAATTACTCTACATGGTCACTTCAGAATAAGAAGCAGTTTTTCTTTTCCATAGGAGGTTACCTTTGAAAAATTCACTGTGGTTTTTTATTTTGCCACCATAAAACTAATAATATATTAAAAGTACAAACCAGTATTGCCAGGTGTTAGAAGATTTTATGTCATGGACCTGTCCTGGAAATTTTGCCTGGGCTGAATTTAAAGATTCTGGACCTTGTTCCAGGATTTCTGGCAATCCAGTCAGAGCAGTAACTACTGCCAAGCTGACTGATGTCCAGAAAAGCCACACAAATGGCTCCCAAGCAAGTACAGATCAACTGTACAGCATGAACACCCACCAGCTCTACGAGACATGTGCTGTAGGTCTCATGTGCCATAGGTCTGCTGCAAATGCACAGACCATCTGTGCTACAAATGAACATATATTTCCATATATAGGACTACCTGAGCTCACTGCTGCCCTCCCCCTGCATCAGCAGGCATGGTCCAGATTACAGCTGCCTTCTCATCAGTACCCCAACTTTACCAGGTCTTGCTGAGCTACGGTGGGCTGCTTTGCCATTGTCTTCAGCAAAGCTCGGGGTCTGGAGCATATATACTACTCTGAACAACCAAGGCAGGTTATGTTTTCAAAGAAAGAGGTAAAACTGATATTGCATATGTTATCATTTTATCAAGCGTCTTGCAATGTTTATGGTTCTTGTAGTTGAACTTTTGGAGTCACAGGATTGTACAAGAATTGTAACTTTCCATTTAAGAAAGGGGTTTTCAGATTAGAACTGTGCAACTGAGAAAATGTAAATTATCTGATGATCTGACTCCAGATTATAGCCTGTCCAAACACAAAGAATAAAGAGCTTGCAAATGTGACCTTAAAGACTTCAAAAGCATAGGTATATAAAAAGAATCCATAATATTTTTTTCCTTGTTAATAATTTTTAAACCACTCATAAGTCAAAACTACTGCTAGCTTTGAAAGTCCATATCCTGCTGACAAATTGGGCAATCTTATATGGATGGAACCTCGATTTTAAAATGAGATTTAAAATGTGTTTTTTGTGGAGCTGAAGTGTTAATAATAATTGCTGTGCAAAAGATTTTCCTAGATGCAGACTGTGGCAAATGGTCACAAGCGCTTGTGCTGGAGCTGTTTGTCACAGCGAGTGCCTGAGGTCCACTCCCAAAGGGCTGGAGGGTCTGTTCCAGCCACCCATCGGGTTGTCTCTGCACCAGCCTACTACAGCGGTTCAAATACTGTGTGGTTTGAATTGAATCAGCATGGTCAGAGATCATGCACCCCAATAATTTGTGTCAAGTATCAAGGAAAGGGAGCAGAAAAAAATCCCAACCCTGAAACATGACATACAAAAATTGTAACTTATTCAGAAAAAAACAACGGTATTTTTCTCAGTCCCATAGTTCCATGTAAATAACTATAAGAAGTGAAAATTACATTTGTGAAAAGAGGTTTTTTTATAAAAGTAAAATAACTAGAAGTGTAAACATTTTACACATTCTAATTTAGGTTAATTTGAAAATCTAGGAACACAATTTTTCTGAATATATACAGATAATCTTTATAGAAGAGATGTTTCTTAAAATTGTTTCAGATGTATCAGTTTATAGATTTGTTTCTC
Organism: Athene cunicularia; assembly: GCF_003259725.1. Taxonomy (NCBI): domain Eukaryota; kingdom Metazoa; phylum Chordata; class Aves; order Strigiformes; family Strigidae; genus Athene; species Athene cunicularia. The sequence goes on along the minus strand of NW_020799113.1, from coordinate 15,342,254 downwards.
TTTTTCCAGTGATACAAATCAGAAGAAACTCACTGGTGGTGACACACTGGTATAAGAACAGTATGAGTGGGTGGAAAATCCATCATGACTGGAGTAAGGAATTAAGCCTGGTCCTCCCTCAACCACAGCACAGTTATCAAGCTCCAGCCAAGTTAAAGTATTTAAGAAGGGAAATGAGACTCACTGTATAATGAAATAAGTCTCGTGGACTGTTGTATATCTCACTGAAATAATATTTCACTAATGACAGTTGGTGTAGGTGCTGCAAGAGGGCTCTGCTTTACCCACCAGCTCTGCCCTTTGCAACACCTACCCCAAGCCACACTGCTGCGTCCTACCAAGAAGTTGTTTTATTAAGAAAAAGCAGTTCCACATCACTAATGTATTATGCTCACTGTCTGTACACAAGAGCTGGCAACAGAAAACTTTTCAACCACCTCAAATGCTATCACGACTTTATGACTCCTACTTTCAGAGTGACTCACAGCTTTCCAAGCTGTCTAGCCTCAAAGAAGCTGGGCAGGACCAGTGACCCTGGTGCTATCTATCTCCCTCTGCGTTGCAAATCCCTGAAGTTACTGTGCCATGCTCTTTCACACAAAAAACTTGATGAAAAACACCAAGTGTTCAACCAACTAGTGAGTGGCCAGGCTGCAGTCCTGATCACAATTGCGAATCCATTGGACAGAGCCCTGATTAATTGTTCAGGGAGAGATTACAGGATTAGATCCCATGGCTGTACTCTAGAATAAACTACGAATAACCAGGAGTTATTTTAGCTGCTTTGGTACCCAGAGGACCATCACTTTTCTATAGAATCAGGTCCTTAGGCCTCCAGAGCCAGAACACAACCTGGCAGAGAAGTTGGAGGCAGTGTCCATAGGTGGCTTCCTCCCTGCCCTAGGCTTGCCAGCTGTGCTGCTGCAGTGTGTCCTCCCTCTCCTGTCACCGCACATGCTGTACCTTTGTCATCAGCCCCTGATGTGCAACTCCCCACCTCAGATGCACCTCATCAATCACTCATTACCAGGCACTCACAAAAATTCCTCACCCACACAGCACCCAGCTTGCCTTCAGAAGAATAAGACAACAGAGTTCTCCATCAAATTCTTTCTCCAAGCTGCTCTTTGCCATCACACCGTACGGAATGTGACAGCTCATCAGTGGCCTGATCATCACTTGGCACCATCTGCATCTCTGTTTTCTTTGCTCATAGGACTAACCTGCCTTTTGCCATGTCTCTGTACAGCACCAAGCACGATGAGGTTCCTGAGTCCAATGAAGCATTTTAGTCCATAACTACAGCTCCTTGACACTAGAATACTGTAAATACGATATAACAACTTGCCTTAATCTCTTTTGCCAGAGAGTCACTAATATCATTCCTTTCTTTTAAGAGAAGCGATCTTCATTTGAGGATATTCTCTTCCTACTTATGGGCATCCCAGTTTAGAATATTTCTCAAAACATTGACTCTGACAGCAAAGATTCCCACACAACTGCAAATGTACATACATTTTGACTTAACACAGTCATCCTTTTATGCTGGCAATTGTTTTCAGTATTTGTCAGCGCTGGCAGCAAAACCTCCTTCATACAGCAATAGTAGCTCCCCCCAGTTATATCTTCCACTGCCTATCCCTAGTGAGTGGGTCTCTATCTTCTCACTACAGTGGGAATCTGTAGCACAAGACCCCTAATGTGGCCCCCACTGTCTTTGTCTTGCTCGTATGCTACTTAGACTGCTACACCAGGGTTTGTGAACTTTCTGGTAGTAGCAATGCTGTGTATTCCCACAGCTTTTCACAGCAGCCCTGGTCCTACGTGGCTGAAAGCTGGGTTAGGAGCTGGATGGATGGGTGGGAGGTAGATGAATTTCAGAACATTTTATCTGAATGCATCAAGGTTGCTGATTGTATTTCAGACCTGAAAAATGGGCATGTGTGCCCAAATACTTATCTGTTTCTCCATAATTATGTCTAATATGTCTGTAATGCCTATAACTAATAAGAGATACTGAATCTTCTTAAATATCTTGCCTCACTTTTATTCTAAGACTATCACGACTACACCACTACTAATATGAGCACTTTACAATCATTAATGGATTAATCTTCACAGCACTATTGTAGAGATAGAAGACGAAAGCACAGAGATAAAGCAAATCTCTATTTAAGTCAGAGACACAGCAAAAAAAGATTAAAAAACACCCCAGAATTTCCAGTTCCTCTATGTTCTTATGTCTGCATTGCAGCTCAGGCTTTTTGTTTTGATATGTCGTCTAAGGTTTTTGTATTTTTGTAGCTTTTTTAATATATCAGAACTAAAAATTTTAAGTGTTATAAAACCCTTTTTACTTTCAGTTGCACAGAATAGTAAACCTTCACAGAAAATCCTATTACAATCCAAAAGAAACTGTTACAGTCAGCGTTTTCCATATAACAATTTTGACTAATTCTGGTTTTGACAACGCAGCTACCAAATCAAAATAAGATTTTGTGTAAGACTTTATTGTAAAAAATAATGGCTTCTTCAGTAAAACTAGCTTTACAACGAGTCTAATTACTTATAGGTAAGAAATTATTTTTTATTTTATTGGCATAAAGGTATAAAATAACTTGTGAGATTAAGATCAGATAGGAGTCTAGGGCATGGTCACTGAATTTCCCCCAAACCTCAACTTTCCATAGGTGTGAACTTATGTGTGGTTGCTTTCATTTGTGACCGGGGAAGGGAGTCTGGATTTTCAGAAGAACTCATTTTCACTGGTTAACAGGCTAAACAGACCAACATATATATATGCTTGAATACCAGTGAGAAATATGTTCAACCATATACACTTGTGGGAATACAACAAAGTTAATGCTATCTCTGTGTTGGGTTTTTGTTCCCAGTCAAGCATATGAAAAAATTGAATGTATTTATTTTAAGGCTATTGAAAAAAACCTCTGCTGGATCTGATCTAGATTTCCAATTCCTTCACTTTTTTTGTATCAGCTATCCTGTACAGATGCTTCATTCTTCAATGAGAGAGCCAGAAAATTAAAATCAATAACTTCATTATGTTTACAGTGTTCTTCTTTTCACCTGAGTTTTCCCAGTCTTAATGTCTTACTATAACTTAAAAATTGCTGGTTGGTTTTACTGAAATATTTCAACTTTATTCTTTTCATACTAAGGTTAGGAATAGGTAATGTATACCTTAATTTTTTATAATGTACATTTTTAAAGGACCAAAGTATAACTCTCAGTCTGCTTTCACAAATATCCAACTGAGTGTAGTATAAACAAATATTTTTATAGTATCTTCTACTGTGTTGTAAAAATAATAATCATTATTTTAAAACGGAACAATTACCAGGGATCTTTTAAATTCATATTCTCATTTTCTAATAACGTGAATTTTTCCTGCACAGTTGTTCTTGCTTTTTGCATATACAAAAAATAAATAATTGACATTTTGTACTATATGAACTTCATGTATTATTAATTTGATGGAAATGAACACATGATGGAGCACCTTCTTTATCTTTGTGATTGTTTTCACAGATATGTCAGTAACACTGATATTGAATTGTATGATGTATCCTAGGGACTGTAACATTTCAACAAAATATCTCCAGAAATATATGTGCACCCACAATGTCATCTAACAAACTCACCTTTCATTAAAGTCATCTAGAGTAAATCTGAGCCTGCATTTGCAAGGCAAATCTAAAAAGCTATGAAACGAATGCTGAAGGTAAAAAAATTATTAATATAGCAATAGAGCCTTAGAGATTACTTTTCCTATAATTCTAATGAGACACTAAAAATAAAAACCCAGAGATTCAGACCTGATGGTAACACAGAACTTCCTTCACAAGAATATTTGGGGTCTTCATTAAATGATATACTATGTGCTATTTCTATCTCATCTAAAATTCTGGCATCTCCTGACAATGTATTCTCCCAGTGATATGCACATGTGTAATCTCTCATTTACATTAATGGGATTATGGCTGTTTTGTATCTAGGAGAGAATACCTTTTTTTCTTTTTTCTTTTTCTTTTTTTTTTTCTTTTTTTTTTTCCCTAAGAGTGGTTGCTCACTATGCACTTGGCAACTGAGATGTATTACGTTTTTTCCCTAAACAGGAATTAAGTCTCTCCTGTACAGCATGTCATACTTGCCTGAAAGCAAAAATGCTGCCTACTAAGCAATAGACACCCTAATTAAAGTTGCCTAGCATAATATCAGCCCATTAGTATAAACTAAAGACCAAAGAGAATAATGGAAGTGGTATTAGGATACCACAAAACATAACCTAAGGTCAAATAAATATTACTTTGCTTTGGGTAATTTTTTAATTTATACATTTTCAACCAATTTTCAGAAGCTTTCTAAAGCCAAATATAGATAGGAAAATGCATGTCAATTTTTAAGACCTTGCCAAAGCAAAAATGATGACAAATAAACAGCAATAAAATAATTGTCAATCAGATGCTTTCGCATGAACATTTTGCAATAATGAGATACGATAAATATTCATCAACACATAATCCATAAAGGCACATAGGAGCATATTTTATGCCTGTGTGTCACATATGCTGGACAGTTACAGCTGATTGTGGAATAGTAGCAGCCTTATAAAGCTTTCTTGCCCACAATTTCTACATCCTTTACACATAGTCTAGAAAATCTGAATCCTTACACATTGTGGTGGAAGGAGGGGGTAAATATTGTGCATTTTCCAACTCAGTCCTTTTCTCAGGGCATTTTCTAAAGAGGACGGTCAAAGCTCCAGAAAACAAGCAACCTTGGAATTCCCATTTTCAGACTTCATGTTTCATCCATAATCACTTCTTTAATGGTGCAATTTCAAATATTCTTGGATTAACTGTTTCAGATTGAATTGCTTTAAAACACCTCACAAACAGAGAAACAATTCATTCAGTAATACTGCTGAATGATCACCTGACCATGACAATTAACCAAATAAACCAGTAAATTATCCAGGTCATTAAAAATGCTTGTATGGCACTTTAACAAACAGGACTGTGTTTCAAAACATAGGAAAATCCTCCTGGAACAGCTGATAAAGGAAATAGCTTGTAGAGAATCTAGTTTTGTTTCATGGTACTATAAGCAGCACTTAAATTGTTTCTGCTGTGTGTCTGTCATACAGTTCTGTGAGATATTTATCACTGGGTTCAGGAAAATAAGCATTAGGTGGAGTCACAGGCACTCCTCACATTAAGACAAAGGGCCAAATCCCGCCCACACAGACATACAGCATCCCACACTGGAGCTGAGGTCTTCCAATAGACAACTCTCTGAGGTCATTCCTAGCCCTATTTTCTATGATCCCACAAACCTAGCTCAAAAGAAAAGCCTAAGCCTTCCTTTTCTCACCATCCTTGCCCAGAGGACAGGGTTCACATGCAAATGTCGAAAAGCCTTGATGGTGTTCAAGGGGTACCTATAGCTTCAGGCTTCTCCCTCTTCCCCCTATAGCCCTATAGGGCACTTGAAAACATACCTTGTGACAGGGTCTATTGCAGCCTACACCTCCAGTAACGTGTAGGAAGGAAAAGGTGATTTAGGGAGCCAGGCTCCCCCTTGTCTGCTCCAAGGGTGACACAAGGTTGTCAGGTAATGGCACAGTCCAGCCCTTGATCAGTTCCCCTCACTTCTAGGAATAACCCGAGTGCTTTGGCTTGTAATTTAGATTTGATTGCAAGAATTCATTAAAATAGCATATATTGTGCCAAGGATCCCATCTCTGGTGCACCAAATTAATATGTATATTAACATTTAGCTGTTCTCTCCATAAGCAATTACTAGAAATGTTTCTACAACTGGCACTTTCATTGGCTGTTATTTTTCAAAAGCTAGAGAGTGTAATTGGGTACGTTCATATTATAGGTTCATGGTCTAGGTTTTGAATTTCTTCTGTGAGAATTACACCCAAAGACCAAATGTAAAAGGAACACATCAGTAAGGATATATTCAAACCTGATCACCTGTGCCTGGAAAGCAGAGCTCTGATATGGTACTAGCTTTGTAAGAGCACCTGGAATTGAGACATGACATGTCTGTCTATTAGCCAGTGGTCTGCAAGTATTTGATAGTTACAAAACTGTCACTGGTAGGTTGTTTGGCTAGAAGATAACAATAGCTGCAAGAAACATTTGAAATCTTTTGTCCGAGTGCCTGCTTTAGTGAAGGTCTGAGCTGTTCTCATTAAAAGTCAGCAAAGAGGATCCTACTGTTTTCACTGCTACAAGCTCAAATCCTGCAAGCATCATTGTGCAACTGAAAGTAGGTCTGTATAAGAACAATTACATAGCACAGATCCAGATACTTGAGCTCTCGTCGGCTGTGCAAGACTCCTGTTATCACATTTGGCAGCAGTACTCAAAATAAGGCTTTCACAGGTTTAAAATGGAGATGACAGAATATCTCGTAATGGGACCCTCTGGGTGAATGAATTCCTTTGCTCCTTGAGCAGTGTGATTAGATGGGCCCGGCTGGAAGGCACGGAAAGAATGACCTATCTGTACCACAGATGGGAACAGGTTTTTGGAAAAGATGGGTTAGACCTCTTATTATGAATTTTGATCCTCCTAATCTTACATAATTATATAGCAAGGTGTGCAGGAGCTGCTGCTAAAATAACTGCACATCAGGCAATAACTGTAACACTCATGGCTTCTCCAAGGAGAAATTAGAAATCTCAGGTATGACTAAAACCTCCAGAGGTGGCAGGTAAGTATGAAGAGAAGCTTTCTGGACCTATCCTTGCTATTGTTTCTCCCCAGGGCTCTTCCAGTGGTACCACAGGGCTGCAAACCCAGACTGCTGCCTGATGCTCTGGTGAGTATCTGTGGGACACTTGTCTCTGAGAACAGTCCTACAGTGACCAAGGCGACACGGGTACATCTGAGCCCCAGCCACCCCCAAGACTGCCTGAGGCCCCTGGGGTTTCAGCAGGCTAGGTTTTTTAGCTGGGCCAGATCCATAGTCTGTTGAGTTTGATCATCTCTACGTTTCATCAGGGTAGCCTTGGGCCACAGTCCAGTAATTGCCAGCGTTTTCCAAATGCCAGGATGAAAACAAACTCCCATCAAAATTGAGTGGCTCTGCCAAGTTCAAAAGGTGAAATAAATGAATCTTTACACATTATAAGAACAAAATCAACATTCTTCTGTGGCATAAAGTGCCTGAAAAACTAGCAAGTAAAAGCAGGTGTGATGTGCTCCCTGTCAGCTAACGACACTGATAAGCTTGCCATGCCTGGTTCTGCTTCATTTCAAACAGACTGCTGGAAAAAAGGGGGAAAAGCCAGAGCAGAAATAATTGCTGGAGCTTCGAGTTAGCTGAGAGAGCCTGCAGGCTAAGATCAACGCGACTGATTTCATCCTCTTCCTTTTATTTCTATAACCTTAAACGTTCTGCTATTATAAAAGTCATCATGTCAGCTTTCCCCCAAGCCTTAGCAGTGGCCTATTTTAAAATTGTATCAATTGGTAAAGCTCTTGGCTGGAGTATTTTCATCTTGATTTATGGTTTTTGAGCTTTAAAGATGAAGCACAACTCCACTGACCTGATCCGAGCATGTATGTGCATTGTCCCACGCATATGTTTATAATCAGACCCTACAGAAACAACACATGCTTAGGGAAGCTTTACAATTACAGGGAAGGCAGCAAATTACAAGTGAACGTTGTTTATCCTGTATTCATCTCCAACAAAAAAAAACCCCACCTATTTTGGTTCTAAATGTTTTCTTTCTCTGCTTAATATCAAGGATTTAGGACTTCCTGAGGCCATTGATAAGGTAAGGGGTTTAGAATTAAGAAACTCGTAAATCAGCGTAACAAATGTGGACATATAATACTGCGGCCTTGTCCTTGCTTCTAGATCAATGTAACTGATAAAAGAACTCTAGGCTGGTGAGGAAGGGGGCAAAGGGACTTTTGCTTTTTTTTTTTTTTTTTTTAAAGCAGGGACTGATCAAAAGCAACCCCATAACTTAGACTATTTCAGCAAAGCAGCAGCCATCCAGTGCTAACGCATATTGCTTCCTTTTAAACACTTGCAGCACGGACCCCAGAGAATGCATTATTAAAATGTTCAAGAGGATCATATTAGGGCTTCAGAATAAATACTAACTTCCCACAATAATCTTCACACATTCGTCCATAGGGAATGACGGAATAATGACCCTTTGAATTTGTAATACAAAGGAGAGGCTTTTCTTCTTCCCCTCTCCTTGCCAGCAGTGAGGTGGCATTGCACACTAAAAAGCCTACTGTTAGTGGAGAGGTTAAACTGTTAGAGGAGGGAGTTAGAGAAAAGAAACTTAATCTAAAAGATGGCGACTAAAGCATGCACATGGAGGTAAGGCTTCCTCGCCTAACGGGGAAATGCATATTGTGAATAAGACACTTCTAGTGGCCCAGGGTTATGGAGGGGGGCTGAGCAGTGCGTGGTTTCAGTCTGCAGTGAGGTGCTCGGGAATTACCTGCAGTGTTGTTCTTACCAGCCCACACATGACATCGCACATGGAAAACACTTTCCCCCACACAAAAAAGGTTTCAGAAGTATTTGTGAGGTCCTTCGTTCAGATGATTTCATTATTTTGGTATGAGAACTAACTCAAAAAATACCTTAAATAACCTCAGATAAGCGATCCATCAAAGGTGCTATTTCTTATAATGTGGACAGAACAGAAGCTCAATCCAAATCTGAGAAAATTCCCTTTAGATTAAGTGGAATTCCGATGGTCCCCCCCAAATGATCTATATCTACTCGTCGGATAGACAGTAGGTCAGAAAAAGCTGCTGGCTTTTTGAAGCGAGCTGGTAGCTGTGTTTCTGAAACAATTCTTTTTCCCTGTCTTTTCTCTCCTCTTTTGAGAAATGGCTCGACAGAGCTCACCTTACCAAGGGAGATGCTTGATAGATTGCACGTGAAAAAATCTGATCTATCCCTTTTCCCAGGACAGAATTGTTCCCTACAATATACTTTGTAACCATTATCAAATGAATTAAAGCATGCAAATAGGAGAAAGGTCTGTTCAGTTACCCTGTTGCTTTGAAAGAACCTAAAGCCACAATTTATGGCAAGCGGGAGTCTTTTAAAAAGCAGCGACTGCTTTAGCTGAGCTGGGGGGAAGAGAGGGTGTGCATGCAGTCAAAGCCATAAACGCAAGCCTTAGTCTGAAAAAAGGTAATTGTGCTGCAAACGCTGACAGGTTTGACAGAAAGTGTCTTCATTGAGAAATTGCATTTTGAAGTTCTTCCCGTTCCTTCAGAAATAAATGGACTAAAGCAACAGGGCTGGCTCTGACAGGAAGTGGAGATTCGGGACTTCAAATACAAACATTATGAAAAACAAGCAACATCTGCAAACAGTAAGTACTTATTTATATTTTATGGAGTGTGTGCTTGGGATTTTGACAGGTTTTTAAACAGAGCCTATATTAGGCCCATACAAAGGCGAGAATGTCCCTTTTTAAAAATACATTATGCTGCTGAAAAGCAGTCTAAATCTGCAGTCCAAGCCTCAGGTGAGCTCTGACCCCTCCTAACCTGGTCTAACAAAACACACATGTGGTGTTTGCAATAGAACAGTTTACTGCTACTTTCTCAAGGTCAGGACGAGACAGACACTTGAGGGTTAGTATTCAGCAAGCTTTTCCCTCAGCTGCCAGAGTGGCTTTGAACTTTTCCCTTTTGAACAAATAGGAAGCGAAACTGTGAGGAAACAAGTGCTTGGAATCATAGAGAGGAACATATACCAAAAAAGAAAGGGGGAAAAAAAAAAACCCCAAACTATAAACAGACCTTTTTCAAGAAAATAAAAAAATAAAATCCAAGAACCAAAACCAGTCTGACATCTAATTTAAGGTTTTAAAATTATTCTGTGTGTAGTTTTGAAATTTTAACACACACTCCTTTTCACATGCTATCCTTTTATTTTTTTATATAACAAATAATAACCAGTTGGCAGGTATGGTGCACTGTGCACTATAAAATATTTAGTAAGGCAATAACGACTCCCTGGGCAGCATAAGAAAACCGCGATTATATTCAGAGAGAAAGCCATGAACAAACAGAGAGGAAAAAAAATACAAAGAAAGATAAAGGAAGGCCTTTCATCAGGTCTTCCTGTCCAATAACACACTCAGGCTTGATCCATGTGTTTTGAGAAAAATCAAAGTGTCACGACTACCAAAAATGTCAATAGCTCCAGTAAGGAATATTGTCTAACATTTTCTATTACACTGTTGAAGAATTTGCCTCCCAGCGCAATTTGGAAGAAAAGTCTTTTATTTCTAAAACACTAAAAAAAATGAACAAGGCACGCTTCTGTGCAATGTGTAATACAATAATGCTGTGGGCTTCCAAACTATCCTGGAAACTGATACTTTGATGAAAGTGAGTCCTTCTCCACACCTCTCATATTTTCTGTCCTCTGCACATAGACAGGGCTGCGAGGCACATCCTGGTCAGTTGGATCTAATAGCGTAATACACCATTCGGTTGGAAACTGGAGAAGGCAAACTTTCATCAGCCTTAATATTTTTATAATCCTGCATAATGACCCCCAGGATTGGCTAACCCCAAAAAAAGGAAGGGAGGTGGGGGGCTGTCCAGAAAGGGGGCATTAATTCTACTTTGCTCAAAGATGTGCATCTGTCGGTGTGCCGTTTGCATCCCCGTGCATAGCTTGCTTTTAAGAACATCCCATTTCTTCCTGTCATCTGTAAACAAGCAATTTATTGCTGTCTTGGCAAAATGTAAACAAAACTTAGCACCCTGCCCAGGGGAGAGCTGCAGCTAACGTATGGTTTGCCGGTAACTTGGTGCACAATTTCTTTTGCATTTGTCTTTTCCAGCACCCTTCAAGTTCCAAAGGGAAAAACACATCAGTGCTGCTGCGTCTTTATCCTGTGGAATCTAAACTAGAATTGAGCGTGTTGCAGGCAATCAATATTACTGTGCAAATTAGCCTTTATGACTGAACTACTGTTTACTCCCAGGAAAAAAAAAAGCTGGCGTGAGTACCAGTGCTCCTAAAAATTGCTGCTGTGAGCACATTGCAATTTAACTTGTGTCCTGGGGTTCTTTTACAGAGATTTTAGCACCTACCCGAGGGAGAAGTGCCACCAGACTCGGGGAGCTACTCAGCACTATGAAGGACCCAGAATGAATTTTTCAGGTTTTTGCACTGGAGTCTGTTCCCGTCCTCTCAGTTGGAGGAGCTTGCTCACAGCCAAGCAAGCGGGTGAGTAGGGGTGTTGCTGCCTCCATCAGGAGGGTTCCATGGGTGCTTTTCGTGCTTGATACAGCCCCAAAGAAGCAGGCGTAGTAGGTCCCTGCTCCTGCCCCGTCAGGCTGCCCAAGCCCTGATGGGCTAGAGAGGAGGTCCAGCAAGATGGTTGGGGTTGGAGCGTGTGCCCTGCAAGGACAGGCTCAGGGAGTGGCACTTTGTCCAGCCTTGAGGAGAGAAGGCTTTGGGGGACCTGACAGCAGCCCCCAGAACCTGCGAGGGGGTTAGCAAGGAGATGGAGCCAGATCCAGGCTCTTCACAGCAGTACGTGGTGGGAGGATGAGATGCCATGGGCAAAAGGTGACACAAGGGAGGCACAGGCTGGAGATGAGGAGAAACTTTACCCTGAGGCCAGCCAAGCAGGGGCACAGGTTTGCCCACAGAGGTTGTGCAGTCTCCATCCTTGGAGGTTTTCAAGATCCAACAAGAAAAAGCCCTGAACAAACACTTCAAAGCCACAGCTGACTCTGCTTTCAGTAGGAGTTTGGACAAGAGACCTCCTGAGACCCCTTCCAACCCAGATTACGAACCCTTGCTGAGTTACTCACAGGAAAGCCTTTTACAGATTTTTGGAATAAGATGCCTGTAAAGCACTTCAGAATCCGGCCTCTGGCATACTATTTATCACTCGCTGAACATATTCCAGTACAGTATTCATACACTCTTACATGAACATACCTACTTACATATTGCTGCATGCAGAAAATCCAACAAGGCTGCCCTGTCAATATTTGGTTTTATCGCTCAGTGCAAAGTAGTTTGTTTTCCACCTGCATGTTATTAAAGGGGAGCACTAACACAGTAATGACATTAGTAGTCAATAAACTAAGCATTGATAGTCATCATGTTAATAAGAAGGTGTTCAAAAGTGAAAATAAATATTGCCTGCCTAAACAAATCATGTGGTAACCACAAAAAAATAAGAATTTATTTTGTAAAGGATAAACAATAGACAATAACTACTACTGAGATACACGCAAGGAACAAGTTATTCAACAACTGTAACTCCTTTTTCTTGTTTGCAAATTATCTGCAAATAGAGAGCGAGCTTGTGTATTTATTTGCTATTTAGAATTACTCAGAGAATGGGTCATGTCAGCAAACTGCTGCCAGGGCTTTACTGGCAGGTTTTTACCACAACTGTTACTTTGAATATACGATCTTTGTGCAATCAAATACTTGTGCTCAGCACTTCCTCACCTAAGTCACATGGCATTTTCCCTCTCTCCCAGCTGTACCATGCCAGCCAAGGAACGCACAAGACAACTGTCTCCTTATGGCACCAGCAATTTACAGTCACGAGTTCTTTCTGCAAGTATTTTCATGCACAGAAGAGAGCTCATATTGTTTCCAGGAAGTGAACGAAGATGGAGCAAACACTGTCAAAATCACTTCTAACTTTCATTTGAAATAACAAATAATTTTTTCAAGTATTCACACACCGCTAAAAATAACCCCTGTTAACTTCCTGCTGTAGCAGTGGGCTATATTCTAAACAATAAATTTTAAAAGTATCATAGAATCCACAAATATTTCCTTTCTTTATATGTTGGATTTAGGGGTTTTTTAGCTATCATACAACCCAGACATTGCTTATGAGACTAGCATACACAGAAGAAATAGCCAGAAAGGATGAGATTGGATTGACAGTCCTAGCTTCATATCAATCCCCCTTCCAAATGCATGCCAGGATGTGATCCTAAGGCTAGCTGCACTACTGAGGGCACGCTGAGGCATCACTACTTTGTCATCAGCATTTTTATTTGCGGTTACCCACCGCACTCACAGCTTTTCCTGCGGGTCCATTAGCTGTATTTTCAGTGTATATCGCTCTAGCTGGAACACACAAAGACAGACCGACATGATAAGCATTTCAACCATTTTCACCGCCTATGCTGTTTTTTGAAAAGAAGTCCAGCAAGAGATACTACGGCTAAGATCTCAAGCATAATATTACCGGAGATATGACACTGTCTTATTCCTTCAGAGGAAATGTAGTCCCCAGATGACTGAAATTTCCCTCTAGTCAGTGTCAGTAAACAGCAACAGAAATCAAAAGTCACAAGGGTACAATTGTCATTAGTATGTAAATTTTAAAAGCTCAGTCAAAAATATCAATGCTTTCCACTTAATTTATTACTATATAAAGATGGATGATAGTAAAGTGAAACATTGATTTTCAATGCCCTTTAAAAAATGGTGATGAAGAAAATACTCAAGGACAACTACTTCAAAATACACAGACTCAAAATTAATTATTGTATTTTTTTTTTACAACTGCTTGTTCGGTTCAATCCTATTTGATTGCTTTTTTTTAATGAAGAAAAGGAATAGACCATTTATGTAAAGAGCCATTTCAAAATTGATTAGATGTAAAGACAGGTTAGCATTTTTACAGTATTGACAGAAAACCATTAACCAAGCAGCCTATAGACACGGTCACTGAAAGTTAATCGAAGTGAATAGTAATTTGGTAGGGCTTTGCGTGACAGTCATACAAGCTCACTGCTTCTGTTCAGAGATTTTGGTTGTAACTGATCTCCGAGACGCACTGAACTGTCTCTTTTGAATGCAGTGTATAATTACTTTTTGATTATCATCACCAAATTTTTGATAGTGTGTAACTATTGTCACATGCTTGTTTCTAAAATTAACTACAGCGTCTTTAACATTGCAAAGAGATTTGGATTTAAAAGCACTGTAAGCAGTCTTGGGTAATAACTTTGATTATTTACCTTTCAGATTACTTGAGTCTACATTGTAAGATAAGGCTAAAGCTAGGAAATTATTTTGAAGTAAACAATACTTGTGGGCATTTTAGGTCAACGATTCTGCAACAAATTCTGTACCACCTGACAAATATCACATGCTTGCAGCAAACATGTTCTTAATAGTGATAAGCTGCAACTAACCACTTTTTCAAGTGGTTCTGGCATATGAAACAACCAGTAGAAGTGAAACACACAGGTCAAACTAGATAGAGGGCTAGATTAAGGGGATACCCAATTTAATAACATAGATAGCAAATAAGCACTTTGCCTTCCACATGTATAATTACACAGCATATTATTAAAATCAGGGCAATTTTGAAAAAACTGGGGTTTTTTTACTATACATCACAATTAACTCAATGTTATCTTTATTTCACTTTCACATTCTTAGTGCATTATTTGAAGAAAATGCACTGCAGATACTTTCATTTTATTAAAAATAGCAGCAACTTCTATTTGAGTATAGCATTGCTCAGTCCCATGTTATAGGGATAAAAATTTTGGAGATTTAAGTTTCTTTCCAGATTTGAAATACTTAATCAACTAGCAACCTTGTTGACATCTCCCTGGAGAAGGTTCATTCTAGATAATTAAGCTTATGATAAAGTTTTATTTGCTAGTACCTGTAATCTCATGAACTTAATACAGACAAGATGAAACCAGGGTTGAATTTTATTTGCATTTTCTACATCCTGGTTTGCATGCCCACTTGCAAGGTTTCAGCAGTGACACCACTAAGGTGGGGAACAACGTCCTTGTAAAACTAACTTGCATGTCTTATTCTCTCGTAAGAACAAAATCCAAAAGGATGGAGCATTTTGAGACACCTTCCCGAGTGATTTTGAGGGAAAGACCTGCTTTCCACCAAGCCTTTCATCAGAAAACCCTTGTGCCTGTGCTGGATTTGGAAGGGAACTGACCACAGCGAGGCCATCCAGAAGGACCAGCATGAAGAAGTTTTTATTTCAATGCATCTTTCTCTGGAGGTAGCTCACTACAACAAGAAGAGGCCAGTTAGCCCCCATTCCTTACTAATCTAATGTTACTCAACTCATGGGGATGCACAAAGTTAACTCCACAAAGAGCCCTTGCAGCAGGCTATGAGCAGCACGAGCAACTGAGGAGCTACTGCATTAATCCTCGAAAGAAAAAAGCAAAGGCCACGTTCCATCACCACTAAGTGCTCCAAAAATATACATGGGAATTTTGCTGGAGGTCAAAATTTGGCTCTTGGGTAGTACACTATTTGGCCCTCAGGCAGAACAATGTTAATAAGGAATTAATAACAATGTCCAGTGAGAGAGACAAACCAGTAATTAGTCTTTAAACAAAAAATTGTCCAGCAGCTTTGGGAGACAGAGCTGCCTCTGCACACCAAAGCAACAGAATCATTTCTCCCGGTCAGCTCCATCACACAAACATTATGAAGAGCCACTGCTGAAGAGCTGCAATGCTGCTGGCACGCAGCTGATGGAAGCCTACCAGTGTTCACAGGGACAGTGGGGCTCTATGCTTCTCAGTGCATTTCAGCTGCAAGGGCATTTTAAAGAGAACAAAATGAGAGGCTGGACTATATTCCTTATCGAACTGAGATGTGGTTCATCCTGAAGTTTGAATATGTAGACCTTGCTAAAAGGCTTGGTATGAAAAGACTAAAATTGTTTCCTCATTTGTCTTGAAAGGAAAACAGGAGAAAAAAAAAAAACCAAAGATGCCAAAAGCTTGGAGGCATGCAAACTCAGAAACACAAACTAAAGGCTGTCTCAACCTGCAGCTGTTGCACAAAATACACTCAAAGCCTTCGCCAAGTAAATATCTTCCTTGCCTGCCTCTTTATTAGCAAATGCTATGAACCCTGACCCAGCTTAGAAAAATTTAATATTTTCCCCTTAAATACTTTAAAAAACATATTCAGGGGGCCTGGTGGAGTCAGGAAGTCTGGCAAGAGGTAATTTGACATCTGAATTACTTCAAGGCCAATATGGAAAACTATTCAAAGGCTTATTTGGAGATACGTCAGTCAAGAGACCACTTCTACCACAGAGATGGTGTTGCAAACCTAGACAGCTCTCAGAAAGCTACGAGATAGGGCAAGGGAACTATGGCGAATGTCACATCTCAATCTAAGATGTCTATGGTTAAGAAAATTATCTTGGTAATAGGCCTACTTCCACACCTGTAAAAGCATTTAAAATTTATTAAAAATGATAAGCGTAAACAATGAACATGGTGTAAAAGCTTCCCTCTGCTAATTTGGTTGCACTGATTAAGATTTTACGTGATGCTTCTAAATCGGAATGTCAGCCCCATGCTTCATGGTGAGGCTTCGCAGCTTGGGGTCTGCAGTGCTTTGGTTAAACAAGTGGCCTTTCAGGTTGAGGGGCAGGCAATAGTAAACATTCTTTCTTTCATTTTAGATAAGGTGTGGATGATTCAATTATTCTTTATTGCCCACGCAATGTGACTTAAAATAAAATGGCCAAGCTTCTGCTTTGCCTTCTGTTAAGGTATTTCCCTCCATTAAAAAAATAATCGAATTATCCACTATTAAAATTTAAGAATGCATCACAGTTGTAATTACGCAAATCTGGAACCATTTTGCTAAGAAATGACCAAGTTGTGTCTGAAATGTGATCAGCAGTGGAAAAGGAAAAATAAATTAATTAATGTTAATTTCTGCAAATTATTAGTAGTAGCATGTGGCTAACAGCTACTTAACAGGGAGAAAGAAGGTGAACAAATCCTGGGATTGCCTAAGTCTCCTTCTTGCACGTAACATGGAACAGTTCCTGAGCCTTGCAATTCATGGCTTGATTGTTTTCACTCGAATCCGGTCACGGGCACTGCTACCACTCGTCGGGGTTTGTTATTCCACGACCTGGAGGAAGTATGGTCAGTTCTAACTGTTCAGGGATCAGCTCTGGCATGAGACAGTTGGAAGCAGTTTGTTGTCATGGCTTGTTGCCATACATTACAGACAATTAAAACTATTTTTGCATTGTGCAGAGACAGGTATGGCCCAGGGCTGCGCAAGCAGAGCAGAACCTCTGACCCAACAAGGCAGCCCACAAGCTCGGATGCAGATAGGGAACCCGAAAGCATCTTCAAGTGCCCAAGCAGCATGCACATTTCAAAACTGACATTTCTCATTTATTGATATAGCTGCATTTGTGGCATTCATCACCTAATCTTAATGGGAATATTAGACATAATTTAGTGTAAGGCCCTGTGCCAGTAGTTGCTCCCACAGGCAAGGACTGCTTGCCTGGATCAGGTCTCCAGGTCTTAAACTCAACTCTGTGGCTGCATTTTTTTTTTTTTTTTTTTTTTTTCTGGATTTACACACACAAACCTGCTACTTACTGATTTGTTCCTTAAAAAAAAATAAATCTTTCTTCTGCCATTGGCATTTTCTTAGTACAAGCAGCTCTTCTTACTTTCTGCAGAATTTTCTATTTTATGGCTTCCAGGCTCAGATTCCAACATACAGAAACTTTAAGTAATATCAGAAATATCACCTTGTCCCAATACAAAGGTGCACTTCAAGAATAAGAGCCAGTCACGTGCTGGCCCGTGGTCCATTGATGCATCTCTGTACCTGGCTGCACCTTTGGTGAGGAATCCACTGAGAGAAAACTGAGTCACGGCAATACTGCCTGTCTCCTTCCAAGGAAAGAGAGATCAGTATTAAAAAGAAATCTTCACTGTCAGTCGGAGAAACAGATGGGCTCCCTGCTGCAGTACCATTTATCAGAAGGGTGAAAGAGCTCCCGCAGATTGTGCCCCCTGTTCACCAGTGCAGCCATCTCTCAGAAGCTGCTTTTCTTTCCCATCACTTGCCACCATTTACATCGTGGCACAGCAAGAACAGGCAGTCCCAGGCCATTCCCTGGAGGCCAGTTTCACTCTAACCTCCTATCAGTTGCTTTAGCTCAGCCCCACTGTTATGCCTCACAAAGATTTTATCCACCAGCAAATCTCTTGCTAAAGGCTTTCTAATGCAGTGCTGATTGGAGAGATAGCTAATGCCTTGTTGCCAAGTGATTTCTACTTTAATTGCACTTTAAGTCTCTTTTAATTGGTCTTCTAAAAGTCTTGCATTCTGTAAGTGGAATAAAGTTATACTGTGTGTCTTATTAATTCTCTCACAAAGTATGTCCTGCAGAGGATTTTGCTCTGGCATTGTGGCCTTTTCATTCATTACTTTGAAGAAAAAGCTTAGCCAATGATTTGGACATTACTCTTTAAATGGTGGCTCTGGAATTACAAATCTTTTCCCTCTATTAGAATTTTTGAAAATTCCACATATAAAATACAGTGGATGACACCATCTTAATTCTCACTAATAGTTTCTGACCTTTAGCTGCAGGCATATATTTTCCAAGGTTTTCAGGAATGAACCCCAACATTATGCTTCACTGCAAGCTGTTTCATCTCTCTGTACACTCCTAAGCTTAAACTTTCTGCACTGTCTTGGTATTTACAAAGCCCACATATATTAAGGCCATACTTCCACTGACTTTGCTTTTAATATTAAACAGGCAGTACATGATACCCTCAGTATTGACTCTGCTAAGTCCATTAATGACCCTTTTGTGGCTTCACTTTAATTTACGCTTTGAAGGAAAACTGATGTATTATGAGTCAGGGGTGAGAGAGAATATTGCTTATATTAAAGATCTGTATAAAAAGAATATAATCTCTGACCTACTGAGGCAAAGTTGAACACTCAAAATAATTCCTACTGTAAGGCACATGAAAAATATTATTATGGAATGCTGAGGCTTACATCTGACAAGGAAGATTTAAGGATTTCATTGTTTATGTACACAAGAACAGGTCTTTAGTTTTTTGTTGCAGCCAAGCTGCAACAGAGCCAGAGTTGTCCAAAGTCAGAATACATATATTTATTTTGAAATCCATGTAATTTTACAGATCTGAAGTGCTACGCAGAGTGTATTAAAAACATCAACCGCTGAGAGACACCTTGAGTACTTAAACCTACCTTACAGGTCACGCTAAAGACAGTTTCAAAACTTCCCAAGTCTTGCTGGTTTAACTGAAAACCTTAATAATTCAGTATAGTTCTGTATGCGTATATCAGACCCTGTGGTAGAGCTAAGCACGTTGTAATGAGATAAGAGCAGATCTGTATTACAGTGAAGGATGACACGGGCTAATGGCCTTGGCTAAAGCATGAAGTGTGAGATTTAAATTGACTAAAGTGAAACGCAAGGGTGAGATTTGCTTGAATGCGGTCATCTGAGGTATATTCCTTCGGATTGCCCTAGGGAAGAAACAATTCAGAAAGGACACTGGAGTCTGTCAAGGAGACTGCAAGCTCTCCAGCCTGCTCTGAAGGGGCAGCTGCTGGGGATGAACAGGAAAGCCCTGCCTGCCAGGGCTTGGGGCTCGCAATACTTTACTATTACCAGCTTACAGGCAAGCATCTAAAGGAAGAAGTTTGAAGGCTCCTAGTACATGCCAAAAAGGTGCTTGAGACACTGAGCAGCTGCAGCAAAAAAGGTAAAAGAATCACAGGTCAATGATGCATCAAGAAATGCTAAAAGAATTTAAAGCAAAGGAAGATTCAGAATGTGGTTCAAATCAATAAATTTCCAAGTGTGCAGGCACAGAAGATGCCCTGCAAAAAGCTCATGAGCTGTATAGCTACTACATAAGCATTTCTAATGTAGGTTTTGCAATAATACAGCCTTGTTACTTCGGAAATTGCAGAGAACTCTAAGAACATTGCAAAAGGCTAAGGAACACTTAGAAAATTTTATTTTAAAAAACCTCCAATAGCAGTAGGGAAGAAACTAAATACTATCAGTTGCTAGTCCAGTGAAACTGAATTGCACAGGATGATAGCTATAAAAGGGGCCATTATTGCACTTCTCCTACGAGTCTGAACAATTTTCTGTACCATATCTGCCAGCCTAACTCCCATTATTGACTACATCTTTGAATTGGAAAAAGACAAGCAAACTCATCTGAAAATGAATCTACTGGAAGGACAATATTTTTCTATAAAGATCAAAGGAAGAGAAATACACACATATATATATATGTGTGTGTGTGTATGTGTATAAATTGCACCTGGTGCACTGTTTCTTTTCATCTGGCCAACACCCAGTAATGCAATTATCTTTAGATAAAAATTTGAACTGTACCTTAGCATTTTCCAACAGAGAGGCAGTGCTGTAAATTCTCAAGCAGCAATTTTCTCCCCCACCCAGCCACTCACCCTCAATCTCAAACCAACTGTTAATTTCCATTAACTGAGTCCTACCTCAGGAAACCAAAGCAAAGCTTTTTTTAAGGTGAGTGAAGTCTGGAGTCTCTCAGTCAAACAAGAACCAAGAAGTCTGTTATAGTTATACTGACCCTTTTCCAGCCAGCAGATTCCATAGCCAAAATAAAGCCTGGCAAGATGCAGCTGGGCAAATGTTCACATAATATGCTAATTTTTTTTCACATTTGTGAATGGCTTGTAAAAATCTTCAGTTAAAAAACAGATGTGGAAGAAATGTCTCTGCAGCCTGGAAGGAGCAAGGCTACTTGTCGTTAAGGGGGCAGCACGAGTTGTTTCGATCTTCTCTGTAATTGCACTACTGACTTTGACTGCTTTAGGGGAGAAACAGGCTGGGATCAACCTGAATAGCAAACGACTTGCCTTCTTAAGCCTGAGCTCAGAGATCAGTGCTTCTTACAGTGAATAGTGCCAACAATTTGCAGTGGACCACTGGTTTGTCCTATAAATACTTTAACAGAGGGTTGCATCTTTCTAACACTTCAAAAAGGAAACTGTTAACCAAATCCCTTTCTATGTTTTGTAGCCATGTACCTGTCTGAGAACCTGAACACTGTGAAAGAATAAAGCTGCTGAACAGAGCTCATGTCTAAACCAAACACGGAGCTTTGTGTCTCTCAGGTAAACATCATTCCTGTCCTCAGACCAGCTAGTTCTGCTCGTCTCTCCTGTGTGCAGAGAGGCTGAGCAGCTTTGCAGCAATGTCCCTGCCAAAGGGCTTTCCTGGTCTCATTTCCATGCAGGATACAGACATCATATCTCAACGGATTCCCATGGAAAGGTGAAGTAGCAGACTCTGGGATCCTATGACTTTCACTGCACTCTTAAGTAGGCGATGCTGTCCCCTTAGGAGCATTTCTGCAGTGCAGCCACACTACCCAGTGCTGGTGGGAGTCACAGCTACCGCATGTGTCCTTAGTTTATCAGAACATGGCTACCACAGTGTGTACAGACGAGGAGCACACTTTTGAGGTGAATCTCCCAGTCATCACCACTTCCCGTGCTTTGGTTTACACTGCGGAGCAGAAAGCCATTGTGTAACTGGGATCCTCTCAGGTGAATCTAAACCTAACGTTCTCCAGCCACAGGCAAGCGCTCAGCGTGTGGGAGCAGACCCCAGGTAATTTGCAGTATACTTCCCCGAAACACCCACAGTGTGGCTTTGGGTCTCTAGCAGCACATTTTACTTTACAGAGCTGCTCCAACTGGGCTGCATGAGTTGCTTACGTAGGCTTGGCCTTGTGGACCCAGAGATAATCAAGGACAAACACAACTGGTGAAGAAGCCAAATCTGCCTAGCAGGAGAGGTGCAAGGTAGTGGCTCTGCAGGGGACTGGGATGAGGTCCTGCTATCACGGACACATAACACTGAGTGAAGCTTGAAGCTAAGTGGTCCAACTTACCCCTCTTTTCACTATGCAAACAGAAATCACAAAAAACCACCCCAGTATTAGGGATATTTTCTTGATAGATGCCACTGTTTAAAAGCAGGGGACCAAGTTCTTCAGCTCTTCCATAATAAACACACAATTGCAGTAGGAATTTTTGCTGAATGAAAGACTGAAGACTTTAGCCCATTAATTTTACAAATGTCTTGTCTTCAAATGCGACAGTAATTAGCTTAACTCCTTCACACTTTAAGATGCTTTAAAGTGTGCTGCAGGAATGTCTTAGATTTCAAGGCAAAGCTAATTTAAACTTCACTAGCAGTATGATCTCCTGGGATACTGCAGGCAATATTGATTTTTATCTGCAAACTCTCTTCTCTTAACTGTTGCCAAGGTTTTAGATTTTATCATAATGTATTCACAAATATTTATGGAAACTATAACTCAAATATGCATTGGTTAAAATTAAACATATTTTACACAAGGTAACATCAGAGCCATTTTATATAAATAAAATTTCTTAGCTGCTTCAGCAGGCTTATTTGTCACATTTAGGAAAACACACCTTTAAATCCTGACAAAGCTGTCTCATAAAACAAAGCTAAATGTGTGGTTGTGGTTGATTTGCCAACACATCTTTTTAGCGTGCAGTAGCTATTGCAGAAGTCACTATGATGGTTGGAACATGGCATTTGCCTGGCCTGGGGGTGTGAAGTTAGCTCTAAGGTGCATGGGCTGTTCCACAGGAAAGTCAACGGTTCATCTGTACAGATCAGAGCAGCACAGCATGGAGCAGGGCTGAAATCTCACAGAGTTAGGGAACCCCATATCTCTGGATCCTGTATGTTTCTGGGAAATGAAAATTTTCCCATGATTAATCTGACTATGGAAATACTTTAGACACCAAAATGATGCAGGTAAAATAATACTCATTGAAACTTTCAGAGAAAATAAGGAAATGCAATATGAGAACTCATCAACTTCTGGATGTTACAGATACGGAACTTGTTCAGTGTAATAAAAGAATCATGGGAAAAGCAGAGGCAGAGGAAACAAAGCAAGGAAGGTACTCAACTTTTCCATGGCATATGAACCTAAATTCAATATCTTATGTGTGAATATTTACTGTTAACCCTGCAACCTCAAAAATGTCTACACCATATGCATGTTATTCATGATTTTCTACAGTTTTAATTCAGTACGCTGATCAAGTTGTTGGGAGAAAATCTGTGGTTACAAAGGGCAACACTGAACAATGGTGAAATTAACCTTGCAGTAACCAAGGCTGGAATCCAACTTGGCTTCAGATAAATGTATTTATACTTTCTTTGTACTGGAGTTTGTGTTTGACCCAAATTGTACTAGTTAAGGGTTTACCCCTGCAAGAACAGTCACAATGCAGGAAATCTTTAACCTCATGCTGCTTCTATATTAGTTTGGCCTAATTTATTGTAACTGGCAAACCTTCTTGTTAACCCCATAGCACTATCACTTCGATGTCATTGTTTTCCTACCCACTTTACATTTCTTGACAGGGTAAATTAACGTATACAGAGGTCTGTGATGTTACAGCTTGGAATTAAGATAATAGTATCACTGAATGGTTGAGGTTGGAAGGGACCTCTGGACATTATCTGGTCCAACCCCCCTTCTCAAGCAGGGCCACCAAGAGCTGGTTGCCTAAGAACATGCCCAGATGCATGTACAGGACCTTTAAAAGTTATTCAGCTAAAAGGATGAACTCAGATGAGTCTGTTAGAAAAGGAATGGGTTATCAAGCAGAGCAGATGTGCAGAATACATGGATTATAAAAAGAGCACATCCGGCATACACTTATAATGAACTTTTTCCTCATCCACACATGACAGTGACTGCAGCGTGTCTACCTTAGACTGAAGTCACCTGTATGCATGGACAATATAGGCCCTCAGTGATCAACAGAGCCCAATAAGGTGCAGGAACAAAGCTTCAGATTTGTAGCTGCAGACATCCATGGGTGCTGAAAATAGTTTTTACTATTTTTTCCTACTGCTTTGGACTAGGTTATTGCTCAGTAGAGGTCTTATGCTATCACAAATACTAGAGAGATGTGTCTATCACCTTTAAAGCCCTCAACTACATTTTAAAACCACTTGTTCTCTGGTTGTATTCTTGACTGTTTTTTTTTTTAAGTTCCTTTGACTCCAACAGAAATGAACAACTGTATGAGCTAAGTCATCAGCTTAGATTCTTTTTCCCCCATACACAATATACGACTAAACTGACAGTCCTGCCTTGATCTGTTATGCAGGTCAAATGAAAAACAGGGAAGGAAAAAAACCCTATCAGTATTTGAAACGCTTATTCCTTTCATATGTTGTTTTCAGTTACATACTGTGTTGCACGACCCTCTATTTTCTAGGCCTTCTTGGATTTTTTCCTCCATTTCCACTTGGTATGTGATAAGACCGCTGCTGGAATTATGCTGCAGCCCACCAGGATTGAGAGCTAGGTACTTCTCATAATGGGAGGTCAAACTAAATGAAAGTCGAAGCCCCACCAGTTCTCACAACTGAATTCCAACACTGGATATGACATGGCCAAGGGGAAAATATTGGATTTATTTTTATGAGTTAGTCATAACCCTAATGCCCTTAAGAGGTACTGTGAGAAGTGAATCCATTCATAAGGCCAACAAGGTCACTTTTAACTTGTAAAAATAAATCCAATATTTTTCACTATGTCTTATTAGGTTTGTACAATGCAGCAACCACAGCGGTTTGCTTTAAAAACGTCACTTCCCACAACTGCTTATATTGCTTTTTAGCATGATCCTCCTCTCCCCTGTTCCTCTGCTCCTCAGCTCCTGAGGTCTGTACTGTCTCTTCCAACTGCCTTTGTGCTTTGAGATGCACTGATGAAACACATCCTGTTACTGAAAGTGCTCTCGAGTTTTATGTTTGCTCCTTGCTCTAACAAAACTTTGTTGTCATAGCTCTTTTCTGCCTTCTATGTTTAACGCATTCTTGGCATTTCTCTTGATGGTTTCCACACAGCCTTAGCCTTCACTGACCTGTCTATGTGTCTAGTGCTAATTGAACTTCAATCAACAGAAATTCTAAGTAGCATATACAATTTTTTGGCTAGCCTGGTCTGATAGTCTAATTATCAGCCTAAATCAGATAACTTTTGAGCTTTTTCTTTCACCCTCCAGGCTTCAGTAGCTGTCCACTTAGAGGAGAATGGAAGAGCTGCGAAGTGACCTGGAATATTTGTCCCAGCCCATGAAATCCACCATTACAGACCATGAGAAGTCTTGCAGCCCTCAGGACTGTTTGAATTTGAACAGCATTTCCCCCTGCAGACAGCAAGAGACCCTTGGGCATTTCCTTTTGTTCCCTTGCAGCCCATGTCATCATTTACAAATAAGCAGGAAAAGGCAGAGGGTACAGAAAGACACTGCCTATGAGGCAGGCTGGAACAAGTCTGCCACAGTCTTATAGCAAAGAAGGGAGGTTTCAAGTGACTGTCAACACACATAGGAGTGGGAAAACTTGAGATGGCATAGTTACACCTTCTTGTTTGCAAGAGAAAGGCAGGGCAGCACTCTCTTCCCAGTGGAGTTTGAACAGCTGAGTCTCAGAAAGGTCAGAAGAGATTACAGAGGTAAGACAGGAACCATTTCAGAGGTGATGAAAGGCAGAATGAGATACCCATCCCTTCAAAACATAGGGAAGAATACTATTTTGGGGATGACACTAATACTTGCCACCAAGAAACGGAAGGAAAGCAGAGGATCAAAGATCATGGATGGAGCAGAAGTTTGCTTCCAATATAGTTCAAATTTGTTGGCCAGCTTCTGCTTCTGAGCAGAAGTTTTAGGGGCATTCATAAAAATCTAATTAGAAAATAACAACTATTTCATGAACTATTAGTTCTCCTCATGTCTGGTTGTAATACATTAAAGTCACAGACCTAGCAAAATATACTAAATCAATTTAAAAGGAGATTTTTATGTCAATCACATCCTATTGCTTCCTTTTAAAACACTTAAAAGGAAATGCTGGTTTATGCCAAGAAGCCTTTCTAGAAAATATTTGCTTTCTATACAGGAGTGTTGAAAAGTTTTTGAAAGCAATGAAACTTGTGTTTTCTCTCTCCTTTAAGACTAAGCAAAACACAAACGAAGCTGTGAACAGTTAAAAGAATTTAAAAAACCCTGCCTTGTTCCTTGGCTTTCCCCATGTGTTCATCTGCATGTTCCCATCCACTTAAATGTGATGATCCTGCATTTTTGCTGGTGAAGACAGAGCAGAATTTGGCTTTGCCTCATCCATAAATCAGATCTATAAAACTACAACTTGTTTTCCCTTTATCCAAATTCTGAACTATATTCCTTCCCAAGCAAAGATTTTCACTCACTTCATACTAATGTAAATGACTGCATAAGGTGCAAAGGAAAAGCAGATCTTCAGCTGTGCATCTCAGTGAGAAAAGGCTCTGCATGAGCAAAGCAGCTCTAACCATTCACACAGAGTTCTCCTAAAAATGTCATGGCCATGTCTTTATAATTTCAAAGCTCCAGCTCCCTGTTTGAGTAGCAGCTCCAGATCACATAGTGCAATTTGAAATCTTGGCACTTGGCTTTCAATAATTCCCTGTTAGATTACTGTCTGTGGAAGAGTATATAACACAACTGCTACAAATGCTGGGAGCAAAATCTTCAATAACAACTTAGCGCATATGATAACTTTCCCAATTTCCTGCATCTACACCACCTATCTCTTTACTCTGGTCTATAGCAGGTTGTTTCTTTATTGAACATCTGCCTTGGGATCCCCTGTCATAAAAAGTAATAAACACATCAATCCAAAAGAAAGAGTATTGCATGGCCCAAAACTACTTAACCAATCAAATTGGCAGCTGGTAGCATGAAACTAAAGGGATAAAACTCAGAGGTGCTTTTTATACAGAGTATTTCTAATGATATTACACACCTGCTGTCATTTTGCACATCTAGCTGCCTGAGTGCTTCTAATAAGTTAATTATAGTTTCTAGCACCAATTATGGATTTCAACCTTTGTGGAAATACCAAGCAATGGGATTAATTTGTAAATCTGCTATCTCACTGATATTTGACAGCTATTGCTTTGATTCTCCTTCCTACAAAATACAGATGGATTGTCTTGGGAAAAAAGCATTCTTTAACTAAATAATAATAAAAAAAGCACAATAAAAATGCCTTGTAGCTTATTATCTACAGACCCCACAACTTGTAACTGTGACTGTAATTATAGTTGTTCTAGTTTCCCCTGCAGGTTTTGCTAAACAAACAAATGAAAAAGATACCCAAAAGGAAAACCAAAAGCAATTTATGCTCTCCAGTTATCATAATATAAATATCCATAGATTACTTGCATGGAGAGTAGATCAGATCTAATCTTTCACTGCAGTTTCTTGTAAATTAGAAATTACATTTACTCCAGGTGTATGTTTGCCCAGTTCATATCCTGCTGTAAATTTGAGCAGTTTTGCCTTTTGGGAGAAAAAGCTCACTTTTGAAATGTGTCTTATTGACTGTGTATAAATTATGAGCAGCTGATCCATGAAGTAGATCTGAAGATAGAACTGCCTATAGGCAACTTTCCTTATTGATTGTAGATTGATATTCAGTGGATTTTAAAGAAAAGCAAAACAAAATGAAGCTGTAATGTAATTGCCATTTCTTCGTAGTAATAACAGAAATATTATCTCACATAATACTGCGATTTGACAAGGTATTTGTTCTTCATCCTAGGACTCAGATTAGTATGTCTGGGCTACCTTTCTTTTCAATGTTCCCCTTCTGTGAGCTTAGGAAGGTGAAGAGGGGAGGGAGCCTGTGGCCAGATGGCAGGTGAGCCTCCCAACATCCGCACATCCATGGAGAAGGCTTGTGTTGCTTCGGGATAGCGCTAAGGTCTGCATTAACGTGCAGCCTGCCACACGTGTCCCTTAGCAGGAGAAAGATCCCCACTTCGGGTTAGAAATTCTGAACAGTTGTTTTGAATATGGTGTTTGCTTTTAAAGCTTTATCACAGTAAAAAACACAGGTAGCTCCCCGACCCATGTGACCAGTGAGTTCTCACTTGCTATGGAGCTCTGTCTCATGACTTCACACCTATGTAGGTTAGCCGATTTCTGCTAGAACCGAGTTCTCAAAACAGCCTTCTCCTTACTGGTATTAAGAATGCCTCTATTATACTTTCATGAAACCTTCAGAAAATTACCCTCACCTTCAATTCAATTTGGTTTAAATAGGTCCTTGGTTCATTCGGGCACAGAACTAACAGACATATGTGTCTGAGCATATAGCGCAACTGCAAACATCACACTCCTTTAGGAAACCAGGTTAAATTATTTTTTCTTTTTCTGAAGTAACCTCTACTTAAAAAGTTAGAAAATTGAGGTGCAAAGCACCAGCCCAGATCCAGCAAAACACTTAAATGTTTTCTCAGTTGAAACTCATGCAACTTAAATCTAAATATACGCACAAGTGCTTTGCTGGTTTGGGGCTGGAAAGCTCAAGACCCAGCCTGATTTTGCTCAAAGTGTCACACCGACTGTTACAAGTAAACGTGAGTTAGAGAATGTGTGTCCATTGTGAAGAATACTTGGAAGCTTGAAAAATGTTAGCTTTTATATATCCAAAGCACTTCAAATAACATTACCTTTGATTTACAAGTGTAAACCAGAGAAAACCCTCCCAGGGTTACCAGAAAGAAGTTTTATGAGCAGAAGAACTAATGAAGCCTAATTGCCCATGGGTTCAAGTTCTTTGTCACCAAAATCCTCCCCCTATCCCCTCACCACAATAGCCCTGCTCTCTCCATGTTTAGTATTTCCTCAACCCAGGACACAGACCTCGCTGTGACTGACTGACCAGCTGGCTGCTGCAAAGGGACAGTGATGGTCATGTTCTGCTAATTCCTTCTTGGAAAGAGACACTGCTATACATCCCTCTTCTTTTGGCACCGTCCAGACTTCACAAAAATTTTGGAACTTTAATCTCCAAGACTTGAATTTTTATTTCATATTTGATTAAATTTTAAAGTCTTTAGGACAACACAGAGAGGAACATGTGATGAAAACGCATTGTTAGAGGCTTCTGCCCATTTGGAAGAAAGTTTAAAAGAACACATCCTGTCTTCCCAGGGCAAGCTTGGTACACAGGGGTACCAAAGCCTTGATCCTACAGATGGAAGAGTCATACTGAAAAACTTCCATGCCTGAATTTGCTTCCTTTATTAATCACAGAACATGTTACCTTATTTACCCTAACAAAAGCACTACTTTTGTAAGTAAAATACCAAAGTAAACTCAGAATGCTCCCACCTACTTTTCTGCCTTCAAGCATGTCTGCCACTTTCTTCCAGTCTCCTTGAGCTCCTTCCCATCACGTTTCTAGATCACTCCATTGCTACAGACTCAAGGCTTTCTCCTGGGCAGCTAGGAAAGTAAATGGGGCTTATGCATATGTGCTTCCATCTCCTGTCCTCTCAGACTCATACGGCTGTGGATAATCACATCCGTCAGGTTTCAGGCCCATAGCGGGGTGGCATCTTGTACACCAGTGAACTGCAATTTTCCCCCACCAAAGGAAGCCGTGCCTCTGTATATGGTGCCACTATTTTGATTCTTATATAGGCCCATACTTACATGGTAACTACCCTCATAGCTCACAAGGCAAACTGAGGACACAAGGAGCCCACTAAAGCAAAAGCCTACTATTTCTACTAAAACCACACAAAATACTTTTACTGCAGATAGCATTAAATAATATCTGTGAACTTTCTATAGAAGAATCTCCTAAAGCATACTCAGCAGTGCATTACATCCATAGAGTACATAATATGAACTACTCCTTCCTTGCTAGCATATTTCAGTTTTCCTCTAATAGAAGTATTCAAAACACAGTATTTAAGAGAGCAGCTGCTATAACAGCAAAAGGTTATACATTGATGCACAGTTTGTGAGATGGACCTTCGTCATCTTTCAAAAAAAAAAAAAAAAAAAAAAAAAAAAAAAAAAAAAAAAAAAAAAAATCCTTCCTAGTCTTTGATACTAGTGCTTTTTATACAGTTCTACAACAGAGGCACCAAGAAACACACAACCTTTGAAAGTTTGTGGTGGCTGAGCGTTTTATATCTAATTGCTACTGAAAATCAGCTGGTAGATAACAGATACTTACACACAGCTGCTTCTATTATTGGGGCACTTAATATGTGTGGTTCCTCATTAGTGTTTGAGGGGTTTTCTGTTCTCTAAAACTGCTGGTAGGGCCATTTGTTTGAGGAGGGTAGAACTGCAGTGTAGCACTCCATTTCAGAGTACATTATTTGGTAGACAAAATTACTTCACTGGGTGTTTATCTGCCCTCCTAATGGACGTAAGGTCTAAAAACCTTTCCCTGTATGACTTTCCTATGCTTGAGTACATGAGTTCTCTGAGCTATTGAGTTTGTCTGCTTTTTAGCACTGGGCATGGCACAAAGATTTATGTTGCTCTGTGTGACCATACCAATCATCCATCACTATTAGTTACAATAAAATCTTTCTCCTTGTTTTTAAAAGCCCTTTGAATTAGAATCCATTATGAAGTTATACCACAGATGGTCAAGTGCTTGTGAACACAGAGTAGGCAAACATTCTTCAAATAAACCTTTGCAATCTATCAAGGGACTTAGATGACTAAAGGTGACTTTCCTCAGCCAGATTTAGCTACCTGGAAGACAAGCAAGTTACCTCAGCTCTCCCTAGAATTGAGGGAAGAGGTAGGCTTCTTCAGAGACAGTTCATCCTAACCTGAAATAAATACTAAAACCAGATGGAGAGATTAACCCTCTGGAGCTGCTTCTTCCTTTTCATTCATGGAAACTATCTTAGAATATGGACCTAATAATCAAAAGATCTTTGCTTAGGTAAGATGAATGTACAGTTTTCCCAGTAGTTCTAAAGTTATGGCAACCTTGTATGTAAAAAAGAAACAGATAAAAATAAGGGGGAATTCATAAATATCTGAACACAATTATGCTATTTTAAAAACAAATGTATCATATTCTTCTACTGAAGATGGGGAAATCATAATAAGAGTGAACATGACAAATAGTTTTGTCTCTCACAAAAGAAATAGCACAGGCTACCTCTCTTTTTTATCTGCAGAATTTCCTTTAAAGTAGTTACGCCTAGGTGAGAAGACAGTACTTAGTTTCTATTCAGAATAAGAAACAAAAATGTATTAAACTATGCCAAATTCTTCCAATGAGGGGTCCAACTGCACATATGCTGCATCTTTTTAACCACCAGTCCCATCCTATCACCCATCAGCTTGTATTACATTTGGTTTTGTTCAGGCTGCCACGCCAAAGTAACATGCACACCCAGTACTACCACCACTAAGTGCTATTAATGGGTCAGGCCGCAACAATGGAGACTGTAGTTTGGCTACTAATATATGTTTTTAACTGGTATCTCTGTATTTGCCACCTAGTGTTTGAGTTTGTGGAATTCACTTCTATTCCATTCAGCTGTGAACAGAAAGTCTACATACTTGCTTCTTATATGAAAGCTAAGACAACGTTCTTACAAAATTGCTAATTTCCAGGACTTGAGAGTTTATGTAAAACACCAAATATTGCATGCCTTCCAACTGGCAATGGGACACTAATATGATTTGATCACAGTGTTACTGCAAATCAAACCTCTACCTTTTGATACTTTCCTTGTTCATGGATTTAGAAAATCTACACAGAATGGCCTTAATCCAGACTTCCCATGACACAGATCTATA
This sequence comes from Athene cunicularia, assembly GCF_003259725.1. Taxonomy (NCBI): domain Eukaryota; kingdom Metazoa; phylum Chordata; class Aves; order Strigiformes; family Strigidae; genus Athene; species Athene cunicularia. The sequence goes on along the minus strand of NW_020799113.1, from coordinate 15,310,652 downwards.
ATACTAGAACCTTTGATCTCTGCCTGGACCACTAAAGGCAACTGCAATGCACATCAGAGATTAAGTATGTTCTTCCATCTGTAAGAGCAGACCCGTACCTTCTTGCCCTGCCTTTAAAGCAGTTTCACTTGTATATAGACAAACAAGGACGGCGAGGGGTTCAGGTTTGGAAGGAGTGGGCACAGGATCGGGCCGGTTCACCTGTGCAGTGGCTACAAGCAGGACGGCGGCTCACTGGCAGGCACAGCACGGTCCTTGCTGGCACACACCTGCAGGAGCAGAAGGCATTCAGTCAGCAATATCTTGGCCGCTTCCTAGGTAACAGAAACACACCAAAACCATTCTAAAGGGATTTTTAAAAATATTTTAAAATAATTGGTTGGCCCTCCCCAGCATCCTCCAGAATATGGCCACCACTCCCAGTCAGCAGGGCAAAAGCATCAGCATTGCTCAAGGACAGACATACTGGGATATGCTTGCATGTAGTGTCTTTGTAGTATCAGATTTTTTGGATTTACTCACTTTTACACTCATGTTCTGAAGAAAACCACTTACCACTCCCATGAAAAAAATGGCTCTTGCAGTGTGGAAAAACACTCCATTGATTTCAGCATTGGCATACCCACAGTATGTCTCCAGTTTAATTTTGCTAGTTTGATCTGGTTTATATTATAAGAACATTATCCCCTATGACCCTCTGTTTATTTATTTTTGAACCAAAGATATTAGGTGTATTAATGTTTCATCATCTGTTCTTACTGTCCCATTACAGGAAGCCCCATTGCAGCAAACAGTGGATATTTCAGTGGGACCTTATTCATCCCAGATGTCAGCAACAGTCCCTCTGAATGGCTCTTGCTACCTGTGTGATTGTGAAGGAGTTAAAAATCCTAATTTTTCTATTGCATGGCACTTTAAAGATAAACCCCTTTTATTACATATGGTTCAAACCCTCGACTTGCACCAAAGTTGCTCAGCAGAGCATTTGGTTTTCTCTTTACATCACATTTTAGTGAATGTTGTGTTTTATAAGATAAAATGATAAATGGCCTGACTTAAATGACCGGAGGGTATCTACTTTCCTGCTACTCTGTTTAAAAGGTTTCTGTGAACATTTTACACACCTTATTGTGTGACTGTGGCTGTCTAATAGCAAAGGAAACAATAGCCTCTGATGTCCACAAAGGCAGGGCATACCACACAGGTGCCATGTTTTACAACACCACTATATCTTGTCATTCAGAAGTGTTCCCTGAACAAATTGCCTGTCATATTTAAAGATAAAATCTGACAGTGCCAGAGCTGACAAGCAGTCCTCAACCCTGACATACAACACGGAGCTGAATTTTGCTAGATTCACTGTAGATGGATTTGTCTTTAGAGATTCACAGCAAAGCCAACTGCTGGCAGAGCAGCAAAAATTATTTCAAAACATTGCTAAGTGTCAGACTTTATTAAATGGTTGCTTTAAAAAAAGGAAAAAAGCTTCTGTGTTAGCTTTGGAAAAGAACTGTACAGAAATGGTTTTACATATTTTACTTCATAAAATAATGATGTACAGTGTTTCTAAATAATAAAAAATAGTGCAGTACATTTCAGGAAATGTATATTCATTGTTCCTTAATACTGGGATATATTTACACTACAGGAGCTTGTATTCTTTTATCTTTTACCCTGTGAGGCACGGGAAGGTATGTACAGTAAATAAGAAGGAATGACACAGCCATTTCAGTAGTCGCCATACACTGCTCAGGTGGTTACTGGGGGAAGTTGGAGGGTTGCCCTGGGTAAGTAAACACTATTTCTTCAGTACTATTTACTCCCAGCAATACTAAAGGGAACAGAGGATTTACATTACAGAACCATTAAACAGAAGTGGCAGAGGCAATGGCAGACTGGCAGAGGCAGGGCAGGTACTCTACAGGTAGGTTAAAATCCCAGCCTGTAATTGTTTTCAGATCAGTCCCTTTTTGTTCTCTTTGGGGTTTCTGAGGGGGGAAAGAGCCACATACACATTCATCTGCTTATGCAGCTCTTTGTAACCATTTTATGCTTACATTAGATCACTGTACATTTAACCCCTTCCTTAGCCGCAGAATGCAGACTTTCACATGTATAACTGGGAAATTTTTTCTCTTCATGTTCGCTAGCCATTAATAAGGAGCTACGTATTTGCTCATTTCACTAAGACAGCCCTGACATTGAGATGTCTTTTTATACCTAGCCCCAGCCAAGTGCTGAACCGAGGTAAAAGGAACATGCCAGCAACAGCACCGTGGCTGCCCATGCCCAGCAGCCTCTGCCTCCACCCCCAGCCCTCTGCTTCCACCATACCCGTGTGCTGGGCTTCAGGTGAAAAATGCATTGACCCAGGGCAAAAGCCCACCATACCTGAAGTCAGTAGGTATTACACAGAGTACATTTAGGGACAATTTGGACTGCAGTGTGTGAGTGGAAGAGGGAGGCGAGTCTAATCAAAAGATGCTGTCACAGTAAGTCCAAAGTGCACGCAGCTGAGTTATGTTTCTTCAAGGGAAGAGACACTCACCAGTGCAAGTACGTATGAAAAACCAGGGAGAGAGACAAAGAGGGCAAAAAGTGGAACTGTGCCATCTCCCACACAGGGTGACAGCAGGAGGGTGAAAGCAAGAGGCACTTTTCTGAAGGGGCTGTGGCGCCACTGTGCAAGTTGATCTTCTGACAAACTAGTGCTAATGTAGGAATCTGGGCCAGAAGCATTATGCAAGTGTCCTGGGTATCCAAAATGGATGACTGATGTTATTTGAGCTAGGAGTGATGACTGGAGAGCCTACTGTTACATCTTGCATCCAAAACCAGCATGTGCAGAAGGCTGTGGAATTATAAAATTGAGAATTAAGTGGTCAGAGATAGGCAAGGTCTCAACTACTGCCCACATCTCCAATTCTTATTTCAACCACTGACCTGCCATGGAAACCACAATTTGAATTCCAGAATAATGGGTGAAAATTCCAGGCTGCCTTGGACTTTCTGGGAATCAAGTAACCTCAGATGGACAAGCAAACCAACCCTGCTTTTGCTCAGATAGACGTGAGCTCAGTGGTGGCTCTAAATGGTGGGATTTCCCTTCCCTGCCACTGAGGGCTCCTGCCCAGCAATGGTGTTTTCCCTGTGCTGGTGAGTTGTGAGGCAGATTTGCTTCTTCCATGTGCATGGTCTCTGCACAGTGCAGGGGGAAATAATGCCTATGGGAGAGGTAAAGTTCAGGTGGTGATGGGGCCCACTGTCTCCCCTGTAACCACCTGTGCCCAGTTCTATCCTGGCCCGTCAGCTGAGACTTATGCTATGGGACACACCAAGCCCCACACTGCTCAGGTGTGAATTCTAGTTGCAGTTCTAACTCGATTTTGGCAGCCCCTTCTGAGCACTTCTTTTACTGTACACCTCGGCTGCCTCCCTGATCTTTAACCCCAGGGGTGGCTCTTGTGTTTTTCATATGTTGGATAAAAATATCTGTTGCCATCAGCAGCTGCATTTAGCAGCAGAAAATAACTCAGACTTTACGCAGGTGACCCACACAGGGATGCTTCTCAGTCTCCAACAGAAGAGCCACTTACATGAGCTTCATTTTCTCTCTCGCAAAACTTTTCCATAGCATGGACCTATCTACTAGTCACTACACTAAAAAGGCTCCCTGAGAACTCCATCATCCTGTTTCCTACAAAGCATGACTTTGCCTTAGGAATAGCATTAGTAAAAGATGCAGTTGTCATTCTCCTGGGCTGCATCAAATCTTATTTAAGGATGGATCTCCTCTCAATTTCTCTTAGAGGCACTTTACCCAAGAGAGAACCAATCCATTATTGGAAGAAGATGTTTTGACCCCATTAGCTGGGCAGATGTGTGTTTGAACTACAGACCCCTGAGCATCCTCAATCCAAGAAGAGCTAGCTCAGGCTATGGTGTCTAGAAGGGATGCATCCTCAGAGATCCCTTTGCATCCTGCTCTGCACCACGCAGGCAAGTGCCAAATGCACACTGCGGTAGGTGGCTGAGAGATCAGTATGACCGTCAGGTGACTGAAATGAGTGAACATAAGGGTATGTAGATAAATGAAAAATCATGAGAAGTGTTATTATGGACATACACTTTGTTTAAAAATCAGCACTGGAAAGAAATATGCATGATTTATAATTCTCATGTTGGCATGTACTAAAAATTAGTGTGTAATATTTTTTTTTTTTTTTTTAAAAGAGTGCTCTGTTCTCAGCTTGCTTCATGCATGCATGATTCTGGCCTTCTGAGAATACCAGAAGCTGCATAATACAAGCGTTTGTAACCTTTAGAAGCAGAAATGTCATAACTTAGTCTTAGTTAATTGTGGCCCTGACTCTAATGAAAGTGCTGTTGCCCAACAAGCTTTGCACTACATTGATTTTTTCCTTCTATCAGCTGGGAGTTCTGGTAAAAGAACAACAGATCTAATAATATCAGTAAAGCAAAGAAAGTAAGGAACAGTGAGCTCTTCAAAATAAGTAGGTCAAGCCACAATCAATTTCCAGATTTGAAATTATGTTTTTAAAATGTATGTTTAATACAAGACGTTGTTCTATGTCTATCAAGTCAAAGCCTGTATGGTTTAATATGGTTTAAAGTTCCTAAACGGCTGCTTTATCAGGTAGCCCAGAGTTAGGCCCCAGATGTTAAGCAATAAAAGAGAAACAAAAAGAACAGTTTCTGCAGCTAGCTGAAACCAGCAACAGCTCCTTAAACAGCTTTTACATACCTACAGTTTGAAATGCCATAAAGCCAGAAGATACATTGAAAAATTACAAATTTGCTAAGTAGGATTTCACTTCCTCTTGTTATTAGAGGTTATTACATTTATTAGACGTTAGTAAAATCCTTGTAAAGAGAAACTATGAAGGCTTATAAAAGAGCATTGTTTATTTTCACCCTAATAATTAAGATGCAGCTAGCAATAGCATAATAGCAGAAGCCTAGTGTATGAATTGCCGTTAGTTCCCAAATCTTAGTGATACTTATGCAACAAGTTTCACACATACTTGCTGAAATGCAATACAAGTGTGCAAAGAGGGTATCATTTAGAGTAGACCAAAACTTGCATGTATGCTGTCTTTAGTAGAAAAGATGATTCGGTTCCAAACTCTAAAACTGTACCCTTCACTCACTGAAAAAGCAAGTATTCTGAGTGACACAAACTGTCCCTACTTCTTTTTACCTATTTACAAACTCAGTGTGGTTTTCTGTTTTGAGATGATGGTTCTTCAATCTGAATGATCTTGGCACACAAAACAACACTTTAGAAAATGTTTAGTAAAAACTACTTCCAGTTATGCCTGTATGACTATGAAATAAAGACAATCTGACTGACAGATAAATTGCACACCTGCAACTTCAGCAATATAACTTGAGACCTTTTATTTCAGAAACAAAGTCTTATCACCAAAAGGAAAGGAGAATATATTTTAGCTGTAGCAGGGTGTATAACCTTTGCGAAACTCTTATTTGCAGGGTGATAACTGTATGTAACAGGGTGCTAGTCCTTCTGTTGAAAGGACAACAACCCCTGTCCTCAAAGAGGATTTAGATTCTCATGACAGATTTTCTATAGAAAAGATGAATTAGAGTAAAATTAAAAATTCAAAATGAAATGCACCCTGATTAGTCTCTGCCCCATTTAGGAAAATGCCTACTCTTGGGTGAAGTGACATCTCCTGGTGCTTATATCCCTACAAGAAAAGGCCCTCTGATGGTTACATCTGTTTTTGAAAGGTCATTACTGCCATGTGTTTTACCCATTTTTATGAAAAGTGAGTAAAACAGGAACAGGGAAATCTAGGGAATCTTTGGCTCTGAGCAAACCAGAAATAAAGGTACAGTTAAGGTACTCTAGATCCTAGGGATGCTCATCTTGATCTTTCTAGACACATGTAATATATGTTACAATGAATTGCAATAAAAGTTTGAGAGTAAGACTTCCAGAAAAGGGTCTCCATCCAGTTGCCTGTTTACTGACTTTTGGTTAAATCAGTTAAACTTTTTCTAAAGCCAAGGAAAGAATGTTCTGGGCTAAGAAATCATATTTCTTACCTCTTGGATTCCTTGCTGACTCTAAGCTGGAGTATCTGTGAATAATGTTCTCTGTCAACTCTTTTTGGCTTGGAGACTCCATTCCATCCTGGCAGAGAATGACCTGGCCTCTGTTATTCACGCTTTTGTCACCTCTTGGCTGGAATCTAGTAATGCAGAATAACTTGGGCACACAGCCTTTGGCATGAAGGGAACTCCAAGCAATAGAGAACACTGCAGTGCACCTCAGCCACATGGGTGTGCACACATCAAACTGCACTGCCCTGCGCTACGGTGGCACTCTCCAGAGTGTCAAAGGAAATTTGCAGTATCGGTCCTTGCCTTGCTCTGTGACCGAAGCTGGGGTAGCTTGGACTTTAGGCTACCCATAGCCCTCAGATGTAGACGACTGATGATAACTATTTCTTTGACACAGTAGAACCCTGCACAAAATCTGCTGTAAGTGGGAGATAGAACTGTGAAATGAAGTTCCCTAGAAACAACAGATATCACAAACTCACTACCTTTTACTCTAAGTACACTTAAAGACACATTTCCTTGATATTGCCTCGTTTAACATGACTACATATATTTTAAATTGTAAACTCTATTGCAACATAGAACAAACAGTTTATATACTCAAACAGGTTGATGCAGTGCTGGTAAGCACTGAGTTCCTACTACTCACATAATGTAAGAGTTTGTATCAAATATCATAAGTGTGAAGTTGCCAGAAGAATATATTCTAAACCAGTAGTAGAGCCATAAATTTTTGCTGAAGGAAACACTATTACAGGGGGTAGGAGTCAGTCATGTCCATTTACATCATGAGTCTTACCAAAGTAACAGAAATTAATCTGCCTTCCTTACTAGAAGATTTGCAATATAACCAGAATTTAATTCTATTAATATAAAAAACCGCAACAAATTCCCCTTTATTGCTTTCATCTATTTACCATTATTAAATTGTCAGCATAAGCAGATGAGGATAACTATGCCATCTAACTAGGACTTGCAATGCAGTTCAGGTAGAAAGAGATGTCCCACTGCAGAGCAGATTCAGAGCCTCTTTTAGTTTGCTGCTTTGAAGAAGCCTACTTCTCACTTTTGTATGCACCATATAGAAAGCTTACAGTAATTAATTTCCTCATGTAGGCACCTGAAGTAAGATGGTGTAAAAAATAGAATCCACGCACTGCAACAACGACGTATTGAAGACAAGACCTAACACCTTCTGAAGGACAAATGAGACAAACAGGTTCTTTGAATGGTTTATTTTATAAATGTCAGTAAATTAGCAAACACATTATACAAATTTCAATATCACCATATATCTTGCAATTTATATAAATAGTCCTTAATAAAAATTACATGTAGCTGTACCAAATAAATGAGGAGCAAAAATATTCTATTAAATTGGTTTGAAAATAAATGTACTTGAGAGAGTGTTATCTGATACATAGTTTTTAAGTTTTCTCACTTTGAAGTCACGTCAGCCTAACAAGGAACTTGTTAATAACATTACTGTTAATACTGACACAAAAGTGAAAGAAAGTGCATCAGTGGATAGAAGAGAAAGAACAACAATGAAAGAAATGTGGAATGCTTTGATAATGTTTGGGCAATAAATTATTAGGATGTTCATCAAGATAACTAGAATGGTGCTCTCAGCAAAGTACTACCAGACTACCAAATAGGTACCAGACAAAAGTGCTAACAGGTGCATAATCAGCATTCCAGTTTGTTTCAGCTATACCTCTTCACCTGGACAAACAGCACCCAAATACCCGCAGGGTATTTTCTTAAGTTTCCTAGTACAGCAGTTACACCACCTCTGTGGGGTGTGCAGTGGACATACTTAAAATAGAGCTAAAAGTGTGTGGATTATGTTACATTGTATTATATATTTCATATCTGCATATTCTCCATGGAATAATTTAATAGTTCCAATAAAATATATCTTTCCCATTGAGAGCTCAGGGATTTGGAATTTAACTAAAAGATTCACTGGAATGTTTAATCAAACATTAGGAGGCTTGAAAGATCTCTATTACATGAGATGTATTATTGTATGTAATGCAATTAAATGATATGTTAAATGTGACATGAGGAAGACAGATTCCAGCTCCATTTTCAGATATATCTTTGGAAAAAAAAAGTTCTATTTTTAATCTGTAAACTGAGTTGATTAACTGCAAGTAATTGAGACATACCAGCAATGGAAGGTTACGTATGCTTGGCTCCAGCATTAGTGGCCAGAACACAGCAGCACTTTTGACCTCTGCCTCAGTTTCTCTGTGTAAAGCATCCTCAGATCTTAATATAAAAAGCCACTTTGAAATATTACTACAATTACATGTTAAATTTTTCAGCGAAGCTTTTGAGCAAAGGACCTTGGAAAACTTCCTCCCATTCCATATACATTGCACCTCAACGGATACAATGAAATAGGAAAAAATGGAGGAAAAGCCTCTGAGAACACACAGGTGATTTCACTGCATACGTCTCTTCCTTTGTTACGTAGGCATTATCTTCCACACAAAACCAGGCTCCTCAGGACATGCTGGATAGCAAAAAGCCCTGGTCATACATGCTTAGTTTCAAAGTTATGCTACTACTCAGAGAGAGAAATCAATGTATACTATATTAAAAACAATCATCACAACCCTTTAAATGATTGGATAGTTTAGCTTTGAATGCAGTTCAACCTAATAAAGGCTTTAATGGCTTTTGACAGATTGTACCACTGATCAAGGGACATGTATGAAAATAACTACCTACCAAGCCCTGATTTGATTTTAAGAAAAGAAAACTGAAGGTTAATGGTAAACAGAAGTTGATTGTTCACATTTTCACTGAAATAACTCTATCTGACCTGTTCTTAGAAGCAGTGAAATAAAGGATAATGGGAATCCTATACACCTGACTTTTTACTTTAGCCTCTAATCAAGGGAGCTAATCAAACCAAGATGTGTTGGCATGAAAGCAAATATTTGACGATACAGAGGGGGAGGAGAACAACTTTTGTGACCAAATTCTGATTCATCACGGACAAGCACCGTAAAACCAGTGGGGTAATAAAGGATGTAAACCTCAGTGTAGTATGTCCTTTTCTATCATGTGAATTCAAATGCTATCTCCAAAGTAACAAGAAGATAAACCACAGTTTTCATTTTGTGTGTGAAGTGCTCACACCCAAACATCAGCATTTTAATGTGCTAATTTTATCAGTTATTTGTTGACTTTTATTTGACATGTTATTCAGCCAGTTCTCCAGCCTTACTAAGTAGTCTTCTTGCAATTGTATAAATTATCTTCTCTTGTTCAATGAATGCCCCCAGGCTAAGGTGAAGAGGACAGATGAATGGAAATTAAGATGCAAGCCCAGCAACACTGAAGGTGATGAGTCTCAGTTTGGAATGGAAAAAGAAGAGAACAGTGGTTCTATTCAGGATTGCCTCTGCCCTTTCAGGTGGGGTGAGGTGACAGCCAGAAGCGGGCAGGTGGGGAGTCCTCAGTCCTCAGAAACACTGAATGGTGCTGGTTTTGCCTGAGTCTTCCATCACTGCCTAACAGCTCCCACTCTCTAATGCTAGGTTAGTGTAGTGCTGGGCTTTTCACCCTGCTGTGGGGAGTGTAGTGGTTGTCTTCTTTTTGGACAAGGAATGTCATTGCGAACAGTGTTCTGTTTGTTCCTCTGGCCCCTCCCCATAGCAGTTCACCATCCCAGTGGGATTGTTCAGAAGATAAGCTGCAGCAACTTGCATCTCAAATGGGAAACTGATGTGGAGTGGAGGTACTCAGTCCATGGAGGTGTAGTAGGACAGAGATGGAGGTTGAAGCTGGAGATCAGGGTTTCTCATGCCTGTTGCTACAGTGGAACAACCACACCTCCCAACTCTGTAACCTTGGTGCAAGACAACAGTGGTCAGCTCCAAGCAAAAAGCTGAGGTCCAGCTGTTGGAGGCATGAGGGGGGGTTAAGGAGCCAACAGTAACTACACACCAGGTGGCAACAATTAAGGGAGAAATCCTAACCTGCACTGTACAAGTTACTGCTCAATGACTCCCATATGAGTTCAGCGACTAAAGTTGTGGCCTTGAGAAAGCACATCCCTTGCATCTTATATGCATTTCATCTCATCTCATCTCTATTCCCCTCCTCTCATCCCAGCTTAGACATCAGCTCCTGGGCTAGTTTCATTTCTGTTGCATTAGCCCAAATTCCACTGCATGACACAGGACTAATGGAGTGGCACTACAATAACTGAGAAAGGAGCAATGCCCACTCTTAACACAATACAATATTTTAGCTATCTTTCATGATGGATTTTAGTATTCTTTTGATTTCTTTTTTTCTTGTTATGGCACTGGAATTCCTGAATCTGTCCCACAGCATTAAGAAGTCCAGCGTGATTTTAAAGCGCATCTTGCATCATTACCAGTGAAACTAAAACTGTATCTGGATGATAAGAAAACTGATTTGGATATTTATTATGTTGCATGTTACCCATCCTGGACAGTTTCCAGTTGGTGATTACCCATGGCATTCTTATGTACATTTTAGACCATCACAATGACGTATGTTGGAGCATAAGCATGAAGCCTTTAAAATTTACTGCATTGAGACTGATATTTTTTATTTCCATAACCCTTTAAAAAGAAGAAAGGACCTACAGGATAAAATATTTTCATACATGGAGATATGAATAAAGCATTATAAAAACATTTCTAATTACATTGCATAACACAGCAGTTTCCTATCAAATACTTAGAAAAGGCCTTTACCTTTCATCCCCCAAATTACAGAAACAATAAGTTTTTCATTTTCTGCCAATGTTTTTCTTCTATCAGTGTAAAACCAACCCTGTATCAGATTTTTCAAAGAAAGCCCTTGCCTCGAGCATTTAATTTGTATTGGCTCCATGTTTAGTCAGTAGCTTTTGTAAAATTGATGAATATTGTCTAAAGGCAAGTGCAGACAGGCAAACAGATCTGTATCTTCTGTAATCCATTTAGCCTGATGCACATGTGCAAGGGAACTATTTTACCTTAATTCTTTCGTGGCTGATGAAAAGTAAATGTAAGCAAAGTCGTGAACTTCACCATTTAAAAAGAATCATTGAATCTAATGTTAGAAGCTAATTTATGCTCTCACCTCTTTCCTGAAAAAAACCCTGACCTTGGTCCTCATGCCTCTGGAGCATCCAGACTTGGCAATCAGTTGCTATACACAGAACATCCATTAGGGGCTGTGTCTTTCAGCTCATCCAAAAGGGAAACAGTTTGTCTGATGCTGGAATAGAAGTGGATTGCTAAAGTATCATTGCAACATAACTAAATCATAACTATTTGAATAAAAGAAACATTTAAGTATTTGTCTACTTCTAGTATGTAATCCAAACACAACAATAATTTACACTCGATATCTCAGTTTTTTTATAGATATTTACCTTTAAACACGTTCTCCTTTTGGGGTGCCATTTGGTATTACTACCTGCTTCAAACAGTTCCAACCACCTTACTCATGTCTTTGCTAACAAATCCTGGGGGCTTTGGAGATATGAAATCTTCTTATACTTCTGTATTTCAACTGAACTCAACCAAGTTACACCGATTTAGATGATGTGAGACTGGACTGCAACACAGAGCATTAATCCTCTTTAACCACTTGATTATTTGCATTTTGCCAGTGAATCCTAGGTCTTACCCATTCCAAAGGGGTTCATTTGTCTATGTCATTGCCATCCACAGATTAAATGAGTGTTCTCTGACTGCACTGAAGCTAGTACTACTTCAGCTAATTCACTAGTCTAAATCTTCAGCATAGACAAGCCCTAGAATCATGTGTTTTTAAAAAGTCTATTATTGCTGCCAGCACTCTCCTAATACAAGAGAGAACCCAGTGGGGTTTTTTTACTACTGCTGGAAATAATTATTTGCCAATCATTTTTTTAATAGCTATGTCTCCACTTCAGCTATGAACTACAACACTGATGGGCCTTCTCTACTCTTTATGGCTGTCAGACTCATTTCAATACTGTGATCTCCATGGTTTCTAGCAGTGCTTAATTAAACACAAAATAATCATAAAGTAACAGCATAAACAAACCACCCACTCAAATGCTGTTAACAGTGTTACATCATTAGCTTGTTTGAATTAATCTTGCTCATTTCCAAAGTAATATCTGTTTCTGTGAGAACTGCCTTTTCAAAAGCAGAATTCCCAATCTTCAGGTAGCTTTTCTTTAAATGATCTCTAAAGCAAACAGTATTTAGAGTGGTATTAATCCAAATATATCCTATTTGCCCACTGGTAAAGCCAGCTTTAGCTAGTGCAGGAAAGAAAAAGCTATGCTCATAACAGAGTATTTCCAAATGTTAAGAAATCTGTGGCACGAGAGACAATGGGTAAATGTATGGATCAAGGTTATAATATAATCAAACTTACTTTAAATAATAATTTATTCTTCAGAGAGTCTTTACAGTATACAGGGTGGCTAACAGTTTTTGCAGAACTCCAGGACCACAATGAAAATGCTTGATGCAGGTCTTTATACTTTTGCTGGCATTAGGTGTTAAGAGGTACAAAGGTGTTAAGAGGTACAATCTCTACTTGGTATAACTGTCCTGGCAAACGTTGGTAGGTGTGGACACAGTTCTATACCACTAAAACTGAATTTTTGCTGGCACAGTTTCTTTAGCTCCAGGGAGGTCTGGCATATGTAATACTGTAAAAAGTACAATTTTTGGCAGTACAAGCCTCATCCGCACGCAGAGTGCTTTGCCAGTACAGTTGCTCTGGGTAAGCCTGGCCTCGACAGTGACTTTAAACAGAAGATTAACACAGGAGGTATATTCATTTCTTGGTGGCAACGTCAAGCTCGGAGTCTTACTGATTTCTTCTATAGTGGCAATACAGACTTAAGTGCTGTTGCACCATAATACGATTTTCTTCTGCTTTTTATGGCAAAGGAAAAAGGTGTATACCAGCTCAAGTTAAAATAGCAACTTAACCAAATGAAAAATCTCTCTCTTATTCAAGAGACCCCTGTGTTGTCCAACATAGAGTTGTTCTTTTTATAGCATGTTACTACAAAACAGATCACAAACAGCTTCATTTCTCATAGTTTTCAGGTTTTGTTCTCATAGACCTCACTAGATCAACACAGATGCTGCAATGCCAAGTATCACACAAGCTAAATCTAATCTGCCAGCAACCTGACCCCTAAACGGAAACCCTTAGGTTCATCAGCTCTTTAGACTGCACTGGGAAACCTGGCATCAGAATAGGATTCACATGTATCTCTCTCAGTTCTACTCAACTGCTATGATGAGAAACAGCAAGAAGTCTTGGGATCTATGTCAGGATGCTCCTTCAGAGTGCCTCATCTAACAAATGCTCTAACGAGGAGCCATTGCATGAAGGACTTTCTCCACTATCTCCTGCACCTCTGTCTATGTTAGTGGATGAAGTCACAGCTACATTCTAAACATATCCATCAGACTCACCCCAAGCTGGCCTCTCCTTAGGATGCCCTGATCATGGATTCTGCTTTGTCACAGGTGTGAGCTAGGCCTGATGTTGCTCAGACCTGCCAAGGCAGAGGTAGTTCTAGGCACTCATGGAAGCTGAAATTTAGATGTCAAGGGAGCTTGGGAAAACACAGTTATTCATGGGCTGTAGGGTTAGTGGGAATTAGAGTGGAGGAGGAAAGAACTGAGGCTGGTATTCTGGCCTTCAGGTCTTAAAAGCCACCTGTTTCTGTAGACTTGGGGCCTCGTCTTTTTTAATTTGAGACAGTAACCACGGTACCGTGTGAAGACCAGTAAAATCTGCATTGACACATAAAATAACACATGATCAAGGGATCATAAAGCTGAAAAGATTTATGTTAAACTAACAGGCTTCTCTCCAAATGATGGGCATCAATAATTCTAGGCTAGAAGGTCACTTGTTATTCTACCCACTGAACAAGATTTTGTAGATTAGCAATTACTTCTTCAAGATCATATGGCAGAGGCATACTACATTCATCATCTGTCCAGAAGGGATGGCATTCTGGTTTCTGGTCTTCTGGCAAGCTCTCCGCTGCTTCTGACTGGCATCTGAAAAGAAAGGTAAGTAGATGAATTACTTAACTAAAACTGTATCAAGAAACTGAATACTCAGTGAGGACACGTTTGTGCATTAATTTAAAGGAAAGATTATAATAAAAAAGAAATACCACGTCTTCTGACCAAATGGATTGCTCATTTCCAGTGAAGTTGACTTCTGTTGTAGGCTTTGTATTTTCTATAGGGATTTCTCAAAAAGCCAATCACAGAGAAAACTCAGTTAGTGTACCTTTTATATGGTGAATTATTTTTTCATTATCTCAGCTGTTATTTAAAGTATGTGATTAAACCATTATCAGATTTAAATGTTTGCCAGTTTCCAATGTATTACTAGATTATTGAGAAAGATTAAATTGAATTTACTGCATTAAGGTCAGGGGGGATAGATTAAACAGTATTAAAGAAGCTGGACTACCTTTGTAGAATCTGAAGATTTACAAGTGTATCAACCTGCTTAGCTCTAAAAAAGGCAATATAAAAAGAGAAAATTCTATAAAGATAAATGGAAATGAAGGTTAATAACAACTTCCAATGATGAATAGGTGGGCAAAACTTCAATAAAATTAAATTAAGAGGTTAGTGTATGTTAGTCCCCAGAGAAAACGTTTAAATTACAGTGTTTTTTATTAAATGGATTATTCATCAATACTAGTGAAGTCTAATTATAATATTCAACTGAACTGCAGCCCTCAGAGGAAAGTTTTATAAGTGGCAACCATCGCATCTCTTAAGATTAGGCTGTAATACAACATGCTGCATCAAAAAAATTGTCACAGTTTAAGGAGGATTTCTCCCCCGCTCTTTTCTCCTCCCCTCAAACAATTTGCATGTTGCTGATTAATTAGCTAATGTTTCCAATGGGGAAAGACAATGAAAATGCTAAGCATGACTATAATTTTGGTATACGCTGCAGGTCTACGTAGTTCTTCAAAGAGATAACAAGCAAATTGTAGAAATACACTTTTATCTCTTGTAAGACATTTTAAAAAATTCATGTTTGATAAAGCACATAATTGTTGTAACAATTTTAAAGATCTTTTAAACATATATGTGTCTTTTATCTCTGTAAAATGAACTCTGAAAATACTGACACATGCAACTTCCTTGTCTACACCGTCAGCCTTCTGGAAGAGACTGTTTCCAAATGAAAGATGTCTTCTTCTCTTGGGAATTATTAATGGCAGTGTAATCCCCATAAGAAAACATACTTCAGCTTTACACCCATGTTGGTGTGTGGTTAATTGCCGCACCAGCATCCTGGGCACTCAATCCATCGTACATTACACTACAAGGACAGTATTAACACATAACATTCCAATATATCTTCAGCTCTCCACATCAGCCCCTGATAATAGCATCTGTTAACATGCACTAAGTACTATTATGTAGCACATCACTTCATAAATAATAAGATTAGCCGACCTCAGGGCCCTGGGAAGAGTAATGTGTTTAAATGTTCTCATTATTTATTTAAAACAAGAATTAAAGGAACAGAAGCTACTTGTGACAATCCTCTTAGCATAAATATTAAACTGTTTGCATTGATAAGCTGCACTGTACAGAATAACAGAGGATTTGTTTTGCCGCCTGCTTTATAATAGTTGTTAGAGCAAATGCAGTTTAGTGTATGAGTTCTGAGAGGTACTTAACTGATTGTGCCATCGTGTTCTGAAGACATTTCCCAAATTATAT
Organism: Athene cunicularia; assembly: GCF_003259725.1. NCBI lineage: Eukaryota > Metazoa > Chordata > Aves > Strigiformes > Strigidae > Athene > Athene cunicularia. The sequence continues at coordinate 15,294,771 of NW_020799113.1, read as the reverse complement.
AAAGGAACAGGAGAAAATTAATATGCAGGAGAAGCTGAAACTAATTACAGCATAACTCTATGAGGCTTTTAAAATCTTGCTTTATTTTCTGTCTTGGCACAAAATAATACGCTCAATTTGCTGGGTAGTATAAGATATTCCAGTTTAAGCATTTCAATCTAGAAGTGGATAAATTAACCATGTAGAGATTATTGCAGATGACAAATCAAGAAGCTCAGCCAGTAAATACTGCAGACATGTTCTGTGGTCTGCAAGTCTCAATTTATGATAATAAACATTCTCTCTCTCACACATCTGCTACTAACAACATGTTTTTCACTGAGAGAAAAAAACATAGCAACTTTTAGCTTCTTCACCATTTCAGAGCCCTTTTTTTCATGTCTTTTTTCCCTTGCTCTTTCACACAAATGGATTGACTGACTTTTCCCTCACATTTGGGGTCTCGGCATTTGTGTTGCTGTAAATGTGCAGCAGCCACAGTGACTGGGAAGCCCATGAGCAACTATTCCAGTTGCTACTTTCCCTTCTCTCTTTTTCTTACCAGCAGAGCCATCTCTGAAAGGTCACTCCATAGCTAAGCATGTGCCTTAAGTTCCAGGCAGTCATGCACCCGGGAAGTTTTAGCCATATCATATTCCATGCGAGAGATTCGGGGAATGACAGTGTGTCAGGTCCTTGGACTTCCTGTGCAAGTCTGATGACAGAAATGCATCAGGGTACTGCAAAGTATAAAAAAGAGGAAAGTAATGCTGTAACCATCCAAGTTCTGCAATCTCACAGCTCCTTTACCTTTCTGGCCAGGATTTCTATTGCTTTACTGTCCCAGTTCAGCTAGGATAGGGTTAAGTTTCCCCCACAGAGAGGGGGAAGGGATCTCCAGCAGGGTTATTCAGTCAGGTCTGGCACAGCAGCGCAGGAACTTTTTCCTCTGTGGCTTTGGTGACGGGGAGCACGGGGCTGTCTGTAACCATTGAGGTATTTCTCTGTGTATCTTTTGTCTTGTTTACTGTTATTACTGTTTGTTGTTGTTATCGCTATTGTTGTTGTTCAGATTGTTTATTACACTGTTGTATTAAATTTCTTCTTATTTTAGGCCGGGGTTTGTGCCCTACTTGTGTCCGAGGGTGGTGATCTCTGGTCCCGGCAGGGCCTAAACCAACACATTTACTTTTTATCACGAGCAAGAACAGCAGTGAACATTACTTTTTTACAGTTTGCGAGTCACCTATTTTGACCGAAGGTACAATCCCTGCGCTGGATCCGCTGACATCAAAGTCAAGCCAAGTCGCTCATATGTAAAGCTATGGGCCCGGGCTTTAAGCAGTCATTGCTGTGCCCCGCAGTCCAAAGCAATTCACCCGACTGGCATCCACAAGCTTGAATGCAGTCATCCAAATAGGTACCTCTTGACCCAGAGTTAGGGTGCAAGAACAATCCTTTCCAGATGAGTATATTACTATTGATTTTACTGAATTTCTGTGGGAAAAATTGTTCCTACAGTCGTCTTTAATTTGTAGCAGAGTAACAGACCTGAAGATCATGCAAAAGGATAGCAACATTTTTAACTGAAGTAAAACAAGCAAAGACACTTAAAGAATTGCACAGAATTATTTAAAATTCTTTGTATCTGGGAAAAGATAGCTAACATAAGTTAGCAATGATAACTCAGGATAAACAGAAATTCTGTATTTTCCCAGATACAAAAGAATATATGAGGGTCTGTCTGGGGAACTCTGCAAACACCAAAGTACGGTGGCAATGTGAAACTACCAAGATTTATAGTATTATAAGTTAATTAAAATATTATATATCAGTTAAACCCTATTATTTGAGTTAATAAAGTCAAATCTCCAAAAGAGAGTAGATCTAATCTGTGTATATTTTATGCACGAGATGTGTTAAGAGTGGAAATAACACATGCTCAGAGATACGGAAGAGATGACAAATCAAGAAGCACCTTTCATACTTTATGTGCGGCAGGAGAACAGAAAATCTGCCATGATATATTTCAGAGCAATTTAGCTCCAAGACCTTGATAATACATGTTCACCAACATATAAAAAGGATGATTTGTCTAAAGATGTACAGAATGCACAAAACTCAACAGTCCCTACTTTCTTGTTAAAACAATCTTGTGCCATTTTCAATTCAAAAAGCCCATTTTTAAGGAACACTTAGTCACTCTTGCAGTGCACATTCTCACTACCCCTCCCCTGTAAACTTTACAGGTTTTTGATCCCCTTTTTGTCTATTTTTTTCCCAAGTGGACTTTGCTCATTAATATTTACCAGGAGCTGAATATTTAATATAAGTTCAACTAAGTCATGACAAACATTTGTATGACTGTATGAGTATTTGTATGACAACACAGGACACTTTCCCTTGGATGGTGGCTAATTTCACCATAGGCAGGCGTACATTCACTGAGACAGACAGTTGCCTGGCTGTGGCCCCCCGGGCTGCACTGACATTTTGATGATCAGGGTGTCAGCTACATTAGAGGACACTGATCATGATGCTAAAATTAACCAAGCTAGCTAAAGTGTGTGTTAATTATGAGTATGCAAGCAGTCAATAAAAGGTTAATGCAAAAGTCAAAGGATAAATTTATTTCAGTATTGCATCACTCTACTGACTAAATGACTAACATTATGCTTTGTTTTTAATCAATATATTTTACAGTAATGCGTGAGCCATTGATTTGAAAACAGTTTTCATCCTGACAGTCAAGTTTTGCAACTATTTAGTATTAAGTATCAACATACTTAAAACATTATTTTTTCAGAGCAGATAATTTTTCGTTCTGTTGTCAGGAACAGGAATGCATACAAGCCAGGATGCAACCTTGGGTTCTGCCGATGAATGTGATTAATGTAAATAAGAATTATTAACTAGGAACTTAAAGAAAGTACTGTGAATCAGGGTCCCTGGATTCCTGTTTGTCTACTCCACAGAAGTGTAGCCAAATCACATCAATAGGGGTCAATTTGTGGTTCAGACTGCACGGGTGTGTTAAGAGTGACAAGATGATATGAATAGTCCTGTCTCCTAGATGGTTCCTATGCCTGGCAGTTCGAAGACCAATGGGGATCACATGGAAATTCATAATTCACGGCCATTTTCCCCATGCACTGATATGGTCAGAAAGGGAGCACAGGATATTTGCTTTGCATGTACAATAAACAGTACACACTGACCCACACATGCTTACTCCAGCATTCACAAAATTGTTGGTTTATATGGGAGTTATTTCCTCCATCTATTCATGCTAGAATAAAGGTGTTTGAACTATTATTCAGAAGTTCAGAGTATCTTTTAAAACAACAGCCCAGGTAAAAACAGTGTTCGATCATGTTACTAAGACATGCGTTCATTCAACCCATTGGTTAAAATGATACAACACTGTTAGCATGGATGCTGTCCTGAGTAAGAGTAACAGCAGTAGCTCCTTTAGACAGCATCTCCCATTCTTAAGATTTACAATGAGTTTGCAAATTTGGGTCTGATCAAACACAGGTTATTACTGTTCTGACACAGAGCTCTGCTGCATGAACACAAATCCTAGTAGTACAGGTACCCGAAACATAGAGTTTTGCTTGTAGGTTTGGATTTTTTCATCCTTGTCCATCAAACCTTTCCTCTGTCTGGAAATGATTATGCAAACTATGTGTAGTTACTCTAATCTCAGTGTTAGGATTATCCCATGTCATTTCAAGCTGACATTCTTAGCTGTCAGAGCATATACAAGAAATTACAGTGTGTTCTCAGCTATCTGAAATGTCTCAGCTATCTGAAATATCTTATGCAAAGCATAACAGAGAAAATATGAGATTACATACAGGAGAACAATTACTCAAATAAGTTAACCTTGATTTTTCTAAGTAGTGTATCTCATTGACAGGTAAAACAAATTTTCTTCTGTTGCTGAATGCATCACAATTAAAACCTGATACCACTTAAGTCAAAGTTGAAACGTCCAGTGATTTCACTAAGGCCAAGACTTCAATGTAAATGCTTTTCCAGAAAGTGTTCACAATAGACATGAGCTAGTAAGCATAATAATAAAAAACATCTAAAAGAAACTACAGAAGGAATGAAATAGGCTGAATATAGTTTCTCAAATTAAAATTTAGCAAGGGATACATAATTTACATTTTTTATCCATTTACAATGGTGGTTAAATTACTGTCATTGTAAGTCAGTTAATACAGTGCGGAGTAACAGGATGTGATGTTCTGTAACTTCAAAGTTGCCACAGAAATAAAAAATATCTGTTTTATCAAACTGAATTGCACAGAAAAACTAAAGTAAAAACTCAAATTGATGCTAGAAATACACATTCTCCTTCACCTCTGGACATGGATAGGCTATTGGGATGAAGTCCCTAAAAAGGATTGAAAAAGTCACCCCTGTTATATGAAGAACTTAACTTTTATTTGTCTTCATTAAAATCAGAAGGTGGAAGGGATAAATATAATTCATGATAAAATGGAATGGGGGTGAGAAATCTGAGAAGCAGCTGCTTTCCAGCTGGGTGCCTATTCCAGCATTAGCAATTTCAGAAATTACAGTATGCCTAATTTTAAGTTTTCTTCTACTCCAGGCACCTGTTTGGTGGTAGCTGGTAGAAGTGAAAATTTCCAACCATTGATTAAGGTTTAAGGCCAGCGGGTTGACTGCTGAGAACAATTTTATACCTAGATCTATTTGTCAGCGTGTCCATTACATACCAGTGGTGATGAATGGGACATTCTGCCAGCCGACCAGTTAGGAGCTGCTAACCTCTGACAGTCACTGGAGCGGGGCACCTGAAGCCCGCATTGCTCCTACCTGGCCACATGGAACAATGCGGGGGATAAATGGTGAGGGTGATTAAGTATGTCATATCTTGGGCAACCCCACTAGAGCTTTAGTGTACCCACAGTGGAATTCCAGAGCTCAGCACAAAGCTGAGGCAACTGGAGAATGGTACAAAACAAAAGGTGCCTGGTTTCACAGAGGTATAAGGTAGCTTTCCTTGCCATTTGGGAGAATGGACACATTTTTCTGAAAGAACAATGAAAACAAGCACAGTTGAAGAAACAGCATCTCTTCCATAGGGAACAAAACATTCAACAGCCATTACATCACTGGTGCCCTCACCCTGCATGGACAGAGCTCCAGCCTGGATCAGCTACAGCAGAGGGAAACCATTGCTAGGCTCTCCTGAGAGTACCTTTTCTGGAGACCTAATCCAAGACATGAGATTTACACAGGGACCTGGAGCTAAACTTGTTTATAGTTAAAAATGATGAAATCTTGACTTCTGGCTTGGCTTCTTTTAGAGGAAATAACATATTCAAAATCAGTAGTTCAGCTGGAACTTCACCAAAATTGCACGGTGGGTAGTGGGAATTAGTTAATGCCCCATCATGACACAGGGTTAGGGTGGAATGTTTACTGATCAACTTGTTTTAGCTCTGTAAAACATAATCAAATCAATAATTTACAAATCCTTCACTTGGTATTATGATTAACCTGCATAATCTGTACCCTAAAAACTGTTTACTGAAAATACAAAGGATGGAGAAAATGTAAATATATTGAAATATAACAATATGAAAGATGTTTTCATATTGCTGTAAATGCTCTATCACCAAGAAAATTCTACTTTTTCATGCCAGAACTGGAATTTTGAAAGTTATTGAGTTCAATCTAAACCTTACACCAAAGATTTTCTTAGCTTTTTAAAATTAACCAATCAGAAAGTTGTCAACCTTGGCAGAGAGTGTTTCTCTCAGTTATTCCATGCTTGTTCCTACTGTGACTCTGCACGACTAAAACCTTTCCAGGTTTACTCTAGCTTTTATGAACAAAACAAATTACATTAATACTTGATTTTGCAAACCATATTTCACAAGTACTGGTCCCAAACAGGCAGTAATATGAAGTGGCCAGATGGGAAGGGAGCAGTGCTTCATTCTTTTGAACATCTAATCCCCAGTGTATTCCCAAGGAGTCTGTCCCATTTACATTGTCACTGCTGATGTTCTTTCACGTGCTGTAACTAGAGTGTGCCCAGCCATAATAATGGCTGAGACCAGGACTGCATTTTAAAAAGAGACAAAATGAGTTTTTTTCCAGACAAGACACTTGAGAAGAGAATGCTATATTGAGGAAGGGATGGAGACAATACCAGTTAATTTTAAGCCAAGAGAAAACCATGTATCAACTGCACAAATATGCAAGTACAAATACACACAATGGCATGTTAGAAGGAACTTTCCTATCTGCTTCTTTCAAAAGTTGCTAATGACTTGTGTCACTGATGCATTTGGCCCCTGCTACAGAACCGAAGTTTACAGTCACTGACCCAAGAGCTTTATGGCTCCAAATTCAGTCATTCCACTGGAAATGAGGATGCTGCTAAAATATCACTGGTGACGTAGTAGGATATTCTGAAAACAGCCAGCATTATCCTTGTGTGTACTTCTACAAAGTGAATCTATAGCAGAATCCATTTTTTAACAATGGCCTCCAGAGTACATTTTGCTGTTCCACAGAGAGGTAAGAGAGAGAGCAATGAACCTGACACCGAAGAGATTTAAGTGACAGTTGCATGAACTTGAACATGCCAGAGTTTCTATTATTACTCAAACTGTAAATCAGGTAAGTATGAGAAAAATTAAAATTGTTAATACCTTCCAAATGAAATAACAGCAACCAAAGCACTGGTGGAGTCCAACCGCAAAGAGTTTTCAAGTAGTGCACCAACATGTTTCACATGTATTTGTAGAATTATATGAAAAACTCACAAAATTATTTTTAAGAAATGTTTTGCTTTGCCTTAACTGTAGAGAAATCAAAATAAATTTTCAACATTTTTGGGCTACAATATTAATTAAAAGATGTAAAAATATATTTCAGTCTTTCTAAACTATGTAGCTGACAAGCCATGGGAAAGGATAAAGATTTGCTGCACAGTATCTTCAGCTACAGTAAAATCAAGCTGCAGAACCTCAGAAATTTTCCAGCTCTGGGTGGAAAGAACGGAAAAAAAGAGGACACAAGAAACTTCTTTCTCTGATATATTAATGAGTGAATTAATAAACAGAAATCTACCCAAAAGATACTTCTGATGAGATGATCGATGACCTTCCTCACCATGTCCACGAACTCCACCCCACCAAAGGGGAATAGCTAGTCGATGGCACTGCAGCAACTGTAATGCCACAGAGAAGAGTCCTGGCATTGTTGCGTGATGTACACGCGACTTCCCCAGACAGAGCCTTTCCTCTCCTTTGTGGCCTCTGTCCAACAGACCTAGAAACTGTCTGAGAAAATCAGTGTGCCTCCTATTCCCACAAGAGAACGGCTGTGTGGGGCAGTCTCTATTCCATGTTTGTTTGATTTTTTAATTAAGAAACATCACCACTCTCTATAAAGTGTAGGGGGTAGGGAAATTCCCCAGAGAAACACTGAATAAATAACATGGCATTTACTGAAAGATGAAGTTTAATCCAATTTAACCTGTAGGTCTACAAATTGTTCCCTTTCAGCCCTGTTTCACAGATGCTTTTGTTTCCTGTTTTTAGAATAATAAGTATACAAGCAATATATCCTGACTGTATGAGAAGTGCATTTATACATATTTATATACACACCCCTTCATACCAATACTTGCAAAAAATCCCATCAGTCCAAAAGAGACAGCATTTAGGAGGAAATTTTCAGCACCACAGACATGGATTTAGTTATATATTTCCATGATCAGCAATGGGATGTGAGTTATTCCCTCTGTGCTGAGAATATTTGGCTTTGACTTCAAACAACGCAGAAATATATCAACCTCAATATAATTTATATTCTCTCAAAAGGAACCTAAAATGCTCTAAGCCTTTGCTGAGGCATCTGATGTTCCAGTCCCCTCTGTTGCACTGTATAATCGGCTGTTTTATTTCACTTGCGATTCTTGCTTTCCTATGATTTTTTCAGACAAAGAAACAAAATGTCTGCTATATGCTGAGTATAAACACAGCTGACTTGTTTTCCCCAAAGTATTGATTTTATGCACTTTTAAAATAACTATTTTCATTCTGTTTGCATAATCAGCTGGGGCATTGTTCCTCTACATTTGCAGAAACACAGATGGAATTGCTGATTTGGAGCCTTTGGAGAGATTTTACAGTATTCTCCAGAATCTAAGCTTCTATTAAAATAAGGTTTCAAGCACTTCTGGTTGTGAAGATAGCCTGGACAATGTAAATTGATGCGTGGTTATCTTGTTGAGTCCACAACCAGACAGACAGACGCAATAGCACCAAGGGAGCTGTGAACTTCCCCCACTTATTTTATTGGGTGTTTACTTGGGGCCAGATGCTCCCCTCTGTTGTGCAGAACGGCGTTAAATGACCGAGGAAAAGAGAGGAAAAGGAAATGGAAATAAAAACCAACAAAGAGGAGAAAAGGAAATCTCCACAGCCTGCTTCCCACGGGGCTACAGATGCCCTCCCTTGCCAGTATTAGACTGCTGGAAGATTTGGGGCTGAGCCATGCATATGGCACATTTTTCGAAAGACGCTGTATTTAACAAAAGAATGCCACCTGAAAAGTTAATGATCCTTCCAGCATCATTCACTGTTCCACTTTATCTTTTGTACTCCTTTTATGTGGATGTCCTGTAACCAAGGAAAAATGTAAACATAGGGTGGTTTTAGATGACACTGCAGGAGGATGGCCCTTCCACCTAATGCTCCCTCCTTTAAAGTAAGCAATTTCATTTTCCAAACAACTTCAGGGTTTGCATGCTGCAAGAAAGCTTGAGCATGTATTTTTCTGTAAGACAACTTTTCACATTAATAAAAATCAACTGCTATATGACAAATCTCTATATGTTATATGTGGAAAGTAAGATCAAAAGAAACAAGGCTGAGTGCAGCTAAGAGTAACTGTATTACTTGATCCTTAAATCAGACTGGACAGAAACTATATCTTTTCAGCAAAGCTACATAATCCTTTCAGCCTGAAGTGTGTCCTGCATCACTCCTGCAACTTGCCAACACAACCCTTCTCCAAAACCCCACAACTTCCATCAGGACCAAAGCAAGAGTGACACCGAAGGGGCAGCACTTGGGATCAGAATGGAACCACAGACCTTAGATATCTGTAGTAACTACTCTGCAAAAAGGACTCCACATATGATTTTACACAGAACAGTCCTTTGTTGATGTAAGTTTATTAGGGAGAGTGACACCAAATGGGGAACCTGCCCCAGGAACAATGTTGTCTAGCTGCTCTCAGACTCTTACTAAAATGCAGCTTTCACTAGCTTTGGCCCATTTCAGTGAAATTGCATGTTTCGTTAGCCAAAAGGGAACTATGATAGACTGATAGCAAGCACCATATGGGAAAGCCAAACAACCACAAGACTAACTCTCTATTTGCAGACTGAAATTAAGATCTTACACATCATTATAACTTGTGATCTAAATACGTATGTGTACCTATATACAACTCTCTCTGTATACACAGATACATATATAAGAGGAGGTTACACTACATTTTATATCAACAGATATGGCCTCGAACTCCTATGTGGTTTAGGGAAGAAAAAAAAAAAGGGTTTATTGTGCTACAGAACTACGCTGTCTTCCCTGTGTTGTGCACCTCGGCTGTAGCCTGCAACCAGAATGTTTATAACATATCTTGGAACTAATACCATAAGAGCAATGAAATCCTATGGACTAAAACACAGTTTCCTTTAGGTCAACATGAGGTCAAACAGAAGCAGGAGGGAACAAATAATAGGGAAATAAGAAAACAGATACAAGAAAGGCAGAGGCTCAAAAAGAGGAAAAATAAGTTTAGGAATAAAAAAAGAAATCCTCAACTAATCACAGTTCAACCACTGCAGAATTTCACCATGGCTGCTGATTTATTCAGTGATATTTTATGGATAAATAACTATAAAAATACGCCACAAAAAAAAATTCTAGAGCTGGCAGAGAAAGAGATTTGATGTCCCAGGAAATGCTACAGTACATCCAGGTGCAAATGAAAATCATATGGCAACAATATGCTCAATGTGCTTCTTCTCTACTTCTATAAGTGGATTAAATCTTTCTGACTACCAAACGAGACCTCAGAATTTTTTCTATTTACCCTTTAAATTTCAAATAACTGGAACCATTATATAGAGGTGTTAAATATCCTTTTGTACTTAAACTCGTAAATAATTACCATCGCCCAAATACAATATGAATAAATGCATTTACTTATTTTCACTGCATTAAGGAAAGAAATTCTGTATGAAAGCTTAGCTTCACTATACCTCAAAATTTTGCAATTAATGTAATTCTGCATAATACCAACTAAAATTCCATTACAGACTGAATGATGATTTGAAGTTATTAGACCGGAACACACTTTCCTTCATGGAATATGATTGCATTCAATCAATTTAAACACATGATGATAAACTACATGCATCTGATCCTACCCTACTTTCACAGACTTTATTTCCATGAGTGATTAAAAAAAGTGCAAGATCCCAAACTATAACATTCTATCAGAAAACTTGAATTCTCTCAGCATCATGAAGATGTATTCACCCAAGTGAGTACCAAAATGCTACTAGTAGGTAAAACCTAAAATGTCTATTACAACAAATGCAAATGCATATAGCTCTTCATCTTATTTTCCATAGTGTAAAAAATCTTTCTGACTGCAGTATCAATGACTTTAAACCACAGACTAAGACTTTAGACCTTTTGGTGGTGCCAACTCACTTGTTTTATATGCTATGATATATAGTCCTGGCTTTGAGCTCTTTCTCACTACTGATGCTTTTGATGCTTTGTTCTCTTTTTACTTTAGGATGGAAAATAACAAATAATGCTGAGTTCTCTTCTTACTCTTGAATTCTTCTGATGTCTATCTTCAGAACTATTCTAACATCCAATTTATGTCATTCTTTCTCTTTCTTATGCTGTGAATTTCAAATGAAAGTAGGTAACATAATATCATAAGATCTACGGACGACTGAAATAGCCTTCTGAGTAAACTTCAGAGTTATTCGTAAAACTATCCTGCCTCAATAGAAAGTAAAAAATTGCTTTTCAATAGATAATGCAACTACTCTTGAAATTCTTCTTGGATGAAGTTATTGCCATAAGAAACACTCTAATGATAATAAAGTATATGGTGCCAATGTCTTAAGAGCAGTTCAGATGGGTTATTTTGCTAGTATTTGCAAGGCACAATTCAAATTCTTTCTCAAAAATTTATGTGCTTTCTCTTGACTAATTCTTTATTGTAAAATGGCTATAAAACCTGAAGTTTGTTAATGAGAGAAGCTGGCATCTGCTGTGCTGATTGACCTGCAACGCTACTCTCACGTTGTTCTGCCATATAATTCCTCTTAAAACATCACATCAGAATTCCAAAGACCTTTTACATTAGTTAATTAAGGACCCGACTCAATCTTCTATCAGGTTTGAGCAAAATGCATAGTCACATATTTAAATCTCATTTAGGCAGTGGAACTTTCAAATATATTTCAAGTTCAGCCCAGGCTTAAAAGCTTCACTGCGTAGGGTCCCTAGAGATCATATCAACATCACTGCTCAACACACAGCCATAAACCTATACCTGATTAACTGCAACTTTTCTTAAGAACTTGAAATAGCCATCCTATCCCTACCCCAGTCCCTATCCTTGCATTTAGTCTCTAGTCCCTGCACTGCACTGACCTGTTCCCTCTAATTCATTATGCAACGGGCATGAATCTTCCGTGTTATCTGAAGTAATGCAGCACTACAACAATGTACTAGCAGCACTTTTCAGTGCTTTCTGTCAAGTGATCATTCAAATTCTGTGGATAATGGTGTAATTTTCTGAGCCCAAGGAAACAGAAATCTCTCTTGTTGGGTGCCATAAGCTGTCCATTGCTCTGTACTTTATGCAGATTCATGGGAAATCAAGATATACGTAATGAAAAGTGCCCATTATGTGTATATATATAGACACTTACTGTTTTGTCTTATTTTGTTCTATGTTTGCTAAAGAACAGTTATTTAAACTTTATGAAAAGTGGATGGTCTTGGCCTCTGTCCTGGGTTCAGCTGGGATAGAGTTAATTTTCACAAGAAGCTGGAAGGGGCTACAGCCAGGACAGCTGACTCGAACTAGCTAAGGGGCTATTTGATACCATGTGGTGTCATGCTCATAGCTGGGGGTGCTGGCTGGGGGGAGCGTGGATCATGGCTTGGAAAGGGGCTGAGTGTTGGGTTCTGGGTGGTGAGCAACTGCTTTGTGCATCACTCACTTTACATATTCTTTTATTAGTATTATCATTATTGTTTCTTCTCTGCTTGTGTTGTCCTATTAAAGTCTCTTTATCTCAACCCATGAGGGTTTAACTTTTTCTTCTGATTCCCCTCCTCATTGCACTGTGGGGGAGGAGTGAATGAGTGGCCTCGTGGTGCTTTGTTGCTGGCTGGGCTGAAACCATGACATCTTTCCATACATTTTGTCTGTGAACGTTGTATTTCAGACTCCTTCCTAATTTACTGTGTGTCATCTGAATTACATTAGTCATTCCTTTCAATGAACTGTTGATGAAATTTTCTCTCTTTCTGTGGTTACAAGAGACACTACTTTCCTGAGCATGCAACAGACCTAATATCCCTCCTACTTAGTTTGCCTTTTCAAATAATATTGTGATTATATTAATCTAAAATGCAATGTATGAATTCATCTTTTTCTTTGCTGAAACGCTATTACTTCAATCTGCCCTAATCCCAAGAAATTAATGTAAACTTTAAGGGTTTTGGCAATAGCTACATAATCCTCCTCTTTTTGGTATAAACAGGAGGTGTCCTTTCTTCTTCCTTCCATTGTTTAGTACTCCTGAGGAATTATTAATTTGTAGTTTCTATTTCTTTGATATGTGCAGTTCTACAGGGAAATTTCACATGCTCTCCTGTTTATTGAAGTGCCAGTAAGAGCATCTTTGCATTATGAAAACTTTGGGGCTTAAAAAAATCTTGTTTTCCAGTTTGCCTTTTGTATTTTTTACTCAGAAACAATGAAGAGTGTTATTCTCTGCACCTCTGGATTTTAGGAATCAAATAATCTTCTACCAGTGTAAAAAACCTTCTTGGTAGAAGTCATCTAGGCCTGTCCAGGAAGCTTTTAGCAGTGTTCAGACCCATTTTTTTCTCATCTCACTCCCAGATGCACGCAGACTGTACCAGTATCCATCCTTGCATAAAGCTAGTCCTCTTAGAGATATTAATGTCTGGCACTATGCTGGGTTGTTAACTTATGACAGACCGAAGAACTCTAAACATATTGGATGTGAATTCTGGAAATTATATAGACTGTTAGAGTGCCGCTATCATGACAAAGGAAACGGAGTGATCCAGGTATCTACAGTCCCTGTAGCATATTGTTAGGCAATAGAAAAGCTGGTACCGGATTCATTTGACAGATAATATGAATGTATAAAGCATGCCAATCAGTACGTTTTTTTCTGGAAAACAAATCTTGTTGGAGAAACCCTTCAAGATGAAAAGCTCAGTTACTACAATAAACTATGGAGGAATAGGATAAATTGATTTATGCTAGCTAGTGAATGATTTTTTCTTCCCAAGTAGCACTGAATGTCAACGGAACATACACCACAAGTAAGTAATGGCTATCAAGCAATATAATGATAAACATCAATGGGGAATCACTCCTGAATGGTGACCCCCATAAGGGAGTCCTCTAGAGACCAATACAGTGGCCAGTATTAGTCACATTTTCATCAGCAGTGATCAGCTGCTTGACAATTTCTGCAGATAGCACAGAGACAAATATGGTTAAAAACCATGTGGACAGGATTGAGCCCTGCTAGGTCACTTAATGATCAGGACCAAATGTGTTACGGAACTATATGCAATAACAGGGAGAAGGATGACTGGAGAATTGATGAGTTTGTGCTCAAAATCACTGCATCTGAAAACAATGTAGATATTATCCCAGACAACTCAAAATGAATTCCCAGTACAGTACCTAATCCTTTTGTATTTCAGTAGGTAGACAAATACAAGAGTAACATGGAATAACCTTGTTTCTAGCTTTTTAGTAGTACACTGAAGAGAGCAAAGAGACTGTGGACAGAGGTGATACGTGATAATGATTAACTTAATTTGCTTCACTTATCAGATTTAAAACTGATAGATTGAAGGAACCTATCTTGTATGAAAGAGTTCTCTTGTCTAGCAGAGGAAGCTGGAATTTGAAAAAGAACCCAGAGAAATTCAAATATGCTTGTTTTTTACAATGAAGTCAATCACACACTGGGATAAACTATTAAAGGAACAGAATATTCTTCATTTCTGACATCTTCAAATCAAGAAAAGATTCCTGCCTGGAAACCATGCAGTTACACAGCTAGCAGAGGGATAAAAGGATAAAATTTAGTAACTTCTGATAGAAGTCAAAACAGCTGACACAAAAATCCTAAATATGATGATGTTCAAACTTCACACAACCATGCTTTAACAAGCTTACTTTGAGTAAGACTTTAAAAATTCCTCGTAATACATCTTGCTGTAAAATTATACATTCTAATTGGAATGGATATGCCAGGAGAATGAAAGAAGACAGAAGACTTTCTATTGTTAAAGTCCCAAATACAGCAAGCTTAGCATTTGAGCCCAATGCCACTATGGAGAGAAAAACCCTAATTTAGGGAATAAAAACCTTTAGAAGCATCCATATTCTCTATTCTCTTGCACTTGTTATAGGCAGGTATAAGTCTAACTTTTTAATATACATAGGTTTAACTGAAAAGAGAAATGGCCAAAAGATACGTACCCACACGTATATTTAATTAATATTAGAATTTGTCATGTGATTTATGAAACATATACAAGATATGAAAATGTAAGTACACAGGATGTTCCTAATTTCATTTAGTTTCTCTTAAAGCATCCTAGAATCACTGAAAAATACAAGGTCACACTGAATCAAAGGACATCATCTGCTTGTCCAGAATGTCATTATGGAAAAATCAGGAAAAAGCAACTGTAGTACAAGTCACCTTTCCAGCTCTCAGAAACAAGCCATTAATGGAGAAAGTCAGTTCTTTACGGTGCATTACAGGACCAAGGTCACCTGGGAAACTGCAAGGCCTCACTGGCTACCCACAAGACCAACTTGATTAGTCCCAATAACCTCCTGCCCTTGCCAAGGGACTGATGGAAAATCATGCTTTTCAGCAGACTGCTAACTTGGTGTCCACACTTTTTAAATGCACGTTTATACGAGCTAAAGTGTCTGAGATTCATCTGAAGCACTTAGATTCAATTACTTTACAGTATCCACTATCTATTGGAATTTCCATGAGCGTTAGAATTATGTTGATAATCACAAATTCTCTAAATACAAAGACAGTCTAAACTTGAAGTTTATGTCAAGACTCATGTCTGCTAAAGAAGAGTGTAAATTGGGCATAGTAACTTTTGTCTTGTTCCTTTTGATACCTAAATCAGGTGATAGGAATACGTCACCAGGAAGTAAGTTTTCTTGGAAATAATGTGCAACCACATGCCAGACACTTACAATACAAACAGACTAAAACCATGCTTTTAACATGTGCATGAATTATGAACTCTGTATTTTCTCTGTACAGAATCCTCCATCATATTCCCATAAGAGCAAACAGTTTGACCTATTAAAACATAACCAGCTCACTACAATAAACAAATTATATATATATAATACAAAATGTGTGAGAACCCAGTGCAGTTTCCTTCTTTATCTTTATTATGTTTGAGTAACCAGCTACATTAGTACGCTGGAGAACATTTCACTGCATCAATGACAGGTTATATTAAACTTGTATACTGGGGGAACCTCATAAAATAAGGTGTTATGGAAAAGGGGAGAAAAAAACATCTCTGGGTTGTAACCATTTCTTCCACACATAAATATTTGGTTTCAGATTCTCTTTATTACATCCCATGTACTAGTGAATGAACAGGACTAGGTGCGTTCTGTATCTGCCATAAGCCCTTTGAAGATATTATGTTTGTTTGTCATGAATCTATAAAAAGTCCTGTGATTTTCCTCCTATGCTGGTCATAGTAAAAATACAGTATTTTTGCCATCATTTTCTCAGTAGAATTCTACAAATATGGACAGACTCAATTAATAAATTGGTGTGGTTTATTTTATGTTTTTTTTTTCTTTTTTTTTATTTGTGAGAAAGAAACAAATTTGGAATAATGGTGAGAGAGCACAGACCCTTTAATGAGCTTTCTGTGTAACTCCTGAATCTGTCCCTAGATTTGAGTATGACCTGGGGCATCTCATCTAACTTTATGTGGCTGCTGTGTTCTGAGCTGTAAAGAATAAACCATAGTTCCATACCAAAACTTGAAGAGAGGATGTTTAATTGTCCTTCTGGTTTTTAAAGCTGTCTCTACTTTAAAATGTTCAGTTGGATACAACTCTAAAGATAACCAAGCTGTGAGTTCAGACAACGAGAACCAATATGAGGAGAGACCTGAAAATGCCATTTATACTATTTATGGAGTTTAGAAACATTTTCTTTGGAATGCTTAAAGCTGTCACCTGAAAGGAAATTCAGTTTTACAAATTACTATGAAATAGTTTTATTTAAAGCCCTATACAATTAATTTAAGCTTCTGTGTACAAATAAGTGCACTTAACTCAGCATTATCCTAAAACAGTGGAGAATTTAGACAGCTTTTCATTTTGGTAATTACTAAATTGTAGTTCTCTGAATTAATAATGATAATATGAATCTTCAAATATGCCTATATTTAATTTATTTGGAATAATTCCCCATAATTTTATTATTACTATGGATTTAGAAAGTGCTTTTCTTTGAGAAAGGCTAGAATAACTGAAGGCACACAGACTATTTCCTCTAATTCTCTGCAAAGGCGAAATGAAGCAACAGCATTCTTTAATTCTCTATGCCTTTTTAATAACTTGTTCTATTTCCAAGATGCCTTTCTTGCATTTTCCTCCATGGCATTTAATTTGGTTTCAATTAAGAAATTCTTTAAAACCTCCACACCTAATTTTAAATATACCAAATTTAAAACGGTTTTCATGTTGTAATAAAAACATATCAACTGCTACAATATATAGTATTTACCTGTAAGCTCATCTGTTTCTAACGCATATTTAACTACATTCTATGCCCTTATCACTGCTACATCCAAACACCTCATGTTTCCCTTCTGCTATCACAACAATGTGCTCTCAACATATGGTAAATCAGTTCTTGACCTAGTCAAGAACTGAATTAACTTCACTAATTTTAGGATAGTGCCTAATATACTTGACAAGCTTCCTTCC
Organism: Athene cunicularia; assembly: GCF_003259725.1. Lineage (NCBI taxonomy): Eukaryota > Metazoa > Chordata > Aves > Strigiformes > Strigidae > Athene > Athene cunicularia. The sequence continues at coordinate 15,277,410 of NW_020799113.1, read as the reverse complement.
CATCAGCCTACTACTGCTTCTTCTCACCACTCAATTATCTCTCTTAATTTGGCAATAACAGGTCATGCAGTTTCAAATCAGAATCCAAACTTACAAAGGATGCCCTAAGCAAAGAAAAATCATGCTGGAAAGAGAAAGGAAATACAGATTACAGGTGCATTTAGCATACCTGCAAAAATTCCAGAAATGTAATTCTGGCATGAAACACTTCCTTCAAAGTTCAGAAAGTACTCTGTCTGTTAATGCCTCTTAATCCACTCCTTCATAGATGACAACTGGTTTGAGGAAAGAAACAAATGTTTTTAATCAGTAATCCTCATCTAATCACCATGCAGGAACCTGGCACAAACAGCAGAACCCTTTCTACTTTTCCACAAAAATAACAGTTATGACAAATGTATCTTTAAGATGTCTTCTTCATTAATTTGCAGCAGTATCTCACTACTTAGGGAACTTCTAGAACCCTCTGTTCTCTAGAGATTTAATGCTAGAAGGTGCTGAACATTCAGTTCTCAGTGATGAAAATGGGAGTTGACGGCTCTCAGCAGCTCAACGCATTAGACAGTAGGCATTGTTCACAAAAAGAATGACAGTCATACCTGAAAAATGTTAAGCAAGGCTTAACAGCTCAGTTACTGGCTGGCATGCACCCAGAACTGGACGACAAAGTGATGAAGACAAAGTAAGAATCACATTTAATGAAAAAAAGCACCCATGTATATTGTGCTTACTTAAAAAGCATTGCATTTTAAAGCTACACTTATTTTAAATTTCTTATATTGTTTCCACTTATCCACAATCTATTCTGAGAGAATGAGCATGGTGATACCAAATTGTCTATTATAGCTACTCGCAGGCAGTTTGTTCACAGCATGATGCAAAGTGTTTACAACAATTACCTAGTCATCTTAAATTCAAATATATCTGTCTGAAGTATTTCTGAAAATTTCTCACATTGTAGTATTTTAAGTATATGAATTTCTGTTTCATTTGCCATTATAATATTTGCATAAAAAGTCTTATTTCCTCATTAAAAAAAAAAATCCACTGCGAAGTACTGTCATTCTACAGCTAGTATACAATTATATTTCAGATTTAAACTTCTTACATGAAAAAAGATGGATCATCCAAGTCTCATACCAGTTCTGCACTGCCATAATCAAATTGATTTATCTTCAACCTTTTATACCAGTTTCACACTAGTATAATTGAATTGAGTTCAATGGTTATTTACACCTAAATAGGGAATCAAGCCCACAGCATTTCTTTACATGACTCAAATACATTGTCCAAGGATCCAGGAAAACTACACACTTTCCACTCCATGTGTGTTTTTATGGAGATACGACACACACACACACTTTAAACAGTTATGCAAGTGACAAGAACTGATGCCATTTAATTTGGGTTGTTTTTTCCCCCTCAAAAGGCAAAGACATTTGGGCTGTTTAATGCAGTCACATCAGAGTACAGCATGATCTCTACTTATAAGAAATTTTAATTAGTTATTCTTTGCTTTCAGGTACTGTAGCCACTAAAGCAATTTAACTTTAATTCCATTTGACTTCAATTGTGTTCAAATTATAGTAAAAAGGAAGAAGACAACAAGCTGTAAATATGAAAAGAGACAGAAAATCATTGAGAATCATGCCTTTATGAATATTTGATGAAGAAAGGTTAGATCTACTGCTGGTAAATTACAAGAAATTATGTCCATCATGTGACTCTGTCAGTAAAGGTTAATACAAATAGGTTTGGATTTAGTTGAAATGACAACGAGGATTAAAAAAGATTTGTCCTGTCCTTGCTGCAATTAGTTTTTCTCCTATTATTATTGTAACAGAGTTTATCGTTAGGATTATGGTAACAGAACTACTACCCAGTGAAATAATTTTGTTTTTCATAACACTGTGGCAGTTTTGCAATAAATTTTTCATCCCTACTAATCTACCTCTTTATTGTGCATTTTTTTTGCTGAAGTAGAGATACAATCATTATCCCATTTCTTGGTGTGATAGGTCTTATTTTGAACGATGGGAATTTCGCATGCCATCTCCTGGGCTTCAACAAGGCTCACAGGCTGTCCTACCCCTGTTCTCCATTCCTGCAGCCAGGGAGGAGTAGTTGATTAGGTGGGACATCACACAAGACCCTTTAGACAAAACTAGTGATGACATCTGATCTCTTCTGCTGTAACAGCTATTCTGTGTTTCTGGTGATGGAAAATGGGAAATCTGGAAGTTGTTACTGTACATGCATGCGTATCAATAAAAAGGAACAGGTCTTGAAAATCACACCCTTCTCCTCACATTGTAACTGCTTCAAAGCACAAGCTAAAGTAGACTGAAAACTTGGTGATATTTTCCATAGTAAGAATTTGTTCATAAAACAACTATCAAACAACTATGCAACAGAAATCCGGTTAAGTGAAGTTTCTTTCAAGATGCATTTCAAATTTTAACTTCTAAGTTCAAATGTTACATTTGCTCCTCTTCTGAGAAATTGCTTTGAACACAAAATTTTACTATCATAGAGTCCATATTTTTTTTGCCCACTTGTGAGTTTGAATATACACTTTTAAGGTTACATGTAAGTGAAGCAGAAATTTAATTCAGACATTATTTTACATCTGATGAAGAAACTTTTGTGTACCTTCTTCTGATAAAAACGTAAAGTAAAACTCTAGAAGTACATAGCAGAATCATAGGGTGACACAGAATTGCTAGAAAGTGTTTAAAGTGACCAGAAAATGACTAATTAGAATTGGCACGTGCAGCACAATTGATGGCAAGCAGTCATACTTTTGTGGTGTCCACTGAGAGTTACTTCTTCCACACTTAATGCCACATGAAAGAAGGAAATTTAACACATCAGGAAGCTTGCTAGATTATCAGAACATCCAATCAATACCATTGACAACAATTCTGTCTAAAAGCACTGGGGCAACCCTAAGTAAGATACAGAAACAGACATTCAGGACCTTTGCCAATATATTACCTTTGACCCAGTATTTCCACTCCATACCCAAGAGGCAGCGTGGCTTCCTTTCCTGAGCTCTTCCACCTAACCACTTTCCAGCTGCCTAGTTTAATAAAATGCACCCTTCACGGTAGCTTTGACCCAGCTAAAACCAAAACAAATAAAAAACCAAAAACCCCACTAGTGCCATAGCCTCTGAGGCATGAGAAACAGTGATTCAGGTCACATGGTTGCTACCCTGCTGCAGCCATCTTATCAGTTGCATAGATTGTGGGACTCAGTGGGATACAAATGGCTTCTTCATGTACTAGGCTTGCTCTCAGAGATTTGAGTTACCTGTGGAGTGACTTTCCCACTCTCTGACATACACCTGGTGGGTCCTGAAAGACATCACGACAAATTTCCACTCGCCAGATTTAATGCTCTAAAAAGCACCCAGATTTTATTGCTCAAGTTGAAGTTAACTCTGAAAGACAGAAGACAGGGATGCATGTGTCTTGAAATACCTCAGGTAGCATTAGGGAGATGAAGCGCAATGGAAAAAACATTAAACTCATAGTATATGCAACATATCAAGTTTGACTGTTGTTCCCATGTACTGGTAATGGCCATCTATCTTAAAAAAAAAAAAAAAAAGAAAAAAAAGAAAAAGGAAAGAAGAGAAAAAGTGATCAGCCTGTTCTGAAAAGAAACGTCTCAAAGCACAAATTATTACACAGGAGTTGTGCTTCTCTCTATAAACTTTTAAACATTGGCTGCCATAAAAAAAAAAATAATCAGAAAGGAGTACAAGGAGAGTCATAGCTATTAGCTAAAATATGCACATAACCCCTAGAAAAAGAAATGCATGTCACAGGGCAGGAAAAATTATTTTGTCATGTTATCACTGACTTGATTGTGTGTTTAGCCCTAAGACCAGGCACCCTGTGAGAGTAATTCTTCTATGTACAATTGCAAGCAATCCATGGAGCACAGGTTATTTTAAGGACATGATCCACATTCCACAGCTGCATCAGTCACTGAATTTTGTAACCTTTAAAGAAAAAAGTGAATATTGCTTTACAACTGGCAAAACTGTTTCAAAGACTACCAAATGACTCCCCAGAGTCACAATCCTTTAACTTAAGAATATCTTTTTATAGTGATATCAAAGTAAAAAAAAACCAACCCAAACCAAAACAACCGAGGCCTCCAGTTTTAAAGACAACATAATGAGATCAGAAATTCTGCCTGCAAAGAAATTAACTTATGGCTGATTAATGAAAGTAACCTTAAATAGTAGGAATATTGCCAAGAATAGGATACTATAACAAACGGGTAGGAAGTAACAGGCAGCTTTCAAGGGGCTAGAGCACAGCAGCCTTGAAGAGAAATTTGAGCAGAATACTGCTCGCAAATTTGATACCAGATTCTTGGAATGACCAAATAAGTCATATCTGCTATAAAGTCCTCTATAAATTCCCCCCTTCCAGTATCCTGTAATAATGTAGATAATGAATGTAATTCATTGCTGGTGAAAAAAACAGTTACTATATATGATCCATAATAAAATTTTTGCTTGTTGTTATAGGAATTACCAGAAATAAAAAAAATCTGCTAGGCCCTATGAACCTTAAAGGTCCTCAGCTGTACTCATAATTTGCTCTGTTTTATGTCAGCAGTATCTTTTGCCCATTACTGTAACTCATATTAATTATCTTAGGACTCATTCAATTACTATTGCTACCTCTTCTCTTTGGTTGGCATAAGATCAAGCCCCAAAAGAATGAGCTTCCAAAAGACACTTAGCTGCTCTCTTTGACCTTTTTGCTACTTCTTCTGGCCTCAAATATGCTTGGTTTCATGTTCACACACTTGCTTCTTTACCACCTCCCACACCTCCTTATTACATTTTAGTACATCAATCATTGTCTGGTCCACCCAAAAAATGTGCTGTAATATTTTATTTCAAAGGATTGCTTAATTTCCTTTACCATAAGTATTAAGGCCTCAAACAGATGTAAAACAACAGCCTTTTTGTTTTGTTTTTAATTACCTTTGCATATTTTCAGCTTGTTCTACCTCGGTAATTGAAACAAAACTTCTCAAAAGATAAAAGTGAGAGGCAAACACACATTGTTGCTTGGATTGTGCCTTATTTTCTTCTCATTACGTCATTATTAGTAATTAACACTTCTAGGTGCATAAACTATGTAGCATGATTATCATTATGAACTGTTTGTAAGCTCATCTGGGTGTTTATGTTGCCTTCCATGATAAAACTAGTTTCATTTTTGCTGATCTGGATGACATTTTTCTTGCCATTTTCACCTGCCTTTGTTTCTTTAAAATAATAACATTATAAGATGTCCAAAAGCTGGCGTACTTCATTTGCGTATGATTTTTCCAAGCCCAACGCTGATTTGAAATAACAGAAAGACTTTAGTCATAGTGGATATGCTTTTTTTTTTTCCTTTTTTTTTTAATAGGCTTGCCGATATTTTCTTACTGTATCTGCCAAATGGTAGGCAAGCTTCTAGATTAGTATCAAAGAGAGAATCCTACAGGCTATAATAAGCACTGAGATGCAGTGGTACACTACATACCCCTTTTTTCAGTTACAATCCAACTTTCACCTGTTTAAACTAATTTTGGATCTCCAAATTATACTGTTAAAACTCTTGATATCTCCACCTAAAGTCTTCAAATAAAACTTACCCTTTGCTACTTTTAATAATTGAACAGAAATGTTTTCAACACTTGGTGCCTTGTCGTACCTGAGCACCTTCACTGCCCCTTCAATTTCTTTGTGACTTGCTTACTTTTCTAATATATGGCGGGGGTTTTGTCATCTGCAATAATCTCAGCATCAGGCAACTCGTTAAAGCACCATTTCTGTCTTTTTATAACTAGAGTTTAGCTATAACTTCTACAATTAAGGTTTCTGTGTTCATGCTTTTGAATTGTACACAAACACTGTCGTGTTCTTCATTGTTGCAGTTACTATTTTTACCTGTTTTTATCTCTGGTTATCTACCACTCACTCTTCTTAACCTTCTCTCAATAATTTTCATACCCTCAAACCTGTTCTTAATTACTAGCCAGGGTTCTTGTCTGTACTTTATATCCATCAAACAGTTTATTTTGCATCTGTTTCATTCAGCACTTCACTTTCACCAAGAAAGGAGGACGGGAAACACTACATACTCTGAGCTTGTGCTGATCAGACATCCTTGCTAAACTGAGAGAATGATGGGAGCAGTGTTACTCGCAAACATCACTGTCTTGCAAGAGACAAAATGGCTGGGAAATGGGACACTACGAGCATATCTCTCTTTTACAGTGGAGGAGAGACTCCAAGGTAGGAAATGGTAAGTGACACTATACTCAGCAATTACTAGGTTTGTAACCCCCAGTGAACAAATTTTCTATTTAGGAATAAAAAGAAAACATCAGAACACTAAATGCATCAAAATATACATTCTGCTAAAGAATGAGCAAATGATGTATGTATCAATTTAATGAAGAAGTTAAATTGATACATGATAGCCTTCCAAAGAGGATGTTCAAATTAACCTGTATGATGGTGATGCTGATACAGAAGAGAAACAATGCAAAGCCAACAGAAACAAGGCAGTTTTAAAAACATATTTTCATCAAATATACAGAACCTTATATATTCACATCAAGAATAATCAAAAGGGATTATGCATGTGCAGAAGGGGGTTAATGTCAATCAGATCAACCATACACTACTTATCATTTCAAGACACAATAGTAATATCGATTACAGCAAAACCCAAGCAGATTAGCTGCAGTTCAGATTGCTATCTTCTAGGAAGATGGCAACATGTAGATTTTCCACAACAAACAGGTGAACAGACAAACTGCCTAGACCATGTATACCTATACATTAGGACACTTGGCCATGCCATCTTTTAAAGGCTGGTATTTCTTTTCACCTTCAGAAACTGTGAAAGCACAATTACAGAAAGATATTTTGATGGAAAATTCAAGATTAAAATACAATCAAGACATTTTACTTAGGCATACTTAAGTAATTTATTGACCCTGCACCTCAATAAACCTTTAACTCAATCCCACAAAATTATGTATACTCTGGTTCTGATTCAATAAAGTCATTCAACTTGCACTCATCTTCAGTCATGGGTCCCAACAGGATTACCGATTCTCTTATACAGAGGTCCATATAGCCTGCATAAGTAGACCTGGAATGTTTAGCAATCTGTGGAATGAAACATATGTCATATTGACATGAATGTACACAGAACAATTTGTGACTTCTACAGCAGAAGGCTAGAAGCTCTAGTTAATGTCTGAAATCAGTAAAATTACCCACTGTAACTGAAACTGCTAAAAATTTATATGCTATTAGAAATGGATCTTCCTGAAGTAAAATTAAATCATTTCAATATGACCAGGTGAGGAGAGTCATTTCAATTGTCTGAAGGAATGGACAATGTGTTATGCTACAAATCAGCTGGCTTTATCAGTGGCTGTCAGAAGAACTCAAGAGTTTGATATCATCAGGGGGCTTATATTCATCTCTCAAAATTGCTCATGTGTGGCTTTGTATTTGATAGTTCAAGAAGAAACCAGGCAACCATACATTGGTTTTCATGCACTTCCTCTAAACCTAATGCTGGACACGTGAATCTGTTACAGTTTGTAATACAATGACATGCTGACAATGAGCTTTTTCTCATCAATCTTATATTAGCTTCAGTGCTTAATTTACTGTGTAAATGTATCCTACATGCCACATTTTATGAAAATTACTGAAGTTAACATGAATAAAGTGATCAAGACGAGCAATGTTATACCATACCCCTTTTGTGTAACTAATGCCAATTTTAAGGGAAAAAAAAAAAAGTTTCATGCCTCATATTAAATAAACCCGTTCAGACTGAACCTAGCAAAATTCCTACTCCAGGTCTGTGGAACACTGAATCTAGACTAATGTAAAATACAGATTGGCAAGCTCTTAATAGTGATTATTGTAAGCAAGGTCATGCTGCAAACTACACAGATGCAATGTAGAATTGCTGTAATTTTAAACTTTCAAATATGAAGACTTTAAAATGCTAGTTAAAACTTGGCATGAACACAGCCATATATGATTTTATGCTCTTGTAAGACTAATGATCTAATTGTATTTCACCTACACAGAACCTAATTAAGACACTGAACAACCATATGTTTTGTGCATGTGACCAAATGCAGCATTTGGCTAATATAGGCACCTACAAAAAACCACTGCAGGATAAAAAATCATTCCAGGTTGAATGAACACCTAGAAAAGTAAAGAAAAATTTGCTTTGATGATTGGTGGCTCAGAGAATAGTGGTTAATGGTTTGAAGTCCACCTGGATGTCAGTAAGCAAGCGAAGCACCGGAGAGGTTTATAGTAGGACCTCTTGTTTAATGGTTTCATCAATGATCTGGAGCAGGTAAGGGACTGCATACTCATCAAGTTGGTAGATGACATCAAACTGTGGGAGGACAGGACTACTAGTCAACATGCTCAAAGGCAGGGCTCCCATACAGACTGGATGAAATGGGTCAACAGGAGCCTTATGAAATTCAACACAGCAAAATGCAAAGTCCTGCATGTGGGAAGGAATAATGATACAGGAATGGCTGGGGTATAGCTCTGCTGAAAGAGACCTGAAGGTCTTGGACAGCAAACTGCACATAAGCCAGCAGTTTCTCTTGGCGGCAAAGATGACCAACAGTATTAAAGGAAGCATGGCCAGCAGATCAAGGGAAGTAATCTTTCCCCTCTACTCAACAATTTTATATCACATCTAGATACTGTGTCCAGTTTGAGATCTTCCAATACAAGACAAATGTTGACCAACTGAAGCAAGTTCAACAGAGGGTTGCTAAGATGGTTGGAGGCTGGAGCACTTATCCTGTGAGAAGAGGGTGAGAGCATGGGGCTTGTTCAGCCTGGAGAAGTAGCAGCTTTAAGGGGACTTGATGGCAGTCAAGTACCTTCTAGTATCTATGAGAAAGTTGGCAAGAAAACGTCAGAGCCAGGCTGTTCAGAGTGCTGGAGGAGGACGACAAGAGGGAACAGATATAAACTGAAACAAGAGAGATTCTGACCAGATATAAGAAAAAACTTTTTTTCACACCAGGACAGCCAAGTAGTGGAACAGGTTGCCCAGAGAACTTCCACACTCTTCATCCTTGAAGGTTTTCAAGCTCCAACTGGTTAAAGCTCTGAGCACCCTGATCTGACCTCATTGATTATAATACAGCAGGTTGTCCTAGAGAACTCATGAAATCCCTTCCAAATTCACTTATTCTAGGAATTTATGAACTAAAGTTTCATTAAAGATATTTTAAATGCAGATTGTCTGTCTCTTTTCAGAGATGTAATCTTGCGTCTGCTTCCATAATAACAGACAGCTGAAACTTTCTAATGTTGCAGATAAAAATGTTGATTTACTTCCAACTTCCCGAAGCAGGATAGGCAAGAAAGACGAAAAACCAAACCTTTATTGACATAAACCAAGACAGAATGGCTTAAGGTTTCCCAAGTATTAACATTATAATTAGGAAACAAGAGTTTTTGTTCCAATTCTGGGTTTCTCACAACATCCTGCCTTAACAGGATCTCCTGGAATTTGTGACTACTTTAGGCACAAATTGTTCTTCCAGAGAGATGTTGACTTTTGTGGTCTATTAAGCAAGCAATACAAAATTGTACAGTGACGCAAGTGCTTCAGGCTAAGCTGTACATAAATCAGCTCCTTTTCCCGAGGGATTTTGTAAAAGTATAGACAAGATTAAAAGTAAACTTCAGTGTTTTAGCAATAAGTGGTCAGGAAACAAAAGCAATTCATACAAGTTTGCTCATTGTTTCATTTCCAGGTGAAAAGATAACTGCCTACCTACAGAGAGATGGAGTAATTGCAAGGGGAAAATATAGTCCAGTCTTCTGGGGTTAGTGAAAATCAACATGCATTTCCACACCTTTGGATTCTTCTTCCAGAGTGAGTATCTCCCATTTACAGAAGGCTGCTGGGGTAGCCCTGGCAAAAGACTCAGAAAAATCTACATTACTGTCTGTAGGACAAATGGGACAGAACCAACATGTGTGTACCAGTAATCGCAGCAGGGATTGTTTCAGACTACTACAACCTCCAAGAAACCCTAACAGGCATATATATGGGCTTAGATGGAGGGCAAAAGAAAGAAGATAAAAAGAAATCTTTACAAGACAAAGTTTGACGGAGCAGAAATTCCATACAGGTTTTAGATCATGCTATTGTGCACTTTTTTCCTCATTGGTGTGGAATGATGTATCAAACTCTCTGCTGGAAGACCAAGTTCACCAATAGTATAAACAAATAACAAAAATCTACTTACACCAGTGAAAATTCTGACTATCTTATCTGCAGAAAAGTTTTCTATGTAATTTTTTGGCTAACATGCTAGATATAAAGGTAGTCATAGTTTGCATTTGAACTGTACAGGTTATATAGGAATTCAAGAAATAAGTGGATATGAAGTATTTTAGGATAGTTCTATTCTGCAGTATTCCACATGAAAATTAACCTGGAAATTGCTAATTGCTAATAAGCAACCAAGGGCTCAGTGTAGGATTACTTCTCAAGTACATAGCTTCTTAGACACTTTTTGCCTAATTACATTTATAACCAGTGGTCCTAATCTCTTGAGAAAGCAGTCTTGTATATGTTTCCCCTACATATACTTAACAAGAGAGTTTCATGAAGCTTTAGTTTACTTTTTACAAACACTACTGACATCATTTACCTGGACTCGTGCAAAGCATTTGACACTGTCCCGCACAACACCCTTGTCTCTAAATTGGAGAGACATGGATTTGATGGATATACCACTTGGTGGATAAGGAATTGGCTGGATGGTTGCACTCAAAGAGTTGTGGTCAATGGCTCGATGTCTGAGTTGAGAGCAAGGACAAGTGCTGTTCTTCAGGGGTCGGTGTTGGGACTGGTGCTGTTTATCTTTGTTGGCGACATGGACAGGGGACCCCCTCAGCAAGTTTGCCGATGACACCAAGCAGTGTGTTTGTGGTCGACACGCTGGGGGGAAGGGCTGTGCCATCCAGAGGGACAGGCTGGAGAGGTGGGCCCGTGCAAACATCATGGGGTACAGCAAGGCCAAGTGCAAGGTCCTGTACACGGGTTGAGACAATCCCAAGCGCAGATAAAGGCTGTGCAATGAGTTGATTGGGAGGAGCCCTGTGGAGAAGGGCTTGGGGATATGAGTGGATGAAAAACTGACTGTGAGCCAGCAATGTGCGCTCACAGCCCAGAAAGCCAACCATGTCCTGGGCTGCATCAAGAGAAGTGTGGCCAGCAGGGCGAGGGAGGGGATTCTCCCCCTCTGCTCTCATGAGACTCCACCTGCAGTGCTGTGTCCAGCTTGGGGGCCCCCGGCATAAGAATGACATGGACCTATTGGAGTGGATCCAGAGGAGGCCATGAGGATGCTCGGGGGGCTGGAGCACCCCCTGTGAGGACAGGCTGAGAGAGTTGGGGGTGTTCAGCCTGGAGAAGAGAAGGCTCCGGGGAGACCTTAGAGCGGCCTCCCAGTACTGAAAGGGGCTGCAGGAAAGGTGGGGAGGGACTCCTGATCAGGGGGTGTAGGGATAGGATGAGGAGTAACTCTTAACCTGAAAGAGGGAAGATTTAGATGAGACCTAAGGAAGAAATTCTTCCCTGTGAGGGTGGTGAGACACTGGCAGAGGTTTCCCAGAGCAGCTGTGGCTGCCCCCTCCCTGGCAGGGTTCAAGGCCAGGCTGGACGGGGCTGTGAGCAACCTGGGCTGGTGGAAGGTGTCCCTGCCCAGGGCAGGGGGCTTGGAGCCAGATGATGTTTAAGGTCTCTCCCAACCCAAACCATTCTATGATTCTATACTTTCAGTTTGCAATGCCTCATGTTAATGTATACAGTCTTATTCAGACAAGGATCCAATTCACTTTAATATAGTATTCAGTATTATATATAGGAAGCATGCTCAGAATTAATGTCTCTCAAAAGGCAAACAGAAATTTTTTTTAGAAATTATATTAATATGCTACCACGATTAACCCTATACATTTTTTCCACAAAATATTGGACAACCATAGCTTTTAAATGTAGACCAGTAAAATGACCTATTCTAGTTGATGTTACATGAGTTCAGAGATCTACTATATAATATAGTAAATTCACCATCCATAAAAGACCAAGATGTTATGCTTTGTGAAATACTTTTGTATACTCAGGTCAGCGAAGCCGTAAACTGGTAAAGACATTATGCACCAAAATTTCATATTTAAAAATAAGTCATTTCCACTGGGAGCTCATGCTCAGTTTGACAATTCATGAAATTCTATCTGCAGGTTTTAATTGTTCACTGATCTCTGCCTATATCTCAGTAATCAAAACAGTAGCATTACATTTTTGAGAACTGCAATAAAATACTAGTAATGTGTGTTGAAGTTAACTCTTCTAGGATTCAAAAGGAAAAGAAAAAGACTTTTCTTTTAAAGTCTTTGACAATTAAAAGTTTTTTTACAGAACAAAAATAACTCTGCTTATAATGTAACTTCCATGTTCCAGCTTCTATTTCTCCCAGCTCAAAGCACTTTATAACATTGGTCCAAATAGTTCATGCTTTATGCTTGGGAGCATTTTCATTAACTATTTATGTAGGTACAGAAAGCAAGATTTGGTCCATGATAAATAATAAATCTTCAATAGATTTAGCTGGGATCTTTTCAATGAAACATGTTTTCCCCAGAAAATCCTAATTTCTTGAAACCATAAAAGTTGGTGGAAAAGGTCAGTTTCAATTTATTAAATATTTCAAAGATACTTTGGAAAGACATTTCCAAACTGTAAAAAAAAAAAAAATCGCATTTTAACATATTCGAAACAAGTAAGATCCATTTGGAAATTTCAGCTAAATATATCCAAAAGACCTCTCAAAACTCATATATGTTTCGGAAACACAAAATACTTTCACAAGCCTGTGCTAAAGTGTCTTTTGAATTGAAGGTTAGAGTAAATTTCTAAGAATTTGTCTCTTTGTCCTTACAGAAAATATCTGAAACGTCGACATTTTCCCTGAGACTCACATCTGCCCTATATATATCACTATTGATTACGACGATCTACGTTTTCCTGTAGAAACACGAGTTACTTAAGATTACAAAATAATTGGATTTTAGAACAGTGAGAAACAGTCTCTTTTCTAGAAAAATGCTGAAACTGTATTGTTCTTTACTTCCATGAATATAAACTAATAAAGCCTAATTCACAATCCAAAGGTGTGATCCCATTCCTCTAAGCATCCCTGAGTTAGCCAGGGTACAACTAACAGTTTAGCTAACAGTGAGCAATATATAGTATATGTCTTTGATCTTGCAAAGTAACCTGGGACCTCAACAAGGTGACCAACACTGTCCATCTATGCTTCATCAGTACCCAACTGCAGTTAATTTAAAGCCATCTAGGGTATGACTATCTAAAGTGAATTTACCACACTGCACTGTAATGTACAGTGGGTCCAGTCAGCCCATCTGTAGATGAAATAAGAAGGGACACATGGAGCTTTTCTCCCATCATTTCAATTACTGGTAAAGAACTAGACAAAACCCATTCTGGCTCAGTATTTGCCCTGTTCTCTAATCACAGTAAGTGCTCAGAACCTAAGAAAAGGAGCAGACTGAAGCTAAGCAAAAAATCCAAGCCAAACATGGAACAGAAAGAATATCACATAGATGCCAAGACTGTGTAATTGAGAAAGCCCTATCAAACTAAGGAACAAGTCCCATGCTGTCCCACCCCCCGAGTCTGTTGCTAAAACCTATAGCATTCTGCCACCTCAGTCATTCAGTCTTCTATGGACCTGTCAGATAAATATTTCTGTTCCTACTCTGATCCCCCCACCAAATACGAAATTCAGTTCTAGGTCTGTTCTGAGACAAACCCTTCTAGGATATTACCAGCCACCTGAGAGATTCCCAGGATTGCCCAAAACAGCCACCCCAAAGTGATGCAGTCATTTAGGTTTAAATAAACAGAATAAATTATTTTGGACAAGAAGCAAAGATGATTCCTGCACCAAGTTAGTCCTTTCTACCTTGTCCTGCACAATTCCAGAATTTGATCAGCAACTTCCCACATATGATACATAATAGATATCTGTATCATAAATATTATAATTACCGAGGATAGCCAACAGAACACACAACTGTTTGCACATGAATGGATTGTGAAAAAACCCCAAGTTGTATGATAAGTTTTCAGAGATGGCTTAAACAACAAGAACCAAAAGAACTTTGTGATTTAATTTTAGCATTTATACAGTTACAAATAACCTGAGGCATTCAAAACTGCCATGGTAAGGTAGCATAAAGGCTGAGTCAGGACTTACTGCTGCCATCAAAGACCCTGAAAAGTAATCAGAACACAGTCATTTGTCCTTTGGATGTTGTTTTGCTACTAGCTCATTTAACAGGGTGCAGGGAACCCAACAAAATCAGTGTCTCTGCCAAGGTAAAGTTGAGGGTTTGGCTTAAATTAACAAAGCATGCCAGCAGATATATAAACTTAACTAAACACAAAAGTCTCAACTGAGCTAGAATTTTAAAACAGCCCAAGTGGACAAGTTTTCATTTTATATTAAAAAAATGGAGGAAAAAAAGTAGCGATTTTGTCATGGGGGGAGTTTCTGAGCCCTCTCTTCACAATGGCAACAAAGAACTTGCTGGCATTCACTAGGAGACCACCCACAGCATATATAGTATATTGAAAATGTCAAGAGCAAGCTGCATGTGAAAATAAAGAATATATGCCCTGTTTCCTATGGAACACTTCAATATGGCATGCATAATATTTTAAAATTTTCCACAGAAATATTGGCAGTTACTCTGGACCAATCTGGATTGTCACTCAAATGTCAGGATAGAAGTAGAATATGCCAGATGAGGTTTTTTTCCTTTGCTTTAAACTTTCCCATAATTTTACTGTCAGTCACCATCTTTTTCTTGTTACTAATGGTAGCCCCTAAAAATCTGAGAGGCGGCATAAGCATTTTTAAAACCAGCACTTGGTCTGCCTAGGGGTGGGCAAGCGGACGGGTAGAGTACACCTGTGTGACCTTGTGGAAGCTGGTCCCCGCAGGTCTGAGTTGTCAGATTCCCACTTCCAACACAGAAACTCATTTCTGGAATTGTAAAATAAGCTACTACATGCCACATTGCTATCACACTGGTATAAGGAAGGGACTTTTCTCTACAAAAAAGATGACAAAGAGATGACAAACAAGGGCACATGTGGCTGCACAAATGTAGCCAGACAGTCCAATTCTTGAGCAGTCAGGATGTTGTTACTGAATTATTTTCCTGAGAAAAATCTTCAGAGAGACAGTGGTGGGATGCTTTTATCAGATATACACATATATTAATACTAGGTCATGCAGCAAACTCCACAGGGTGAAGCAGCAAGTCACAAATACGACAGCATATTATTAAAAAAAAATCCTGGTTTACATTATTTTCCAGTATGGAAAAAATCAAAATACAAAAGCACAGAAATTAAGTATGCAGGTCATCTGTGTTAATTTGCTGCTCTGACTCCAACCTCTAGATTTTAACATAGAAATGCAAAGCACAACTTTCTAACATTCCCTGGTAAGCAGCTGCTTTATGAATAACTGGAAGAAAACCTTTATGCTTGGTCACACCACCAGCAGGAGACAACTGGCTTTTCTCATGTAATACAGGGAATTGCAGCCAGTACTTCATTAAAACACAAGACACTTTGGCAGACATGGATGCTGAACATTGCTTACTGTTCACATCTGTGGGTAAATGACAGCAGGCTGAAACTGTTGCCTTCCACTAAAGAGCAAGTACATGATCCAGTGCAGTTAATCAATAAGATAATGGAATGAATCAATAGCAAAGATTTTTAGGAGGTCTTAATTAAACAAACACTTGCAGATACAAATGATGTCTTCAATCTATTGATGGTACCAAGGTGAGGGGTTAAACACGAACAAAACCATCAACTTTATTTTACCAGCATGTATTTCTCTAAAGTACCATATAGCTTCTTGGCCTCTGCAGTGGCCCATCACTGCATTCCTATTCATTTTTACCATCATGTTACAGAGGCAAATTAGCCCATATTAAAAAAAAAAACAAAAAAACCCCCCAAAACCCCCGAACAATTAACGATGTGATGACAAAGTAGATGAAAGTCACTACTATCCACTGCTATTTCTTCTCCATGAAAGGTGTGACTATCCAGCCAGAAGTCCTAATAAGTCAGTTTCCAGCTGCAAGGTGTACAATTAGAATAATTAAAGAACACCTAAATTGATGGACCCATTAATGCAGGAGATCTCCAGTGGGCCTTCTGCACAAACATGGTAAGTCAATATTTTTGATTCCCCCAATGGTTCTGTGCTAGGCACTGTTTTAAAGAGACATCAATCTATGATGTCAGCATTTAT
Source organism: Athene cunicularia (assembly GCF_003259725.1). NCBI lineage: Eukaryota > Metazoa > Chordata > Aves > Strigiformes > Strigidae > Athene > Athene cunicularia. The sequence goes on along the minus strand of NW_020799113.1, from coordinate 15,260,925 downwards.
CTAATGAACCTTCAAAAATCAATGTCAGGATGGCCTGCTACATGTATGCACCCAATTTGTCTGTTCTCCAAGGGATACTAGATAAAACAAAAACATTATAAGAGCAGTGAAAACTGACTGTGACCACTCTACCTGACCTTGAAGATGTTAGCGGAAGGAGTGAAACGTGACCTGGCTGTAGGCATAAACAATAGGTTTCTAAAGACAATAGGTAGTGCAATACCTACTATTATAAGTATAAACAATAGGTATTCCAAAGAGAAAAGAAAATGAAGTGGCTTAATTCAAGGCCCTCTAAAAGTGCCTTTGTTGGCCTTAAAGTACAATGACAAACAGGTTGTTGGTTTTTGAATTACTATAATCAGGATTCTTAAGGATAACAAGATTACTTTAGCTATTAATCTAATTCTTGTCCCCCTTGCAAGTAGTACTTTCCTTTCTTGTCTACACCCGACAGCCAGTGTGTTGAATCCCTTTCACAGCTAGTAGCAAGGACAGCATTTTAGTTTTGCTGAAGCTGTATATTTTTTAGCTATTTTCTTGTTAGTGTTTAGACTCAACTTAGCCCCACTATTCTGTCCACAAGAGTCCCTGAAACTGATGTTTTGACACCATATCAGACAGAAAGTCGAGGTCTAAGTTAGCTTCTTCCTCTCTCCTGTTTGAATAATAAACTGGTCTCTCTAGTTGCTACGAGGTAGGGCTGCTTCTGGCTTGTAACTAGAGGTGACAGGTACTCTCAAGCAGATGGGCTGTCTTGTAATCTTTTTCTTTATTCACAGCAACTCTGTCTCTTCCTTCTGTTCAGAGTATTTACTCTTGTTGGTAGCATGTAAACAGTTAGGTATGCCTTAGACAGTTCAAAGATGTGCTATGTGGGTGAATTAGTTGTTGCAGGATGCCTGTCTGCCTTCATTCATATGCTGCTTTCAAACGTTCCCATTGCCAGATTTCTGCCCAATTAACTGATGATGACGGAGCCCAGTCCTGAGATCCTCGCACAGAGAAAATCTCCCCTGAATTCAGGAAAAGTCCTCAGGAAGCTGAGAATCAGTCTGAAGGTGCCACAATTTCTCCATTGTAAAATGCTGCATTCTGAATATTTAGCAGACTTGCAAAATGTTTACAGTCTCTCATCAAAATACAAAGCATGTAATTTAACTCCTTTCATAACCTCTGTGTTTCTCAGTTTTACTCATGAGTTCAAATTAATTCAGATTTTTTTCACATATAAAAATGACACAGAAAAATTTCCTTAAAAATGTGTATTCTAGAGCAAGTAGGGCAGCACTGACAAACAGGACAGCTTCTGCAAAATACTGATTTCTCACAACATGTACACTAATATTTCATAATGGCTGTTTTTCTTTGCCTGTCTGTTGTAGAAGTACTGCTGATTTGTCTTTACTCACAGCTAACACTGTGGGGCCAAGTTTCTATTTGATGCAATCACTTGAGGACTGAATTTGATTGCTGATACTTTGGCAAATGTAGTTGAGTTTTGTATTTTAATCCTAACAATGTTCAGCTTGGCTCCTTTTGGGAAAACTAATTCCCTGTGAAATGAAGTTGCCCTCCACATAAACATACAGTCTTTCATGTTTATGAAATATTCTAACTTTTATTTTTCTTAATGCAAGTGAAATTTTCAAAACTGCCCAAATACTTTTGATGCAACCCCCCATTAACCTTCCTAGGGATTCTGTATTTAACTCTTTTAATTTACCACCTCCCCTTTTATTAAACAGAATACAACTCAGTTTTCAAAAATAAGCATGCAAAATATTTTAAAAACTACTATTCTTCAAAGATATATCTTCTATAGATATCGGTTTCTATAACCAGCATGGTAAACAGCACTTGCTGTGAAAAATGTACCACCAGTTAAATAAGTTATAATTCAGCAGTTAACTCACATCTTAGTGGTACAAGAAAAGAAATGTTCCTATATTTTATAGCACCTACTTTACTCAGATTTTTTGGAAGGCTATGTCAAAGTTTCCTAATGTTATGTAAACTGAGGATAAAGATTACTACTGTTGGCTAAAAAAAAAATAAATAAAAATCTAATTGATAAAAGTCAATAGATATGTTATACATGTTCTACTGGTTAATTTTACTAGGTAATATCATAGGCTTCTATTCATCCTTGGGTATTTCCTAGTGCAAGTATTCTGATTTTACATTCAGAGTTTTCATTCTCTGGGGGATGCCACTAAAGGCATGGGCTTCCATTGCACTCTGGCAGGTTAAGTTATTAATAAAAATTTCTGTGGAAAGACTGAATGGAACTTGAGCATTAACCAAGTTAAATCATTCATTCTTTAAAGAAATGCTTGCAGAAGGTATTTTGCATTATACACTCATCTCTAGCAATTGTTGAAGATGAAATTTGCCCCAAAGCCCTTGTTTTACAAATGGTCAGACAGGCAGGCAATGAAATAAATGGCTCTTAAATGTCTTTGTGAACCTAAGCCTGAGGAACTACATATCTGTACAAAAATAGGTCACCATTGACAGTATAGCATCCCTAGAATTATGCTAGAATATTCACTAATAGCTCAGAATGCCTGCAAAAATAACCAACTATTCTTCAGGAAGTGTTAAGATACTCCTTCACGATCTCTCAAGAACTGACTGGTCTCAATCTTTCTTGAGAGATCTTTGCAAAGTAAATATCATGCTGTTGCAATTTTAATGTGTGTGATTCATATTCTTGTTGAAAAGGTTGACTTGAAACTCTAGCCAGACACAGTATGTGTGCTGTGGTCTTCAGAAGCATGTTATAAACTCAATCTAAAATCAATAGCAAGAAACAATTACAGCATCTGAATAGCATTTGGATGAAATAAGCTGATGATGCTGAGGCAACCAGCAGATGTATGTCAATACTTGCAACAAAGTATTCTACAGCATTTGCACAAAGAGGGGTTGAGTAAATATCAATAAAGCAACTCCTACTACAAACAGTAAAAATGATAAAATCAATATTATAAAATAAAAAGTTAGCACATAGATGAACTCTGTGATCTAGACAGTGCTGTGTTAGGAGTGTTCCTAAGTTCTGGGATCACAGTAAAGGAACAGACAGTGGCTCAATTTGTCCAGTGCTCTGATTAATCAAGAAACCAAAGTATACAACAAATGGTATGCAAACATACTACAGAAATTCATACAAAAACCTATTTATGTCCTACAGCAGGAAGAATCACATATCTACCGCACCTGCTAGTCCTGTGCACCGTCAATAATCCATCTAATAGCCCACAACATGCTGCATGCTGCCAGCACTGTCTGCTTAATGGGAAGACCCTGAAGGACTTCTCATCTGTCTGTGAAAAAGGATAGATTAAGGAAAAATAACACATTTTTGCCAAAAATGTATATAAAACCAACAAATCTCAGTAAATTCTTAAAAACCCCAGCAACTAAAAGGGGAAAACTGTGAGTGACAGCCCATCTGCAAGATGCTGGCTGTAGCTCTGACCTGCATTTAAAACAGGGCTGTTTAGCCTTTTGAGCACCTAAAGTTGGTTCTGTTGTTTGCATTTCATAGAAACTACTTTTGAAAGTAAACAAGAACCTTTAGTGAATTATTTAGCATACAAATAAACCAGCAAAGAAGCCTAAGTAGGCCAATATGAACTAACTGGATTGAAATATTCATCTGTAAATAACTTTTCAATCTGCTGCTTTCACGTACAAATACTACATGGAACATTAGACACAACTAGCTTCTAGGGATATTTAGGCTCACTGGAGAGCAATTTTTATGTCTACTGGCATCTGTGGGTAGTGATATGGACTGACTGTTAATATAACCAACATAAAATTTATGTGAACACTCACTGCAATAGCAACACACTGTCAGACAGCTGGTGGTTGATGCGTAGCACATGCGGATTTTATATGCACTGTGTAAACTAACCTTTGCAATAAAGATTTAGCAGGTTTATTAGTTTAGGAAATCGCTATAATTAAGGATAATTCATAATGGCCGCTTATCCACTCTATAGCAATAGCTGCTTTAATTTAGACTCCGTTTCTTTGAGCCATAAATAAGTGTGCTGATATCTTCTGCACAGATGTGGCATTCAACCCGTTCAAGTTGGTTGAGTTTTGCTTGTGTTTTAATCAAAAGAATTAGTAGATAAGCCCATAAAATGCACTTTGCTTGAAATAAATTAGCAAGAAACGTGGTTTGGAAGTTCTGAAACTCTACTAGTAGCTCATTTTTGGGAGGATGGAGTAGAACACAAAAATTTTCCAGAAAAAAGGCGCACGCTATATGGTCACAGATCTGACCTGAGATAGAATACCAGATTTGCATAATTAATCATAGGAAAAAGAGATATGTCTGTGACCTACGTGTATTATTTACAATCTATTCAGTTTGTAATTGAGGGATGACCTCTGTGAGCCCTTCCACTAACTCTGTGACTTTCCTCCTTTTGTGCACCTCCCAAGGCTTCTCTGCAGAAGAATACATACGGTGTCTTGTTACTTCAATTCCTATTAATAATTCCTGCAAAACAATTTCTCGTGTCCACACTGCTTATTCAGTGGAAAGCACTTTTCCTGAATTTTCAGCCACCCCATGTTCTAACCTGACATGGTAACATTGCGGGTCTCTCTAAACCAACACCCACAAAGCCAGTTTTCTTTCCGTTCCCTCCCCTCGGACAAAATTAGTCTTGGCTTAGGTATTACGCAGACACTCAATATCGTCACTCCTAAAAAACAGAGAGGGATTTTTGCCCTTTCTAGAACCTTCAAAAGGCAAACAGAGATAATGCCATGGGTCTAAGTCCTTAAGCAGGCCAAAGCATGCCTACTGGGGTTCAGCCGAAAGGCTCAGATGTGCCACAGCAGGCATTCCCCAGGTTTGTCTCAGTACCATAAACGAGGAGACTTGTCACAGGTTTTTAAAAGGAACACTCAACCTCTTGTGACTGGGAATGGAAGA
>NW_020799113.1:15125521-15255909 GCF_003259725.1 Athene cunicularia | reverse complement strand
GGGGGGGGGGGGGGTTGTAGTAACCTCAAAAGTGACAGTAACGTAACAAAAATTCACACAGTGGCATGGCAGTCAGTGGAACACAGTAATCAATCACTAGGTGGGATCAAGTCAGTTAAAGATGAAATTATTTTCCTGGACTGTACTCAGTTTTCCCATCAGCCCAATTTACACTTTGCCTGAAGAATGTGTATCAGCCAAAGCACTGGATCTATCAGTTTAGCATGGGCCTTCTCTAAAAAGGAGCAGATATACCTTTTTTTTAAAAAAATAAGAAAATATAACAAAACTAGATGTAATCTGCTTGCAATCACCAAGAAAATACATGATGATCATGGTTAACAAAGGGAGTAACCACCATACATACTCAATTTTAGGTTATCTAAACCTATCATTTTCAGTCTCCTGATAACAAACGACCCCATAATTCTATTTATTTCCAGACCAATCTGAAGAGGTATTCACTGTGAGATACATACTTCATTAATAAAGAGATCTTGGCTAAATAAAATATTAATTTTGTAGGCTATAAAATAGTGCTGGACCTCAGATTGCAGAAGCAGGTTCGGTCAGACTATGGCCTTAGCTTTGCATCATCAAACACTCAGGCAAAAAAATATAAGTCTTGAATGTAAAGTATATTTCCTGGCAAAATCATTAGTGTTAACCAAGATCAGTTCAAGAACACAACTCCTAAAGTCTTTTAAAAGTTTCTATTACACCAATGTGCACAAAGACAACATACATTTAAAAACACAGGTAATTCTTTATTAGCAATGTTTATGTTGTATATCATGCACAAATTTTATATATGCATAGATTATGCGTCAGGCAGGGGACAGATCAACATAGCTTCAAAATTCTTTTCATGGGAAAGATATGAGCATGTAGACTAAAAAAATTCAGAACACCTAGGCAAAATGAACATGATCTAAAGAAATGTGAGCAATAGAAACACAGATATCCCATTACCAGTTTTCTAAAGTGTATTATAATGTTTCTAATATGTTGAATCATTACATTCAATTTTTTCATGAGTGTATAGAAGAGAGTATAAAAGTATAAAAAATATCTTCCAATTCCCTTTGCAAATCCATGAGGCAGTAAAGCACAACTACTGCGTTAGCACCATTCAAAGCACAAGAATTTCAGTCATGTATCTTCTGGGTAAAGGCACTACAAAAAGAGAAGGAAAATGGGAAGCAAACATTTATTTTTTTTAAATATTTCTAAGCGGTGACAGGAAATAACTGTATTTTCCTTCCCCAACTCAGAGCCAAGATTAGAATGGAAATGGGAGAGATGAGCTCCAGAGCTAGAAGTTTTGCTGTCAACACAAGATACCTTTTGGCAGTATCCTCTTGCTCTCTGGGTTCTGACTAATACGTTTTGAATGAGATAAAAGCTCCTCCATTAGCATTCAGTTCAACCAACAAGAGCAATTGACTATAGAAGAGAACTGCTTTGCCAATGGCATATTGCATATAAGCTGAGTGAAAGCATAAATCTCTGTGCCAGAGGAAATTTTGAAATTTCCATTACTTTTTTATATATTGCATTTTTTTTTTTTAATCAAATAATGCCCAAATAACTCCAAATTACAATGTTCACTCTGATTTGTAGAACTGAGTGGAAACACTTGGTTTTTAGTCAGTAAAATACTGAACTGTATTTTTCATGGTGACCGTATACTTGATGGGAGTTGTGGCAGGTGAGCCTGATGCTCACATTCACACTACAGTCGACATCCCTTACGGGAGACTATATTTCCTATAATTTATTCAGCAGTCATTCAACTCCTACAGGCCACAACATGGCTTTAACTTGCGAAGTTCAAAATACATCAGAGATATACTATTTTTGCCAAGAAGCTGAACAAATAGAACAAAATGGCAGTTTAATCTACAATTCTAGAAGACAATTTCAAATTGCATAAAATGAAATGTTTTTGAATAATCAGAAACCTGAACTATTATACTTCAAATCAAACTCATACAAAATTAAACAGAAATTTGTTTTACTAAAACAGAGATATTTACCATGGAAAGCTTTAGCTTTGTAAAAATTGCACTTTCTGGTGAAAAAGCATTTGACCTTAATTTTGATTAGCTCAAATAATGGTAACTCAACAAAAATATGACAAAATGGGAAGATTCAGGCTAATTTTTATCACTCATAAAAATTTCACAGTATTTGCTGCACCTTTATTAAATAAGAAATTCTTAGATTTGAATAACACATTAATCTTAACCTCTGCTTTAAAAATGCTTTACTGTTCAAGATTGCAACAGCAGCACAGACCCTACCTGCTCAAAAATAGAAGCTGAAAATGCATTACAAATGGTCTTTTAGAATCTAAAAATGTATGTTAATAATTATTGCGGGAGCATCACCTTTAACACTTGTGAAATAAACTGGTATATATTTAATGTGAATTTATAAATAACTTTTTTTTTTTCTCTGGAGACTTTTTTTTTTTTTACTGTGAAACTGTTCTCTAAATACTCCATGAAGTACTGTAACAATCAGAAAGAATCAGAAAAAAATCCTTATACTAGACTAAAATGGCTACAAATGGTTCTTGACAAAGGCAAACCTTGTTATAGCCTTGGACAAGGAGAAGCAAGAGCAAGAAAAAGAACCCACTCCTATGTTGGGAGATAGCAACAAAAGACCTGTGGTCAATGGAAGGCTTGTCTGGATGGGGTGTCTACTGCAAGGGATAGGAAAAAAAAAAAAGAACAAAAAGAACAAAACCAACAGAAAAGGCTAAAGCAGTTCAGAAACATAAGGGGGAAGATCCTGAGGGGTACAGATATATTGACTTAAGCCTAGAAAGCATTCTGTGATGAGGAACTTAAGACAGGGAATGGCAAGGCAGAAAAAAGGTTTCAAAATCTCTTTATTAGGGTTTGCTCTGTGCTTCAAATAAGATACGGCAACGGAGAAGCAAGCTAGATATTTGCTAAATAGTTCTAAATAGTTTGAAAGTGCTGGTACTGATGACCAGTGTATCTTACTGCATAAAAGATCATCATGTGGCTTGTCATTACTGGGACCGGTTCCTGAGGTAACACAAACTCATATTTTTCAGGCCCTCCAGAGGAGGGCATCCTCAGGAGGTCATGTCACCGCAGCTCAGGGAGATGGTGACTGGAGGAAGGTCAGCACAGATCATGTGGGGAGGAGGCCAAAAGTTCCATCATGTCCCACCTTGCACAAATCTTCCAGAAAACCTGTGCCCAACACTATGCCGAAGTGGCAAAGAATAAAAAATAAACTAGTAGAGTATGAAGTTAATACTTATATACATCACATACAAACCCTATTTAAGTTCTGAGTAAGGAAGTCGGGATTGGCACTTGGGGCTGAGCATCAGCCCCATCACACCCCACTGATTTCCACCTAGGTCAAGGTACTTGAGCGAAAGGAATAGGTAGTGTTTTAGCATATTGCAGAAGTTATTCAGAAGCTGGTGGTGTGGAAGGGAATTGAGGACACAAGAATGAACTTCCAGTTTGGAAGAAAAAGGAAAAAATAATGGAAAAAATAATCCTGAGTGCGTGTGATGTGAGGAAATGTAAGGGTGGCAGTTCTTTTTGCTCTCTATTCCAGGGATCAAAATGACTTCAGAGGTTGCCTCCAAAGGACAGTTTCTTAAAAGTGAAAGCCAGTAGCCACACTGAGAAGAAAGGGGGAAAATAGAGATTCTAAACTAAATAAAATAAAAACCCAAGCACATCATCTGCTGTTGGCTGTAACTAATTTCTTCCTGAGCAGTAAACTTCAAATTATCAAATATGAATAATGAAAAGATGGTAATGAAGAGTGACTGAATTCAGAAGTGGTCTTTAAGGTTAGGTAACATCCCTTTGTCTTAAACAAATAAACAAAAAAGCACTAAAACTATCATTAAGTTTCTAAAGAATATTTTTAAAACTGCACATCACTTTTTCTTATACAAAAAGAAATTCATTTGCAGTAGAAATGAACACATTCTTGAACACAATAAACAGCAAAGGGTTTGGTACTGATTTTTAGCACCTATTTTTTTCTGCAACAGCTAAACTGAAATATTTTCAAAACCAGAACATGTTTGTTAAGTCACAAGTTTCTTCATTTGATTTGCAGATGGGGACCTCTATTGGTATAAAACAATTACTAAAGAAATGACACCTCGAAACAGACCCGTTGGCTCCCATGAATATCACATTGGCCAAATTCTTACTTTCATTATGTCAATGTTAACCTGTAATGATTTCAATTAAAATCACAGGAATTGGCCCAATCAAATATAATTAATATAAGGATTTGGCCCATTTGTGGAAGAAATCAAGTATTCTTCTTAAAAAAAAAATGCTACAAAGAAGAACTAATATACTTTGAAGTTAACCTTCTCATACTTATGCCTGGGGGCTCTTCTGTGCACATGCCTTATGTGTATTTTTACTACAGCCTTCGTGTAACCACGCAGTATTCTAGCTTTGGACTGACATATCTCTGTGTTGGGCAGGATTTTCAATCCTTCATGACTATCTATTTGTCACTGCAGGTGAGTGGTAGCACTCAGGCTGATCCCCAGCCACTTTCACAGTTACTTATCTGTCTTTATGGATTCTTCCTGTGTGTCAAGTTGGTGCATAACAGCATTACTGTCAGGGTGACAAAATTGTCCCCAGAGTGTCACAAATGATTCCCCAGCCTTATGGCTGCAAGCAGGTAGTAACACATCGACACTGCCTTTCTAAGCTCATCTTTCTCCAGTCCTGCCACTCGCCCGTTATTCTGTACACACATGCACACATTTCCCTGTACATGTGTAATTATCAGTTAAGAATTAAGACAATTCTAATTTTGGTCCTTTAAAATTACCATGAAAAATCAGCAGAGGTTGTTTTCAGGGTGAAATATTTTTATCTGAAAAGTCTGTTCCTCTGCCTGTTTTTGAATAATAGAGTTTTGGGGGAAGAAAACATTGCAGAATTCCTGTTTTCTAAATACAAAAAACATGATTACAAATTCAAAATAGTGGCTAAGATAGCTGTCCTAAATTTTGTTGAATTCTATATGCCATCCAAGTTCTTGGTTTCTTGATGTGTTTCTATCATGCAAAGCCTGTTTTTTTTTCTTCCTATAATTTTACTGCGTTTTTTACTAAATTGTATTTTGCATGCACTAACACCTTTTTTAAAATAACATTTTCTCCAGTTCAATGCTGGGCACGAATCTACAATAAATTAAATATCTTATTCAGCAAGAGCTTGTTTAAATACTTCCCCCTCCCCCTTGGAAATCATTCCAAGGAAAAAAAAAAATCCATCAAGTTAAAACAATTTATATGTTATTTGGAGAAGGCTCAGAATCTTGATGAATATATAAAAAAAGAATTCTTCATCAGCAAAGCTTGCTCAATAATCTAAAAACTATTTCATGTCATATAGTACAATCTAGGGTTTTGATGACTCTTACATGAACCATGTTTTATGTAAATAAATTTTGCTTTGTTTAAGTCCACTGTACTTCAATTCTTTGAAATGTCTTCAAGGTAAGTGTCTCCAGACAATGCCAGCTGACAGGACGTCATGAAGGAGTCCCCACTGTTCTTGTGCTTCCAACACCTTGCTAAAACAGCTCACCTCTCCGTGCCTCAGTTTCCCTAACTGTGAGCTGAAGAATGTTATACCTACTTCCTTATAAAGATGCCAAACAAATGGAACAGTAGTAAACGTAGGTATCAATAAATGTACACTGAGATAAAATAAATGCCTTTTGTTTGGAAGATGAACCTTTAAAGAATGACCGGGGGGATGTGTGTGTGTGACATGTACAGTCAAACTCTGCTACCTTGAGAAATGCAGCTGGACTAAGGGTGGCTGATCCTCGTTGACACCAGCACGACTGAGGACAGAAGTGTTCCAGCGAACATGTGTTTGGGTGTCCGTGCACACCCTCCCCACCCCTCAGACCATTTGTCCTTCACCTGATGAGCATTCATTGTCTGAGTTTTCAGATAGGTTCAGTATGATTTCTGACACTGGAAAAACAAACCTAAAAGCAATTTAGAAATACCTGCCCATGAAGTCAAAAGGCAAAATATCTAAAGCTTCTCCTAGAATCTCTGACCTCAGAGGCTGACATGGTTTGATGGGAAATTTAATGTAATAGTCTGAGAAAGCCAAAAGGCCTATTGTCAGCAATGAAGTCTGAAAGTTAGCAGAATTAATATAACTGTACAATGGAAGTGCCCTCGAGGGACAAGGCTGCAGAACCAGGGCAGAGGGAAAAATGACTTTTGAAGTCATTTCACTATGACATTCTGTCATCACTGCTAAACGGAAATAAAAAATCATCTGAATCACCACACGCTTCAGTGTGTGTCCCTTCCTTATCTAATATAAAGTAATAACACTGACGTGCTGTGCCCCACCTAAGCTGGGAAGGGGCTCTGCAGGGACTTAGGGAGCTCCATTTTGAATTGCTAAATGCAATAAGAATAAATGCAAGTGGGAGTCTGTTTAGCAGAGAATGATGTCTGGTCTGTAGCCCATCAAAGCCCAATAAATCTCAATGCTTCAACAAGAGATGAAAATGGTTATCTCATCATTTCAGTGCCAGGGTGAAATTTTCTCTGAGCCAGAGTATTTTTACAGATGATTTATGTCTGGGAAGGGTAGTTGTTTAACAAAATGGCAGATAATGATAAATAGAAAGTAAATAGAAACAGCAGCAAGGGAGTGGTTCTTACTTGTAGCAGTAGAATAAACAATACACTTACATAAAGTGTATGTCACATGTAAGTGCCATTATTCTAAATCCTATGAGTTATATGTTACTTGGAACATCACATAAAAGACCTGGTAATATGATTTACAGGATAGGGAATTTAACATGTATGCAAGGCAAATAAGTATCAAAATTCTTCTTCTGTTACTTCCGTGTTAATCCCGCTTCACCGAAATTACTCTGGATTTACAGTTGTACAGTAAACAATAAGTGTCTCTGTTCACTGGGTTTAATATATTATTATATTAAAATGAGAGGTATCAGGAGATGTGCTAATTTTGCTGTCCTTACAAATTTATTTTTAAACACAATACATTGAATACTTTCACTGAAGAGGGAACGACTGATACATATGCTATCTGGACATGCTTTTTAAAAAGTCGTCTGAAAAGAAAACTTTTTTTTTTTAAGATCTTTGGATGCCATGATAAAACAAATACTCATGGAGTTAATGATGAGGAGAAAAAATAGTAAAAAGCAAACAAAGCCGCCTTTTTGAGTCTTTTGAATTAGAGATACTGTAAACAATGTCAAATTGGAGATAGAGATTTGAGGTCAGGGTGCTTGGTTTGGGTTTCTTTTTCTTTTTATGTATTTTTTCTGTGGCTGTACACAAAGGAAAAAAAAATCTAATTACAGTTTTAAATGCCCAAAATGCCATGTCCACCAAAAGCCCGATGCTCATTAGTACTAGTAATTAACTTTACAACTGTCAACACAAACACCACACAGGCTGACAGATAGATAGTAGCTCTGAGGGTGCTAATAAATCCGGAAATAACAACTTGACACGCAGATGCACAAAAGGATGCAGGTGATAAAGAAATGTTGACATCAAATCTAATTATCTTCGAAACAGCCAACTACTGCACAATCCACAGTAATGCACTGTTATTGCTAGTGATGAGCCCCACTGGAATGGCTCTTAACCACAGCACACAACTGAGCTTTTACAGCCCCTTGTCATATCTAGTGAGGACAATATCAAAAAGGAAATTATGAGTGTCATGACCCCTCCAAGTCAAAAATCTAGTGATGAATATAGGCTCAGCAAGGCATAGCAGATTACCCCCTTACGAGTTTTAAAGCCAGGATGATATATGACATTTTTATCAGGCACTTTCTCAGGAATGTCACCAAGAGGGAAAATAAAGGCCCTGAAAAGAGACGACTAGGTGAATTATGCAACTGTAATTGCCGATCATAACCTGATATGAGCTGAAATTGCTCTGTTTTCATATTGAGATAGCATAAAATTGTCGGGAAATGCAATGGCTCCTTAATGTGGCCTAGATGAGTCTAATATTCTGATCATTTTTCACTCAGCTGCTAGGTAAATAGTGCTTCTTTAACACAACCACTGTGGCCCAGGGCAATCTGGGGGCCCAATTTTACACTTGAATTGAGAAAATATGTGTAAACTACAATTTTTCATATTTTCTGCATACATAAGAAGATGAAACATCTTTATCATGTGTATTGTCTGGCTGAGCTTATACAAAATATTAGTTTATCTCTCCTACTTTGGTTTATTCCATAAGCAAAACACATAGATCTAAAGGACAGGCAATATTCTATATACAAAATAGGTCCATCTTTTATGCAGCCTCATATGAAGAATTCTACCATTTTGTTTTTTGAAAAGCTGGCAATTACCAAGTGCAGATTTTGCAAAATAAATTAAAATATTCTAAAATGCTCAGACTTTTCTGCAAATCAGTGTGGAAAACACAGAAAACAAAAGGTCACAGAAATATTTATCTGCACAACCTGAGATATTAGTTTAAACAATAACCTCTAGGAGAAAGGAAAGGTGAAAAGCCATTCTTTATTACCATGCTGTAAGGAAGATATATTTTATCAGAAATCTGCTGTATTAAATGGTTCATAAAACATATTTGCTTAAAAAACAGCTTAAGTTAAAAAAAAAAACAAACCTCAAACAACACAAAAACCCAACGAAACAAAAAGCATGCAACTACCCATTCTCAGATAATAATCAGCAATAATACCCGGGGCAGAAAGGTCATAAACCATACTTCCAAGACAGGAATAATTCATTGTACTGCTATGTGTTTAAGAATTAGTTTGATAGAGTCACTATCTAGACTGTGAGATATTGTCTATCAATCTGACCTTCTAAAAATGAACCAGCAGACTCCCACTTAGATCAAATCCTTTTTGCTTTTATGATATGCAGTGTCTTATTTATGATGAAATTTAGGACCAGGATTATGATGAGTGCAGCATCATTTGCAAAATACATCAATGTAGAAGTGAAGCAATACAAACTCTTCAATAATGAGGTCTTTCCTTGTAAATTTTGAAACATATTTTTCCCCAAAAGGAACCATACTGAAATGCAATGTAGTTTTGCTCTTTTGTTTAAGAATCAGTTCAGAAATAAACAAATACAAAGGAGGTCAAAAGGTTTACATTTCTTTGCATTTATGTTATCTCTTCTTAGTTCCTATATATCCACCTTATCTAGGTGCTCCAACACTAATTGCAAAGCAGCACTGACTAACAGCAATAACTACCACTAGGAAAAACCCCGCATGTTGCTGCTTACTGCAGATAAGAGCCTCTTAACAAAGTTGGATATATCTGCATCAACTTAACTTCCTACTCCCTTTCACATTTTATGCCTTCTAAAGGCTGAGATTTTGTACTAAATAATGTAGTACAGTGTGATACCTCATGCTACAGAGAGGCTTCAAGCACAGCAGATTTCCAAAGGCTTTGGGGTGTGGGATATACGGTACTGAAAATAACCCTGTGATACTTTAGTAATCACATGAGTCTTTATAAAATATTTCACTGGATAAAACAGAACAGGACTGAAATAGAGTTCCTAGCAATTAATACCGTGTGATCCTAAACGTAGAGTTGTTCAGATCTCAAAAGAATTTAAAATTGTAGACCCATCCATATTTATTACATTACCACTAACCCTATTATGAACAGTCTTTATGTAATTAACATACCAGCAGGGAATTTAAGGGGTACTTGGCATTAATTTTCAATCCTTATTCTCCATGAATTTGGTACTCAATTGTAGTGATAAATAGAAGACACATGGTTATGATTATGCATTTTCTGTAACGATTATGCACCACAGAAGAAAATACCTCATAATATAACGCAGGCTCACAGTTAGCAAGAAAACGTATTTACTGCTGTATTTTCATTCCATTCTAGTAATTTAGAAAGTCAAGTGACCAGTTTCCATTTTTTTTTCCCTTTTTCACAGGATCTGTTTACAGAAGACTTTTCCCACAGTCACTGGCAGTTAGCAGAAAAATAACTTACAACCTTTATCATTCTTTTACAAAGTCAAACACACTGAAACTGTATTTATTTCATCTTCCTGTCTCTGTATCCCCCTTCCGGAGACTCAGTGAAGAGGCTGCAGCGACTGTTGCTAAGCAACTATACCACAGCACTGCATCACCAATTACAGATTTTTCCCATCATTTTCAGCCTCACAAATTTGGGAGTTGGTATAATAACAGTAAGTGGTATGGATAACAGAAGTATTATCCATAGAGCACTAAGTTAGCAGATGGATCGTAAGAACTAAAAAAATGGACTACTCTAACAATAACACTGAACAATTATTGCTAGTATTATTTTCAATCTTTTAAATTTTTTTTAATCAGCACAGCCTCCATGAAGAACTTTACACATAAACTGTGTGTGAATGCAAAAGTATTTTTGAATTCTGACATTTTTTTGTGGGTCTTTCTGTGCATGAGAACACCATAATATCTGTGCTGCTGAAAGCTAACACAAGATCTATTAGTAATCAAATTTCAGCCCAGATTTTATGGTTAGTCTAACCGAGTTAATTTCTCTAATGTTAGCAATTCATGGAAGAGGTCTCTTGTGGCAGCACAAACCTGGGATCCACAGCAGCTGTCAGAAGAGACTCTGAGGAATTCCTTATTAGCCAGAATGCAACCAGGCAGAAAACTCATTACACAGTGCTAAATATACTTAATCACATCTATTAGAGAAAAATGAACTTGATAATTACAACAAATAACTAAAGAGCAAAAAGTGTTCATGGAAAAACCCACACCAGGATGTGTTAGAAAAGGGGCTGCATACTAACTCTGTGTGGGAGAAAGCCATGCCTCCTGGTAAACTCTTCTGATTCTAATAGAAAAGGATTACACCACATCGTACAAATGATTTAGGTTCCTCTTGAAAGTGAAGCATTTACATTTAACATCTTACATAAATTTAATGTAAGAAGTAAATTAATTACTTAAATTTAAAAAATTAATTTGGAAAGCTCTTCTGAGAGCTGAGACAACTGCATCTTCCCAACATGGATTTTGGGAAGTCTGCTACAGACATGCAACACAATAAAGATAATTTCATAATAGCTGATACTTTACTGCAATACATCACACAAAGGGTCAAATTGTTCAGCCTTTATTTTCCTTCAAGTGGGATTGCATTGTGGGGTGAGATCTGGTTCACAATTTGGCCCATCAAGCCATCTATATTTGAAAACACAGTTGTTGAAACTAAAAATACCAGATATTCACCTCATCGAGTAATTATAGGCTGAAACCAAACAAGCATCACAAACTCTTCATGGAATCACATACCATACACAGGCACTGCTACCAGACCTGACCACCATCTGCCAAAACCAACCTTGCTCTGCCATCCCAGAAATACCTTAAGTCTGCATGATTTTATTTGAACATTTGAACATTGCCTAGTCAGCACATGTAAAGTTTGAGGACTCTAATTTTGCAGCAGTTGATATCCTGATACACAGTGAATTGGGCTCCTTACCTTCAGAATGGGCCTAACACCCAGACATTGGCCACTTCATACCAAGCTCCTCTCACATCCTACAGCAAGCAGTTCATTTTCAAGCAGATCTGTGAACTTGATTTGAAGAATTTTTGAACCCAAACTTTATTTTAAATTCCTACCCAACTGCATAAATTTTTAATTCAACAACATCTAAATAAAGAAATCAGGCATATTGAAATAAGCAAATAAAATCTAAGAAGGAGTACTCTGAGGCTGTCATATAACATTGACTTTGTTGTAGAGGGAATCTAAGTAATGCATGAAGCAAGCCATCTGGGTTTTATTTTTTATTTAGCCATTTCACCTTAATTTCTATGAAATACCACTAAAATATTGGAGGCCATCTAGGAAAAATAAGAAAAACGCTTCACAGTTATGTACAAATAAAGATAGTACACAATGGCCACAGTCCTTACCTAAAGGCTGTGAAAGACACAAAAAGTCAATGCTTTTGCAAGCTGCAGTTAGGGACCTAGGTAGGGTCCAAGTGAAAGGTCTGAACTGCCATCTTCCTCTCTTCACCTCATTCCTTTCCTCCGGCTGTCATGGAGAGAGGCAAGAAACTGCAGAATTCCATTTCCTAGGACCATAACTTAGAATGGTGGAAATTAGGAAACAGGATTTGATTCATTGTGTGGCCTAACAGGAGTGAAAGATCCAACCTCTGCATGATGATAAATTAAGAGCAGATGGACAAGAACTGATAGAAGAAAACTTCTTTTACTGTTTCCTTGCACTTGCTTTCCTTTGTTTTAGATGATTCATACCTTCCCTGGGTCATTTCTGCTGTCTCTGTACCATGTCAGAATCAGTATTTCAGAATAAAAAGAAGGTAGCAGCCACAAAGCTCAGGCAGTAGCCACTTCTCAGAAGTTAGGCACCACATACACACCATTTTCAAATATGTTTCTTCCAGTGAGTTATAGTTATGGACTGATTTTATTTAAAGAAAAAAATGTAAAAGGTATTGTAAAATTGTCTAAAAATGTAACGCTTTTTCTTCTCCAATAAAAACATATCATCCCATACAAACATGCGTACAGTACTTTGCTTGGCTCGGTTTTAGGGCAACAGCATGTATTTTTGGGGGTGGCAGAAATTCTGAGGATTCTTTTGTTCTTTTACAATCTACTATTTACAGAAGAGACAATGCTTTTACAGAAAGAAGCTATTGAGCCTTACAAAAATTACTGACTTTATAAAGTCCATTACTTAGCCTATAAATTTAAAGAGTGAGCCTTACTATAGAGAAGAGGATATAGCATTCCTCTTATGTGAACAAAGGTATCACAGAACTTATATAATTGCTTACTGAATTCTGTACTTGTATTAAATCATTTGTTTTTATTTGTACAAACTGAAATTCTAATTTTAGGCTGTCAGTCAGAACTTAGCACATACATCATGCAATGCTGAAATCGGCATTAATACATGCACATGTGAATTAAATTATGGGCACAAAATTGTACATGAATTTTTAAGTTACAATGTTCTACTGTATTTCAGCAAATTTAACTCCCACTTAGTTATACCAGATGATGTTCACATAAATGTCTAGTAAGGCTGAGATGTGGAAAACCAGTTTTTATTTTCCAGAATTCTCTCTTTCTCTCTCCATTCTTTCTCTGTGCTTTCAAAACTGGGCACAGTTCAGATTGGATTACTGAATTAGGCAAACCTTTCACCTGAACTTTCATAGCAGCTTTTATATTCTTATGACTAAGATATTCTTTACCCTAGAAAGTTAAGTTGGCAACACGAATGTGACAGTACCTGATATGAACAGAAAGAGCCGTGGTAGCAGTGATAAGATAGAAAAACGAAACAAGCAAGTTTTAAAGGGCATAAAAGGCCATGATCTTTCTTCATGTGTACAGAAAAAGCCTAAATTGTATTAGAAATTTGTTCAAAGAGTAGAAGTTGTTACTGACTGTGTCTTCTTTTAGAATATCAGCCTTCATCTCCACTGTTAAGGGTTTGGACAAGAAAGGTAGGTTCTATAATACTTCTGAGTTATACAGTATGAACTCTGACCATAAAAAATCCATACATGTATAATTGTGCAGTGCTAGCAGTGACAAAAGGAAGTATAATATTCTTATATAACAATCACGTTCAGGAAGGCTAAATATAATGAGAACATCATCAGAACATCAGAATTCTGTTAGTGATTTGGGCATAAATGTACACTGCAATATTTTCTGTCCTGCCATTCAATAAACAATAACGACCCCTTCACATGTGATGCAGAAAAATTATCCATTTCAATATAATAGTTCATTAGAATTTACTGAGAATTAACTTAATAGGAATGGAAAGGCTGCTGTATAATTAGAGTATTGACAGTATATTAACTGCAGATATTTCCTTTTAAATATAGATAATTCTTGCAGGGATGGATATAAATCCCTATTCTTATTTAATTCTCTGTTGGGGGGTTTACAGATTTGGATTATTATTTTTTTTTTTTAGGGAAGTTGTGTTCTTTTCCATAAAAGTGTAGTATTCTAAATAGGAAAAGAGAAATCTGTGGAGATGTTTGTAGAGCAAGCTTATGTTTGAGAATGAACAGTTTGGAAGTCATCATGTAGTGATACCTAGTGGCAAACACAAGAACAGAGGAATCATTCCTTTTGCAGTTGTCACCGGTGGGCCAAAGATTCCACACGCACAAACTTTTCATAAGAAAAAAATGTTCTGATAGCAGCGAAAGCAGAAAATCTGTCTAAAATGGCTAAAATACAGCTTTGTTGTTACAAAGCATGGAAAATCTCATAGCTCTAGACGTTGCAGTTTGTGCAGTCCCTAACTAGAGCCTAGAATGGTTATGAAGCTTTTCTTATTTTTTTCCCTTTTTCCAACACAGTGTTGCACCAAACACCCTTGAAAAATATAGAAGAGTTAGGAACAACAGTGACGAACAGAGCAAGCAGCAGCAGCACAGTGTGCTAGCAGCTGCAGTAGGACAGGACTGGCAGTAGGACGGAACACATGGTTGGCACTTATCAAACAATAGAGACAACCATTATATACCAAGGATGGGGTATATCTCCATGGGGTTCCACCACAAGAAATGACAAGAAGAACTGTATCTATGACTTTCTCTAACGTTCATAACTCAAAAACTCCGACCTTGATCACTTTACCAGATGGTTTTGCTCTGCTGTAGCTGCAATTAAACAGAGTGTGCCAAAGTGAAGAGCAAATTACCCATGCTATCTATCCCAGTTAAAAAAAATCTGCAGTCTCCCAGTATCTAGTGGGACAATATCCAAGATTCTCCAGCCCCGGTCCATGCTGGATTGCCATTATATTTTATGTCAGTCAGTACTTCAGAGAGTCCAAGACCCTTGGCATATGTTCTTAGTTAACAAAATGGAAAATTAAACTTTGTAGCAACCCCCTGCCACTCCCAAAATAAAAGAAAAATTCTATCTAAATCAATGAGCAGGAAGTCTGATCTTCCTGTGCCAGCCAAAAAGCCTGCAATATAAGGACATTTGGCTGAAGAAAGGAATTTAAAGTAAGCAAACTATCCTAAATTCACACTCCTGCATTTTAGGTACTGAGGAATAGTCCTAAGGAATATGAATTTTAAAATCAACTCTGATAATGACAAGCAGAAGTTTATGACTTTGACAGAGCTTTTATGCTTATTTTTAAAAATGAGTTGATTGAAATTGTTATCCTCATGGAAGAACTGTTCCTGAATTTCTTCAACACACTAAAAATACCACGATCGTAAATCCAGTATATACGCAAACAGCAACGGAAAAATATAGTCTTGCAATAACACAGGAAGATGTACCTAAACATTGTGGCCTTTTCACTAACTAATGACCACGTATGACTGACCCCATGCAGTCTGAAGGACAGAAGACAACTTCTAAATATGAGACCTAGTCTTCGGTTCCCAGCTATTGGAACATACTTGTCTCTGGGCTACACCAAAAAGGAAACATGAGCAGCGTCTGCTCATTGGGTCCCTAGCATTGCTGAACTGGAAATACCCAAGTACAGTAGTTTTTCAAATTAAATGCATGAAAACTGCGATGAGTAGACTTACAGAAATGATATTTGAGAGTAGGTCTGAATATGAAGAAGATATGTAGATAAACTAGCACTGGCAAACTCATGTTACATTTTTTACAGTCCAGATGGTAAGGGGTAAATGAAAAGGGGACATTTATGTCAGAGCTTGTACAATAGGAACATGAACGCTGATACGGTTTCTTTTTTTATATATAGTTGGGTAAAGAGATCAGAGAACACTGGAACGTTAGCCAAAACAAGTTATCCAGCTGCACTGTGTTTCATCACATATCAATTTTTACTGAAAGAAAGCCATACAAATTTAATCAGTTCTTCATATGGTAATATTTAACATTTTTTTCCAAGTTGTTTGATATTATTGTTTTAAAAGTTCCTTTTTCCCCCCTTCCTCAAACGTGATGTGTGATAGTGGTGAACACAGGAAAAATATCTATTGCTGGCAAGACTGAAAGTCTCATTTACAGTAGACTCAGTAATAAATGCACTGGCGTCTGTGTCAATTGACTGTCTCAATGAAGAACAGGTCACTATAAGGAACAGTACAAGCAGCGTCTACATTTGAACTCCCACATCCTCATCCCATGCATGTTTGTAGCATCAGTAGAAATTAAATTACCCTAATAAACCTTCCTGCCTCCTTCCCTCCCCAAGAAACAGGATTTTTTTCCCTGACATCTTAAACCACATTGGTTTTCCCTCTTTTTTGTAAGGCTATCATATGGCCTTTGTATAGCACTTTTAATTATTTGAAAATATATAATAGAGTGGAGACATGGATCCCACTTATATAAATGCCTATTAAAAGGCCATTTATTCTCTCAGTAACCATAAAACATAAAACACCTCTTAAAAGAATATAATTCCTTTGTTTCTAAGCCAAACACATATAATAAGACAGCTTGCTCCTTTTAAGTAAATAAAAATGATTTGTATTAAATAAAATGAAATATTGTATGCACTATATAATTTAACAATAAGAGACATCAAAGTATGCATTACTGTGAGCTAACCCATGCCTCGGAGGTGTTGCAAGCCAAATACTTTAAACGATCCAAGAAACATGTTGTTACAGAAAAGCAAAAACCACAGCGTGTCATAAACTATTGGTCAGATGAGATGTAAAACCAAGTTTCTAACCATTTGTGGTCACTAAAATCCCCTGGTGCTTACTGTACCCTTAGAATGTTGATTTTGCCCAAACTGGAATGTTTTTAATACACCAGTTTTATGCCACCTAGCTTTATTCCTTATTTCTGTAGAGAGAACTCCCCCGCCTGCTCTAGGCCGTACAGCGCTGAGCCAGCCCACTGCAACCTTGCTACGTTCTGCCATGGGAGTGGCTGCCGTGCAAATGGTTTCAAGAAGTGTCCTGCATGTAAATGCATTCATATGGATCTCTACATGCACTCTCAGTTACAGCCCATTAAAATGGGTGAAACTAATGGGATTTCTTGGAGGTACTTGATAGTGAAACTTGATCTATAGTTTGTAACACAGTTTCAAATCCCTCAACTATAATGCAAGTATAAATAACATGATTACGTTGTATAGAACCCCAAATAAAATTATGCAAAAAATGTAATCATTGAGAATACACTAAACCTCTTGACAGAACACAAAGTATGTTAAAAAACACAGCAAAAATAATCAGCACAGAAAAGCTTATGCATTGTTTGTATCAGTTTTATATGGATTTAAACCGCCACACTGCATCCACATTCCCCATTTATGAACTGCTCTGTAGTTCTGACTGCTCTATTTTAAAATCGTTTCAGTGGAAACACTGTGCACTCTATCAGAATGCTTACAAAGCTGATGAGTCAGTACTTCTTCCTAAAAAGGAGTTTTCTCTCCCAGAGCATTAACAAGTACAACGTGGTTTAGGTTCTAGTTGTGCCAACTGTCTAGTAGCAGGAGAAAAAAAAAAATCCACCATCTCTAGCAATAGTAGCAAATTTCCTTTAAGAAATACACAATGCAGCAGGGAAATGTACTGTAAAGGGATTGATTTATATTATTTGTGAGCAGTGAGTGAATGGTTGCATAAAGTGAAATGTGAACTGGGAAGTTAGTGAATTAGAGAACAGTTTACAAACACTAATGTTATTTCATAAAAAGAAATCTCTCCAAAACATGATAGAACCACAGATTTTCCACTGCATCCTAAACCATCAGTACTACCTAACCAGCTAACATAGTTATGTCTTTATTGCTATTTCCATGACTAAATATTTGTTACAGAAAGCTCCCAATCCTGAAGAGATCAATTGTTAGGACATCTGCCCTGCAGTTGATACTGTGCATAGAGCAGCACAAGGCAAGTCCACACTGCATGCAGCAGATGCGTAGGACACAGGAAACTCATTCTCTGCTTGTCACAACAGTTGCACCACTCCACCCGCAAAAGCCCCACTAACAACAACAATGATTTACTTTATGATGCTTGAAAAACTCTTTTAAAGTAATAAAACAATTCTAACTGAGAAATAATGAAGCGTAGTGAAGTTTTTCCAAATAACTGTAACCCCCAAACATTTTACTTTTATGGATCTAAATACACTTGCTAGGTGAGTAGGAAAGCCACTGACACTGCCATACCCTACTTTCTATTCTATTTTTACAGAAACAGCAGAAAATACATTAATGTATTGTAAACATTTCTATAAAACTATCCATATTGCATAATAACGTTTAGGTGTTTTTTTAATACTGTAATGTCAATCCAAAATTAGAGTGTGCTTATGTAATTTTTTATTAACTTTAATTAATAGTATCTGAACTTTTTCTGCTATCTTGCAAATTAACCCACACCTGCAGCTTCCTGTATCTATAGACATCAGCACCAAAAGTCATATGGTGGTACAGTAATATTTAATAAACACCTTTTATTAACCTGTCTTCCATTCACAGAATTATTTCACTCAGTAAATGTTCCAACAACATTCTTCTGTTGCCTAAAAATTATTAATTTGCATTTATTGACTCCATGTGTCCTATGAGCCTAATAGCATTGCTGTTTCTAGCATGGAGCTGAAGGAAGCAGATTCACACCCATCCAAAACCAAAAGGATATGGCCATTGAACAAACAGCAGCCAAATCCTCCTTAATTTAGTTGCTCTAGGAGTGCTGGTGAACTGTTCACACTGACTGGCATCATTCTATTTTCAATAAAGGATTTACTGAAGTGACAGATACTTGTGGAAATAAACTGCCAACAGATTTGCTAAGTTATGTGAGTAATTAAGTATGTAAAGCTACAGATGTTGAACAATAGTGCCTTCCACCAAGATGTATGTCATAATATCAAAAAATAACCTGGCATCTGGTTTCTTTATTTAAGTACCTTTCTTAGGGTTTGGATCTTAATTTTTTACAGTTGACAGCAATGTTATTTGAGCCAGTCAGTGGCATCTGGTTGCTGGGGGGGGTGGAAAAAAAAGAAAAAAAAAAAAAGAGGGGAAAAAAAAAGCAGCTCTGTGCACTTTAATTAATTGTGGAGAGATTACATGGTCTTCCAACCGTGTAGTTTGTCAGCAGAGCACATTACAGATTTATATTAGATGTTTCTCCACAGTGTCAAGAATAATTAAAAAGGGATAGGAAATGATGCCAGCTAGCAATGCTTTACATCAGTGGTGAAAGTTTTATATTTATTACAGCCAAACAATTTTAAAAGAAGATGTCAATTTTGTAGCTATACTGTGCAAGGAATAAATATTAGGTGGGTAAAGCAGCCAATACATTTCAGCTGCTTGAATAATGAGAGGTTCATGTTTAATCTATCAGACCTACCAGAACTGGTGTGACATGTCAGAGTTATTAATGAAGCAGCATCCCCCATTCTCATAAAAACATCCTCTCAATACAATAACTAACATATGTTTTTCTTTTCTTCCTAAAAGGATCTCTGCCCAACTCTTCCTCCTGATTCATGTAAGAACAGACATGCCAACTGTACACAATTTTTTTTTGCTCAATTAATTAGCAATACCTTTGGTCTTGGGCTGTGCTAATAGTACAGTGTTTATGTGTGCTCAAGCTCTCAATTCACTAATCATGAAGGGCCACATTTCTCTCCTCTCCTGTGCAGACTTCTCTGTATACATGCATGAGAGAAGCATATGGACCTAAAAGCAGCTTGCAGCCTAAGGAACAATTTCTACCCAAATACTATGGGTCTCATGTCTGTCCTCATTTGACTCATTCACAGATTGCATCTCCCAAATCCCTTCAGTACATGTGTATTTACTTCATGCAGTTTGAATTTAGTTTCTCCTGCTTTAAACATTCTGTAGTAAGAAACCAATGCAAACAAGTCGCTTCCTTTTGCTATGAAATAGCTTTCAACCTCTGAGCTCAAATGGAGATTTTCTTTTACATGTCAGTGTTAAAATGAATTATTAAAAGCAGGTGTAAATTGTCCCCTCTTCCTATTCTGTCATGTTTTCAGAATCACAATGAGAAAATAATTTCAGACAAATTACTACACTTAATGGTAATCAAATCACTTGGCCCTCACTGTTGTTTTTACTGAGCCCAAAACAGGAAATAAGCACTCATGACTAAAATGGCTAGTTTTCACATTCAGTTCACATCTTTCAGTGAGTTATATTTTAATAAGCAAAAATGTAAGCATTTACATCCTACATCTACAGTACCAGCCAAATACGTTCAGAGCTCATAAATCAAAGTGCTGGCCTGCAGGAAGCTGAAGCATCTCTCCACCCAGGTAGGCAGTGAACTCTAGCACACAGAGTTCTGGGTTGAGATTCCCAAGATGGTAACACTTCACCTTGGCATTGCCAGGAACTCACTATATGGCCTTGAGTAAGTCTCTGTCTCTTTTCTTTACGGTCTGTGGCTACAGAAGGGCCATTCATTTCATTTAATTTCAGGCACTTAGGCATCTGTTCATCACCATACACAATGTTACCCCAATTAGAGATGGAGTTCTGTATGTTATTATAATGCGCACAGATAGATAGATAGATAGATAGATAGATAGATAGATAGATAGATATAAAAATAAATAAAATTTAAAACCAGTCTTTCAATCTTTAATTGTTCTGACTTCATTTGAGATGTGTAACCATGCAATACAACATTACTGGGTTAAGATATCACAGAACTTTTCTGCTTATTGAAGCTGCTCTGGCATGCTTCATAATTGTTTCCTAGCTAGCAACGGACACCACACCACCTGCTTTTGTTTGGTTTTGTTTTCTGTTGAATGATTACTTCATTTGCCATAGAAAACATGGCAATGACAGTTCCATAACGTTTCATATCTATAATAAGTCTATTTGGAAACAGCAGCCAGTGCACAATTTGTTTGCTAAGTGATGGTTCTCTAAACATTGCAGAGCTTCACAATGGAAATATCTATTTACTGTTTTCTAAGCACATTTAAAAATCCAGTTTGTCCTGTAAATTTCTAAAATTGGGGGGAAATTACCCATCTAAATGCCCTTTCTCTCTTTCTCATCTGCCGACAGTAGCAACTACTGCAACTGTACATAGAAGAAATGTCTAAGAGAAGCAGCACTATTGAGTGAGTGAGATCTCTTTCTTTGAAACCAGATTATTGGCATTTTTTCTCTTCCCTGGCATTCACTTCTCCTTAAGAGCTGAGGAAGCATTCTGGGCAGTCAAGTAATGGCTGTGGAGAATTCTCAAGAGACTTGCTCTGATTATTTTTAGGTTGATAAGGTATTTGATTTGATTGGAAGAGAGAAGAAGGGAAGAAACTGTTGGTCTTCTTATCAAATAGGATCTTATTTTAAGATTATTTGGAGCACTGAGAGCAAAATATAGTAAATAAAATATGAACACAAAAAAGGAGGATACTGTTCACAGCTACATACTGCATTACATACTGCATTTTACTTAGCTGATGTCTTGCAAGTGCCAGTCAAAACAAAAAAAAGTTTCAGCTTCTCTCAGATTTCTGTGTGTGAGTACATGTGCCACTGACAATTCAAAGCCTTTTCAGTCTTCAGAGAATTAATAAACATATTCCAATGAATTTGAGAGGTGCTAAAGAGGCAAAGAGAAGACATTTTCCCTTGTGCCCGAACTCAAATGTGCTTTTATTTTGAAATTAAAAAGTAGTCCTCTAATCTCAGTTCAATTTCTTCATCATAAAAGATCACTTGATGAAAATCCACTGCTAGGAGGAAAAGATCAGCTGTTCACAACGACTGGCAAAGCCTTTGGTTCTGAATCAATGTACGGCTAATATCAATGCACCAAACATTATGCCAAGTAGTACCTCTTGGAGAATTAAACCTGGACCTCAGTGTACCTCCTCGACTACAACTTCCAGCTCAGTAAAAGCCACACATCTAAAATTACAGCATAATACTCCAACCTACGGTTTCAAATGTGACTCAGGGACTCAAATATCATGAATGTGTCTGGGAAAATAATTTCCCCAACATGTTACTTTGTCCTATGAACTACTCCCCTCCCTCTCTCTACAGTTCAGTGACAGGCAGACAGCAAGAGCCATTAGGAGAGATAAGGCTGGTACAGTAGCTACTGCATAGTTTGATGATCTGCTTTGATCATCTCGCATCATATTCATTAGAGAACTTTTTACCCTTTCCATTTTGTAGAGGGTGGATAGCTCCTTTAAAAATCCCCTTCTCTGATTACTATCAATACTAGGGAATTCACAGCTCGCAATGTTGCCTTCAGATCTGACACACCCAGAGATGACAATGTTCAAATTTAATGCTTCAGTTGCATCAATACACAACTGCTTTATGATCAAATCAATCCACTGATTAACAATATTTTATTATTGACTTGTAATTTTGCCCATGCAGAACACAAGCAAGTTCATATTCGCTCTGATTTATCCTACTCTAATCAACACTCAGCTGCTACCTATTTTAACCATAGAATATTTATTAGCTAGCATTAAAAAAAAAAAATCTAAGTTTTGGACATCTTGCAAAGCATATTAATTTCTTATGAGACCCATTCAGTCTTACTAAAAACATACACACTAAAGCCATTAGTTTACCTTAAATCAATGAAATGGATAGAGCATAATTATAGATATTTCTCAAATTATTTACCACAGCAATGGCTCTCTTATTTTTTCCTCCTCTGCTTTTGTAAGAGTAGGATTTAGAAAAAAAGAATCACAACTTTTTCTAGTCTGATTCTTTAAATTCTAAATAATAACATTAAGTAATCATACCAATTCCACCCCACCCTACTAATATATCCAGAGACTGCAAAGGCAACTAAAACACGTCAAACCATAAAAACTAATCGTGATTTAATATTTCTCTTTGGAGGACATTTTGAAGAAGGGACATTGGGCATGGAAGCTGAGAAACATTCCCAAGCTGAATACTTATTAAAAAAGATCATATTAGACGCCAACATGATTATCCAGACTTAAAAGTTCCTAGATACTTTGTGATTCACACTACAAAATGATGATGAAGGAGATCAGTGGGGTATGAAACAAATTAACTCTGCTTTCTTTAACACTTGTATGTGCACTTAACAACAGATGAATCATTTACAAAAATATTTACCGCTTTAGACTGAAAAAGGTCTAAATGTAATCAATGTTGTTGACACTTGTAGTCAATTGAAACAAATTAATCAAAAGTATTTTAATTATAAAAATTAAACTCATTCGTGCAACTGCCAATGCTTCTTAACCAAAAACTTTACATCAGAAATTAAAAAGCTCTTTCATCGAGATGTTTCCCAGGAGCTAAAATGTGCATGGGCTGGCTACTGTTGCTGTGTGTATCAAGTTTCTCAAAGCTAAGATAAATCCACCAGACTTCGAGAAAAGCATTTTTCAGGTCTCTTCCAACAAATGGTTATTATGATAAATAATTAAAGTGAAATATGTTTTTAAGAATTATAATGTACTGTATGTTATCAAAGGTCTTCATCAAGATTATATGTTCTTGATAAAGGATACAAGGACATTTTTTCTAGAGAAGAGTTAACACTGCTTGTATTACCATTGAGTGACTATGTTAAGGATGATATTTTGATCTACCACGAACACATTCCAGTGCTCATTGTGACTCACAGAATTATGAAATATTTTACACACAGAAAGAAACCATGACTGCAAATATTCATTATACTAAACAAAAATCACCCAAACCATTCACTGGTGTTGGTACCATTCCCAGTTTAGCAGGGTCTGTCAGACTGCACTAGTGCCTAAGGTGGTACAGAATACCTGTAAGAAAGACAAAACCACATCAGTCTTACTCATGCTCCTAACTGAAGCCCAGCCACTACTGGCAGGGTAAAACGGGTACTGGTGTCTTTAAGCCATAGCCAACCACTTCCCTGTCAGGACAAGGTCAGTGCTGCCATTTCAGTTCAGCCCCTGGGGTGATGGCAGGAGGAACCAGCAACAGCAGCAGCTCCCCTTGATGCCCCTGTGCCAACAGCATCTCTAACGCAATCCGGGAGTGCCCAGCTCTTACCCAGAGCCAGGAGCTGGCCAGCCTAAACAAAAACTTTGAAGGGCAGATCTTTTTAAAAGCCCACAGTTTGGTTTCTGAGCAATTTACCTGTGAAATGGCACGACTTGCAACTGAGACTGTCCGTTTTCCCTGGCTGCACTAACAACATCAGGCAACTGGGCTTTCAGATGAAAACCAGCAGCTGTTACGTCATACAGGTGAATTTTAGATGCATACACCTTGCTACAATAGTTTTCATGTGCGTTCAGGGGTATAGCCATGGGCATCTGTCTTTTTGAAAGTTAGATCAATCCAAAAAGAGCAACAAAAGGGAAAAAAATAAAGTCTAACTAGGACCTGTCCAGGACCCTTCACACACAGAAGTGAAATAAGGAAACTGCCTACCTAGGTTAATATGAAAAACCATCTCCACTTTCTTTCCCTCTACAAATCTTGGAAGCACCATGAACTACATTTATACAGAGAAAGATAGGTAGTCAGATAAACAGTGTATTTTAACATATGTAAATTGTCTTTATTCAAAGCCCATCAAAGTCACCAGCATAATTTCACTTCATTGCCATTGCAAGTAAGATTGGATCTTAGAATTATAGTTCATGTTTTTCTTCAAAGTAACAGCATCCATGCTACTCCTAGTCAAATTCCAGTTTCTTCACTAACTAAAGTTCTACTCATTTACAATAGAAAATATTCCTGAGTTTAGGTACATGCAGATGAAGTTAAACTCAAATGGCTTAAAAAGCCTCTTTAGGATCTGAAATCATATGCAGCATACAAATGAATCTGTAAAACTACAGACTTTTTTGGGGAAAAAAGAAAAATGCTTTTATTTTTAAATCTGCCAAATAAAAGAGTCACATTTCCTGACTTTTTCTTGTGTACCTCCTATCAAAATCAATGGAAAGACTTTAGTGGCAGCTGACCTGGATGCTTAGTGTCTTTTGTATCTATATTTTTAAAAATAATTTTACTTCTTTAAATGGCCACTGTGTTCTGTACCACAGGTGCCAATACTCTAGTGGTATGCTAGATGATCCAACATATGTTAAGAGTTTTCTAAAGTACTTTGGGATCCTTGGGGATAAAAGGTGCTACATAAATGTAAGCGGTATATTTTTAAATAACAACATTATGTCTCCCTTAAAACACATACATTTATATGTTTGCAGACTGCACAAGAAGCCGTGTTTTTGTTGCTTTGAATATCTTATCACTTTGTCTCCTTGTGGGAGACACACTAAAAAACATAACAAAGAATAAAACCAACACCCCCCACACACACACATTTAGGCTGAAAACCTGACAGATCTTTTGCTATAACACCCATACTGAAATCCCAGTAAATCCTGTCCTAGACATTTATGAAAAAAATGCATAGATAAAAAGGTAAATGTTAATTATGCACTATAATGTTTAAAGAGGTTTGATGTTGGATTCTAAAATATGCACAAGCACTTCAGTAATAAACAGCTTTATATTTTACTCCTTGATTTCAAATAGACTAAACTTTTTAACATTTGACGTGCCTTTACGCTCACAGCCTTTGCAGTGCACCTTTTGACCTTTCAGCACTCAAAAGTGGGGCTGAGATAACTAAAATCTGGGAAAGGTAGTAAAACATGGAGCACGTAATAAATTAAAGACTTGGAAAATTGTGGTAATAAGCCCTTTGGGATAAGACTCTTTTAAAGCAGTAGCACTGTTTAACACTACTGAAACAATTCTTGTTTTATTTAAGACTTGTGTTACGGAGCTTCACCTACTGGTTACAGGAATGAAATGTGTTTCTGTTAAGGTGACATGATTCTGTTTCAATGAGTTTCTGGCTTATTTCATGTTGCCTTTAGATCTTTTTCTAAATAAAAAACAACAGTTGGGTCAAATGTTTAGTTCCATGTACACAGAAAGACAAGTTACTCCTTGCATCAAATGCTTCCATTCTCAAAGCATGAGGTTTGGGGAAGAAAACTAGGTGAATCAGCTGACTGAAAATTAACTTTGGCAAAGAGTCTTCTGGGATACCTTGTTTGTGCAAAGCCATATATGAATGGGAGCAACAAATTACTGTCTAGATCTCACCTGTGCACCTTTATAAAAACTAGAAAGTGCCAGAAAGAAGACTGCCCTCACAAAAAGGAAGAACAACCAGCAGCTGGATCCAGATGATGGAACTATCATGGTAAGGAGAAAGAGGAAGAAATTATAAGGGATGCTTGACACTATAAAGAATATTTGCATGAAGCCCTTAAGGAATCTCATAAGTCTTGATAAAGGTAGACTGGTGTCATGGAAATTTGCTAATGCAGAGGTGGTGGTGGTGTTCATGCATAAATTGCAGGGATTTCTGTTCTAAGCTAAGTTGAGAATAACTGAGGCACAGGAAACCTAAGACTATTCTTTAGGTCTCTGACATCTATATGAGAGAAGGCAAGACATACACAACTGGGGAAAACACCCAACAACCAAGCTCCAATATGAAGCCATGAGGACATGCACTCAATGAAGGAGTTCTAGTTACTGCCTACAAATCTGCAATGAGAAAAACTGACAAGCAACCAGCAATGTTGCAAGACATGAAAATCAGAAATTAATAACTGTTAAATAATTGTTAAAAAACAGTCCCAGGTGACTGTCTAGTCTATCCTCCTGCAATAGGGCATTACTGATGTAATTATTAGTGTTCATGTTCTCAAAACAACTGGTGTGAAAACATGCTAAAGTTGTCAGTTGACAAATGATAGCAAACATAGATCAAAAAGAAGAAAGCAAATTGGCAGGAAAAATGACTGACTGAATTGCCTGAGGGATCACACAGGTGTTATATATATGACCATGTGAACAGAAATGCATACAAGTATTCACACGGAGCATCTTTTTACCGAGAACATTTTTTATCTCCTCACCATTATAAAACTGTCAACTCAAATACATTTATTAGCACTCTAAAGAAAAAAAAAAAAAACCAGAATGACTCATTGCTATTTATTAGTTTGATATGTTAACTAGCAAAAGGGAAAAAAAAATCAGATGGATTAAGTATGTGGAGGCTGCTTACTCTTAATAAGTCTAGAAAATCTTTGATCTATGTTAATCTCATGTTATTGTACGGATGCAGGACCATCATTTATCTCACATGAGCGAGGCACTCTTGCATGTCATGATAGATTTTATCAAGAAGAAAATGAAGTCAAAGGTGGCTGTCAAGGCAGCAGGGTTTTGAGTGAGTGGAGAACCTCAGAATGGGATTTTTAACTTACAGAATTTGATGGAGGAAGCAAGGAAATTTAATCAACCACTTTACATACATGGTACTTCATTGATCATCAGAAAGCTTTCCTTATCCAAATTTGTACAGAAAACAATCTTGCCCAGTTTACCAGGTAGAGGGAACTTGCAAAGTAATCAACAGCAGTTCAGTGCACAAATGAAACAATAGTTTG
Organism: Athene cunicularia; assembly: GCF_003259725.1. Lineage (NCBI taxonomy): Eukaryota > Metazoa > Chordata > Aves > Strigiformes > Strigidae > Athene > Athene cunicularia. Next base: position 15,228,313 of record NW_020799113.1, on the reverse strand, counting down.
ATATTGGAAAGGATGCACTTTCTTTATTCCTTTTAAATGTTATGGAGAGATGGGATTTGAGCACAGCAGTAAATGCAGGGCATAAGACTGTTGACAGGATATTAGAAGGAATCCTGTGGTGGTAAAGTCAATGTAATTCTCATCACTCCATAGAAACAGGCCTATGGTATTTTATGAGCAGTGAGTACAAATAATATTCACTTTGGCTTTTAGCAATGACTGGCAAAAATACAAAAATTCTTTTTAAAACAAAAGTAATAAAAAGGTGGTAGGTTTGGAGTTTTCTTTTTCTTATAATTTGCCAGGCTATGCTAAAAAATGAAAAAGGTAAAATTAGAAGTACATTTTTCCTTGCACTTGAGTGTCTTCTTTTTTTTTTTTTTACTAGTCAGTGTTGCATTACAGGATGGCACAAGAAAGTTCTCTCTGACGTGCAGCAGATGCTGAAGGCATTTCACTTGTCTTGAAGTTAACCAGGAAAGTATCCCAGTGATCATTACCAAAACGAGTTATTGTCCTCACTGTCTGCAATAGATTCAATACAGATTGGATGAGCACTAAATTCTGACTCAGTTCGCCTGCTGATACTCTTGAGTGACTAGTGCTACTGGCATCCTTCCTCCAAAGCAGATTTCAAGAAGTATTTGCACTAGGAATTTAGAAAGCATCTGTTCAGACATACTGGTAAGTTAGTGAGCTTTTGAGCTCATAGACGACTGGAGTTGCAGGATGGCAACTAAAGCATGGCCACAAAAACCTAGCATTATGATTGCTTATATAACCTCAAGTGTATACAAGTATTTATACCATGGTCTTCTGAGCTCATCACTAAATGATAACCTATTTCCTATCCCGTCTTCTTGTTACCAGAGTATTAGCACTACAAGTTGCCACCACACTGTACTAAATTCCTTCATAACTGGAACAGTAAAGGCATTTGGACACTAATTTCTGCTATATAAAATGTTACAGCTGCACATTTTCTGGGCTTAGGGGTGAACATCTATATGAGAAATGGTACTTTTTGACTTCTTCTTTTACCTAATGTATTTCAAATTTTCAAGTGATTAAGAGATAAACTGTATCTTGGCAGAACATTTACATCCTGTTGGTTGGGGATTGATTTTAAAATTGTGTGAAGGGCTTCAACAGAATTTAAATGGTACATAATTCTCAGGGTAGCCTGATGCACAAGAACAAGCATCACCAATAACCACTGTCTGTACAGAGGACAGTCCACAGTGGACTTCTCATCACATTAGCATGTAAATGCTATCTGATCCCAAAAATCACAAGCACCACAAGATTAGCATGAAAAAGAATATATGTTGAGCTGATGATGAAACCATAAGTCAACACATATATTGTGTTCATATTACTGACACATACCCTAAAATTAAATTAAATGGGAATAATAGGCTATATTTAGACATTGATGCTTGAAGATTTTTTCTTCTACTTGGAGACAAGACTCCACCCATGTTAAAAAAACAAAACCAAAACCCCATTAATTCTCTCCTTCATTTTCCCACACTAATGCATTATTGACTACAATGTACCAAACTTGCACTTGCAGTCTAACCCACTATTACAGCACCTTGTATCAGTACTTTAAACATTGCTTAACAAGAAAAATATGTCAATATACAATGAAAGCTTTCATTTATGCTTTCAAATTGAGCAAACTGCTGCAAGCTATGTTGTAAATTACCCCCAAGAATGTTTAACTGGACAAAATAGGGAACAAATTTTAGTGACATCAGACGTGACTGGATTCATAATTAGTAACATTTAACAATATATTAAGTTTATCTCCTTTCTATTCCAGTGACCCTTTCAGTTCTGAGCAATGTTTGCATCTGCTACCATAAATCATGTCTCAGATTTGTCAGCAAGCTATGAGTACTTTTGTTATTTGTGAAAATTACAGAGTGAACTTCTGGTTCAAAAATTTTTTGATAATGTGTTACAGGATAGGTGGGAGCTGCCTGATCACAGCTTCACTCCAGTCCCTCTTGAAACTGAAAAAGAACTATAATTAGTATCTATGCAGAAGTCCATTGCTGCAATAACTGATGCTACTGACTGGTGGGACCATGCCAAACTGATCAAAACCAGGTACTAATGCCAAGTTAGCACTCTGCCTAAAGCAACTGTCAAGTAATGATAGATTAGACAAATCTGATTGCTCTATCAAAACATTCATCTCAAATCTTGATTAGTAAACCTATTGAATTATGATTAATTCACAAGAGTGCTGCTGACAGATAAGGTACTTTATCTGACAATGTGTAGTAGTTGCTTTGCCTAAAGCAAAAAAGCTCTGAAGTTGCTGGTAAAATAAACAGTATCAACTACAATGCACAGAAAAGGATAATGAGGCTACACGCACCTTTTAATTTAATAAAGGCTGATCTATGAGAACCTAGCTTTAGCCACAGAAACACTGGAAATGGAGGATGAGAGCCAGGAAATCACAGGAGTAAATGGCAGGAGTTAAAACTGCCAGACTGAAAGTACAGAGCTGAAAGCTGCACCGAGTGGGCTGTAGGGACTTTGAGGGCTTCCAGGATGAATCAGGAAATCCAAATATCCCTGGCTTTGAGGAAAAATCTGATTCCAAAATTATGACATCTGTCATCACCTTGGTTTTACTGTCTCATGTAGGAGTAATACATACAGAACATAACACTTGGATGACGTGATATCATCTACTTCGCACTTCCAGTGAATGCAACAAATGGTTAAAAACTGAAAATTGTCCTTAATACATTACACTAGAAGGGACTTAACTTCAGTGTTACTAAAATAATGTTAAAATAATATCTTGCATTGTGTATAATTTGTCATACAATTCAGTAGGAAATAAATCAAATCTCATGTTTCTGCAGCTTACAACCCCCCCCCTATCTACAACCAGGCATTTTTATAATTAATGAAAATGCAGTGTCATGGAATCCTCAAACTTCTTTCAATGCCACCTCTGCACACTCACTGTGAATTTATCCCAGACTCAGTATAAGATAACAGACCTTCCTTTACAGGGTAAAGTGAAAACCTACCAGTTTCAACTCAGTTTGGATATCCTGATACCCGCATGTGCACATCAATAGATCATTGGAAAGCTCCCCACTACCTGACTTTGCAGCACACTCAACGAAAAATAGGTATGGTAATATCTGGCTGTGAGTTAATGAAGAGTCCGCCTTCTCCAGGTCACTTGTTAGCTTATCCTGACCTAATAATTTTACAAAACCCCTAATGCACTATAATTATGTTTCTCCCCAGCCAGTATTAACCTTTCTGTGACTCTTTTTTCTTTCTTCTCTCTCACACATATTTATTTATTTTACCTAGCCTCTGTTAATCAATGTGAACTGCAGATGGGGTCAAGGAAAGCTACTTCCTCCTTTGATAGCCTCCAATGCTTTCACTCCTGGGGATAAAAATGCTTTAAATGGAGTTATATTCTAGGAAAATCAATATATGATTACTGCAAAGATTTGTATCGATTGCCCTGTTGCATTGCAAAAAGGCTAAAGAAAAATTGCATTGCACATTCCCTTCATTTTCTACTTCATGGAACTTGCTGCAAATATTTTGAACAAGTAAGAAGTGTAGGAACTTTATTTAATAACCTAAACTCTTCTTCATTTAATACTGCTACTTGTATGTTTACTCTGAAAAAAATCCCCATTGACATCTCTTTTATAATGTCTGAAATCAGAGGGCTACTCACAATCCTGAAAAACAAATGCACTGCAGTTAATACCCAGCTCTCAATAACTTCACCAGTTTCACGTATTTTACAACACAAACCAAAATTCTTATTTTCACTGCTTTACCAGAATTATTCATGCTTCTTCCTAGCACAGACACCACACCAAGTATCACGCTGGATCTTGTTTTCACAAACTATAGTGGTGGAGGAACTGGGTTTTCCAGCCTGCTTTCATTTGTCTTGATGTAACCAGAGCTAGACTTGTTCTCCCCATCAAAAGTCCTAAGAACTGGAAATACAGCTTCAACAATTATTTCACCAAAATAAAATAAATTATCCAACACAAACAGATTTTCATTCTCTTCTTCCCTGATCCCAAGATTTAGGAACTTATTAAAATTCTTTACAGGAATCTCATTTTTTTTTATTGCATCCTTATTTTGCGAGAATGACCTAAATGCTTTGGGCAAATTGTTTGCAATGATTTCTGTAAACTTGTTTCAATTATCAGGCCATTGGTTTTACTGTTTAAAGGAATAATTTAAATATAATAACACACCACGATACCTCAAAGTCCCTTCGAATAAGTTATTGCATTTCTCTGTTCATCTGTTTCCTAAAGGATAATATTATTTACCTCTTTGTAAATTATTCAGAGATCTGCTGCCAAAAAGTACTACAGAAGGACTAACATAATGATGTTTGTATTCGTGAACACAAAATACAAATATAAACCTCTATTTTAGAAGGTACTGAACTTGTACCAAAATGTAAAAATATTTCCCTAAATGCACACAAATTCCTTGAATTTTGCAAGAAATAATATGAAATTAGAATTTATAACTATTTAAACTTACTCCTTTTATTTCCAAACTACACTTGTAAATCAGTTCATCTAGCTCTAGTACCCTAATACTGAAAAAGGAGTTGCTAGTCAAATCCTTCCCATTACAAAATGCATGTCATCCAGACCTGATTATTTTCACATGTTCGAGTTTTTGAATGAGTGATTCAAGTGATGCCTCACAGTCATTTAACATATAGTTTTACTGTGGCTCTGTTAAGAAATAAGGAAAAAATGTAAAGGATTAAGAGATTTTTCAAAACATGTTGATGAATGTAAAATTCCTTAGATTCTTACTCTTTTCTCATCAGTGGCTTTACAGTTTTATAAACATTTCTTTTGCACAAAGACCTTTTTAAAGCCTTTCTTTCTGTAGTCTTGTTTCCCAGAACTAGATCATCCTGCATGTGTGTTTTATGACCTTTGTCCTTTTTCTGTAAGTCTTCAATTTAACCTTTGTTATATGTCTTCTTTCTGTTCCTCTCCTTATCCCTAATATATTTCAGTTTTGAAGAAGTCCTGAGGATATCATACCGGATCCTTCTGTTACTTACACCTTTCTATTTCAGGTATACTGTAAATTATTTCAATTCCAAATACATTAGGTAAGATACATTAGGAAATACAAGAGGTATTTCATAGCATGATCCATTACAGTATCTGGTAGAATTCTTCATGCTTTTTTAATATTGCTTATTTTTATTATTAATTCCTGACTAGCTTTCTTTTGTTAATTCTTTGCAACTTTTTCTCTGTAGTAGGTGCTAAACATACTACATTAACTAAACATACTCATTAACTGACAAAGTGACATCTTTTACATAAAGAGTAATACTAAGACACATCTGATTCATGAGACTAGTATTCAGAAATTTTCCTTCTATAGATATGTGTGTGTAAAAAAAAAAAAAAAAAAAAAAGGAGTGCAATAATTTGGATGTCTGTCCATGTAACTGTTCTGGTGGGAGGCGATAAAGACTAGGAATAAGGTTTGTTGCCCGATTATGATTTATGTTAATTACTGGGTGAACAGAGAGTCCCAAGTAGTCTATTTGTATAATTGCACTTTTGACATTTCTCAAAGAGTGCCTGGAGAAAAAGATAGGTACACCTTTTTATGGAATGTATATATAAGCAGAGTAAATGTATACATGGTACTTGAACTCCTGTGAAAACCTGTCTTTAATGAGATCGTTAAGAGGAAGGTGCTAATTGCTGAGCTTTTAAAAAATGTGAAACTATATTTTCCCATTCTTTTTCCTGCAAGACAGTCTTACTCCACACCAGACTGACACTGCTACTCAGCTTCATGCACCACTGCTATCGCTAGTGCTGTCTGAGGAGAGCGAAAGCAAGCCCTTTTCCAGCCATGTCTCCACGCCACCCCAGGGCAAGAGCCAAGCCTTACAAGGCTACTCCAGCACAGCCACCTGATACAGCCGCACAGACACAGCACTGCACACATTGGGGCACGTGGCGTAACAGGTAAGAATCCCCCTCATTCATATTGGTGGCTGAGTGAAGTTTATACCTGCCCTTTTCTTATTCCCTAGGTATCTGCATGTGGCCACTCTTGAAGACAGAGCAGGTAGAGTTTGATGGATCCTTGGTCTGACACTAACACCACTACTCCTGTCTTTATCTCCGTATCACCCTAACCATCTCTGAAAGAGATGCTCCCCACTGCCAGGAGCAGTGATGCTACGCATCACCGTATCCAACTGTCCTCTATTCTTCTGTGGCAGTGCAAAACGGGTTACATTTTAGGATTAATCTGGTTTGGAGTTTTTTGGATAGGTGTTCTGCTAACAGAGTAATGCATGGAACATGCACTAATAGTCACAAAGCTAAGGAGAAAACCAGGGAAAGAACTCAATTCCTATTATGACATATAAAATAAAAATGTACAGGAAGCACCATTGTTGTGGTAAGGCATTAGCTGTTTTTTTCCATCTGCTAAGCCACAGGAATGCGGCGTTCAGATCACAACTAACCCTTGCAGGAGGTTAACCTCCGCAGGAAAGAAAGCACAAACACCAATATGGTGGATGCTATCTGTTCAATTTATTAACTGCGCAATTGCTTTATATACCCCTTTCTGTACATCACGAAATCTTTAGTTCCCTGTTCTTTCCGTGTATCTCGAGATTTTTTCATGTGCCTCTGTTTTTCCCGTACATCGCGAGATCTTCCGAGCGCCTCCCCCTACACACCATGTGCCCTTCTCTGTAAAATAAATTACATTAGTCAGTATACTGATATGCAGAGAGGCCTGCTCCTGATAAAAACAAGTAAAATATAAGATAACATTATAAATTTTTAATAATTCCACTTTTACCTATGAAAAGCAAACAAAATAAATATATTTTGTATTGAATACTGTACATCAAGAATGACTGGCTGTCAAAATACCCCTTAGATTTATAGATGGCTTTTTCTAAAACAAATGGAAAACCATACATAACATTTCTAAACTGAGTTTCTCAAATTACCTTTCCTGCCAATTTATGGGAGAAAATTCATTACCAGAAAAAAAGTGAATGCTTTTTATCTTCTATATTACCTCATACAGATTCCAGCCAAGTATTTACAACCAAATTTTAAAGCCTGACAATAAATACTGATAGTTTACCTTCACATTATAACACTAATCATCAAACAATTTAAGATTATACTTTTTAATAGGATAAATCTGTACTGAAGCCTACATCAAAATTCTGGCTGAAGCACATGGGTATATGTGCTTCATGAGATATGAAGCACTCACTTCAGAGATATGAAGTTTAGTGCAACTTTGGATCTCCTTCAGCAGGGACAAGTAAAGATCCATGCCATACATTTCAGCAAGTTGGTTGGTTCTGAAATGCACATTCTTACCCACCCGGTAAAAATAATGTCATAGAGAAGAAAAATAGCCTCAGTCCAGCTTTTCAGCTACTCCCAAAACTCCTGTGAGAACCAATCATTAGCTAGTGTTAAATTTCTTTGTTCCACTGAATTCAGTAGAACTACAGTAGTTCACACTAGGTGAAAATCTACCCAAGGTTTACAGATAAACTAACTCTGCTCTTGCATAAGGATAAGATATTTATGAAAAAGCATGGTGGTACAAAATGAAGACATACTACTTTCTGTGCTGGATGAATGCTCTGAATGAGGTCTGGATACGTAAGGTGATACAGTAAGTAAAACCTCCTCCTTCTCCTCCTCAACGCCCTTCCCCTTCAGTCTTTTCCCCGTGCTAAAAAAGGTAGCAAATATTCACCTAGGCAAATCTGCTTTCATATGGAGATTTCTGTACTTTGACAAATAACTATCCAAAAAGGCAGCACTTCACCCTGCATTTTCAAACTGTATCGATGGTCACCCACAAATGCACAGTCAGTCCCACAGCAGAACAGTGTTTAGGTCATGACATGCAGTTCAAGGAATTCTCTGTCATTTAATGAGCACCAAGAACTGATCACAACACTGAGAAAATGGTAATACTCGTTAAAGTAAACATGAAGTGATGTAGCCCACAGAACAGAAGTCAGAATCTCTTCCAGACGTTAGGGCACCACTTGGTGGGCAGTGAAAGTAGGATTATCGTCTCCATTACAAGGGGTGTTAGGCTTTCACAAAATAAATTTCATTTTAATTAAACCAGATTAAAGATATCACTAAAAATCTAGAATAATTATAACGAGGCACCCTAACAAAACACCCTGGGCAGTAGCAAACAATTCCAGAATAAAGGTCTACATTTTAAAATTCCAGTAACACATATATATAAACAGACACACACACTCAATTTAGTACTGTCTCATAAAAGGATTAAGTTAAAATTAAATATAGACTCAAATACATGGAAATCTAGATCCCATTTACTCAATACATATATAATTGCTATTCTTGTGTAATCTATGAGTAAAAATCTGGTTTTGCTACATGCAGAAACACAATTTCTTCAATGTACAAAACTGCATAGTTTATTAAATAAACACAAACTGGGATATAATGGCATACATTTGTTTTCATTACAAGTAGTAACGCAATATTTCTCTAAGGCTTACTACATTAGCATTTTTCTCCATGTTCCAAATGCCTTTGAACTTTCTGAAAAGCTACATCTGTTAGCTCCCTTGTATACAGCTGAAAGTTACCAAGTGAATTAACTTTTAATATAAATTGCTTTATTCACTATTAAGATTGATGTTGGACGCACTGTACTGTAAGTTGCAAACTGCAATTACAATTCGCTGCAATTATCTCTGGTTGTTAATAGCACAAGATATCATGTCACTTTCTACCAAGTGTATAATTTATCATTTGGGTTTGTTTTTTTTTTTTTTTCTTTTCCCCCTTCATGAACTCTTGTGGTATTCCAAATGTATAATCTTGTTGTATTTATTTCCCAGTGGTCCAACAAAATGCACAGCAAGTGCTGACTAGAACAAACTAAAAGGCAGTGCTATTGACAAGCCGTCACTTGAGCAGTAATGAACACTTTGCCTCTACTTTCACCTCACCAAACTAACAGCTTTAATTTATGATAAAGCAAACGAGAGACAACCTCCAGTTTTATTATACCCTCAGTGCTGTTTCAAATCAAGTAATTAGAAGGTCAAGAGGCAGGTCTAGAAAGCCAAATACAAATGCAAGCCCTCTGCACTGACATTTTTAAAAAATCTTGACTGTTCAAAGAGCATTTTATCCATCCCTCTTCTGCAGAGCCATGCGAGGCAGTTTTTACCACCGTAACCAATCTGAAACAGTGTGGTTCAATTCTTTGCTGAGTAATTCAGCCCATATGTTAGAGAGATACCTAGCAGACAATGTCTCTTCCCCAGGCCTTTAATTTAAAAGAAAGGTACAGGTGAGTTTTAAAAACACATTTTTCCAAGAGAAAATTTCACATAAAAGTGTTTTTTTTTTCTTTTTACTTCTCAGAAGTACAAGAAATTTCATGGGATACCATTAAAAAAAAAAAAAAAAAAAAAAGAAGAGAATAAGTAAGAAAAAACCAAACTATGTTAGAAAGGTGAGCTTAAATCCTGTAAAAAATTATTTAAAACTTTATTCCTAGAACTGTTGTAGAACTAGTTTTTCTTGAATGCTTGGACCAATTGGAATAAAAGCACATAACTATATTTGGTCTTTGGAGTATTGTTATATAAATATTTACAACTAGAGAGATATAATTATGCTAATGCAGCATGTCTCCATTTTCATTATATGATACCATCTTGAATTTAAATTTCAGTCAAAAGTATCTCATAACACCTTAGAAGCTAGTCAGATAGATACAATGAACCCTATACAATTAGGCATTCTTATTAGGCGACCCTATGTCTTAAGCTACATCAAAGGATACTCCAATGTAGTCCTACAGTTCTGTTATATGTTGATTGGAAAATTACTTCCCATTAAGAAAATGGTTTTGCTGAGCCTTTGATGAGTTGTCTTAGACTAGCTTCACAACTTAAGATAAATCACTGAACTCCAGCCAGGTCTGAATAAAAGGCAGCAGCTGTTTAACACAGATCAACAGTTTAAGAAAGATAAATCAGAGTCCAGATGAACTACTAGAGGGAACTGAGTCAGAATATGGCTATCTGCATGGCCATTTGGACAAAGGCCCTGCTCCTCACTACAGGGCTTGGGTAGAATACATGCTAGGAGTTTTCACAATACCTCACAGACGGAACTTTGTCTCATTCAAAATACTTTTCCACCAATGTCCTAGGATTCATGCAAACACCTCTCCAGTGCTAACGCTGCATCAGGGACAAAGAAGGGTGCTATCTACGGGCTGATGACGCACACTAACTCAGCACCAAATTTTCCTGTAATGCATTACTCTAAAACTGTCATTTTGTTCATACTTCCTTAGCTAAATATCATGGTGGAACTCTATATAAAGGTTCATCTGATTACATCCAGAACTACAGTTCTCAGCTACTAGTATCATATCTATGTAGCACAGACATTAGAGGAGTTTAATATACACAACAAAAATTGCACCCGAATGGAAATTAAGGCAAAGGTCTCAGGAGTGTATGCATAAGAAAACACCAAGACTTTGCAAACACTAGTGCATCAGAGGAGTTTTTAGCCTTTAGTATATACTGTATTTTGGTAAGCATGTCTTACATACTTAATGGTCTTTTAATTAAGATTCTGTTGTATCATTTTTCTCAGAGTAATTTTTGCTCTATCATGACACATTCACATAGCAAGTGCAATTATACCTAATGACATAAGTGGTGTAAATGTGTGGCTTTTTAGAACACTCAGTTATGCTGTGAAGGTCCTTGTGGAACTGAAGAAACCCCAGAAGATACTGAACACATGCATGAGATAATTAACACAACTCAGCGATCTCCACTTCAGTTTTTACAGACAATACCAAAGGAATCAGAGGTTTTCTTAAAAGAGTTGTTCAAATGACAAACCTTTATACAAAACATTATAAGTAACCTCCATCTTCCTTCTTCTACCGTTGCTAATAGTGATTTAAATGTTTGCTGTGCTGACAGGGACAGAAAAGTCTGAGCAACTGCAATGAAAGCAGACATGGATTTATATGGACATTCTGGTGAATAAGGACTTCTTTCTCTTTCCACATCATAATTACCAGTCCTTCACAACTGATGCAGTTATGTGTTATTTGCTCTGAATTCAACTATTTGGTCTAAATGTCCAAATAGACCTAACTTATTTTCTCACAGTATGATTCAGTTATATACAAACAAGTAACATTACACCAATCCATCTACAGTAGCAATGAGAAGCATTCTGACCTGTGAAGTTTTAAACAGGCTTATATGAAAAGTCTGAAGCTATTTTACTTCAGACTTAAGTCTGAATCCCTCACAACTCCACTGGTTTTCCCTGACAATGATCTTCAGGGTCTGTTTCCTCAAACTGGTGTTTACTATATGAGGTTAAATTTCTTCTTCTCTATGCTTTTATTCCCACCTAACATTTTCCACCACATACATAGTGAACCTGCTTTCTTTCTACTGCACAGGTCAACAGCACCTGCAAAGATCACTTTGTCATCTTTTCCTACAAGAAACTCCAATTCTCAAGCTTCCACTTTTGGTGTGCCCTCAGGGTAAGTAAATACTTTACTAAGATGCAGCTGAGATTGATGGCTGCCCCTTTGCTGTCCCCTCACCTGCTTCCATCTTATGTTTACTACCTCGTTTAAATGGTTAATACACCAAATGGCAAATACAAAAGGTCTGTAAACCTTGCATGGAAGCTTAAAAAATAAACAATACAGGCTCCATGAAGTTCAGAATACAGCAAAGAAACATCAGATGCCTCTCTTGCTCCGTGTATTTTTAGACTGATAGTTGATGTCAATGTGTACCAGGCAAGAAGTAACTGAAATTGTGAACCTCGCCAGGTGTCAGCAGGTGTTTGTGTGAGAATGTAAGAAACTGTATCTTTAAATTAAATATATTAGAAACTCTGTAGGATTACTTGCTGAAATGCCATCCAAACTCATAAGATTCAAACCAGATAATATTGTGTTAAGCATTTCTTAAGCAAACCTTTGATGTATTCTCAAATTTATGACCTTTTGACAAATGGAGCTTGTAAGGATCATGATGAGATTTTAAATTTTTTTAAATCATTCATTCCTTGATTCAGATGCAGCCATTGCAAAGCACAACAGCAGTTATCTTCAAACTACTGTTTCAAAGATTGTTAAGCAGTAGAGGAAGTACTGAGGATATAAGGAAATCTATGAATCAGTGAAAGATGTTGGTATGCAAGAGTGAAGATATACCAGCTGGTCTCCCGCTTCAGCTGGTTACCAGAGGGCCAGGAAGAAATTAGTCTCAGACATCAGTTGAAAGAACACCTGGACATTAACCTGGGGCACCAATTCCCTTATGAACAAGGTAATCTTTGTTTCTTCACCAATACATCTAGAAACTAAATAATGACTATTAAAAAAAAAAAAAAAGTCCTTGCTCATAAGTGTCCTTAAATCACAACTTCAATAAAGAAAAAAAGTATTTATGAAAAAGCTGGGGGAAACACAACAGGATTAGCTCTAATTTTGAGATACAAAATGACATAAACTGCAGTAACGTCTCTGGCTTTCTTAACAAAGGCATGCAAACCTAGGGCTGCATGGAGAAACTAATTTGAAAATCTGCATCTAATTTATTTCTAGAAAAGACAATGATAAACAGTTGAAGCTTTCCTCAAGCATTTGACTCACTGGGTGAAAATGGAGCACAAGGTAATGAAGTTCACTGTTTGGATAGACAGAACTATGATGAAGATGATACTGGTTCTCAAAATAAAAACTATGCTGTATTTTGGTTAGTGGCTTGTACTTGCTCTTATTCAGAGATCTTGCCTTAGGATACAGAATGAGGACACAGTTTGTGTTTGCATATTTAGATCATCCCCAAAAAATGAGTATTGCTCAATTTCCATAGACATTTACAAAATCTCACATATGGCTAAGTAGAAACTATTAGTGGTGTGTGAATCATATTATATTTGGCAGCACTGATATTTAGACTGCCAGATACCACCCAGTTCCAAATACAGAACTAAACCTCTGTTTCAATACTCCAGCAGACTCTGCCCTTCAAAAATCTTCAGAAAGAAATGCTAAAGAATTAAATGAAATAATTACTTTTTCCCCCATATACAATGCTGTTTTGAAAAAAACCTCAATATATTTTACAGAAGAAAGACATTCTTCTTACAAGATAGTTGATTGCTTTGCAAGCCAAAATAAAGAACATGTTATTTTATTTATAAAAGTGTTATATTTGTCTTTTGGTTTTCTGGGAGAAAAAAAAAAAAAAGAATAGAACTATTTCTACTCCCATACCAACATACATAAAGAAAAATGTACTTGCCATTCAAAATGGAAAGCTGAAAATAACTGGGTTTAATGATTAAATTCAATACTTAAATTGCTTTTATTAAACTGACAGTACATTTTATAAGAAAATTCAAATGCCACTACAAAATTTGTCATGAATCTGCTTGCCAGTTTATATTTCTTCTAGTATTCTGGGCTGGGGGGGGGCAGGGTGTGTCACTTCCTTGGTATTTTCATCCTTCTGTAGGCAGCCAGCAGCATCCTGCCATAGCATCCGATGATGGACATTCTGTCTGCTCAGTTCATGTGAACAAATTATTGCAGTAAAAATTTACATTGCTGATGACAGATATCCCATTCCTAGGGAAGTAAAAAACCTAGATAATATGCATGCAGAAGGACTGGGGAAAGGGATGAAGGGAGAAGCAGATGGAAATTCCCTGCAAATTGAATAAGCTAGAAAAGCTCACTCAGAGACATGAATTGTCAGATAGAAACCAGCTAAATGCTTCTTATTCCCAATGTCAAATAATGGTGCTTCTCATTGGCTACAGAGCTTCCTGAATGAAACGTGGATTACTGAAGTTGTAAAGGTCTTAGAATGGTATTTCTCCAGCAGAAGATTCAAAATCCAGAATTTTCAGATAAGTAGTGGGGTTTTTTCTACTCCCGATTTCTGCAATAAAATGAACAGCATAATTTACCTTCCTAAATAAACTCTATTTCCTTCCAGTTAGCATCAGTATCAAAGCCAGTCTTTGGTTATCACCATTCAATAGCATATACTGTGATTGCTAAAATCCCATTGGGGTTTCATAGCTATATTTGGATGATAGCAAATTTTATTACTACCCCATACAAACACATGCCATACAAGTACATGTGGAAACACATATTTTGCAGTTTCCTAAGGCAGCCAGAGCATTCTTAACATTCACATTTATGCCAACTTTCTTTTATGTTTTGAATTAGTTGTAACCATCGTCGTTCAGATGACACAGAACAGACATACTCTTTTCTCTCACAACAGATCTTCCTTTAGCTATGCAATACAAATTCTACTCCAGCAAGATAGCGGAGACTTCCATTTTTGGGTCAGTCATCATTTGCATGTTATACACACACTAAAGATGTATATTTTATCTCTCAATCAGTTCATATTGGTACATGAAAGACACTTTCTAGAAATTCTTTGATACAGCTTCTGATTCATGATGTATTTTATGGAAGACATATTTTAGGTTGTCTGTCCTTTGATTTCCTACAGAAACTAATAAATAATCAACAAAAATATGATTAAAGATATCGCTTGAACTCTCAGCCAAAATGAATACTAGCTAATTGAAAATCTTTCTGATCCAAATCTGTTTATCTTAGAAACAGAATTCTAACTTACGTTTTAAAAAGCTTGATGAAGGGTGGAGCTAAATTTTGACATGATATTTCCATATTCAAAATATCTCTTGAAATAAGAGGGAAAAGGTTATAAAACTTCAAATTATAGAGGGATGAAATAGGGCATAATAAACTAGAAAAAATTATCTATAATGGCAATTCTCTAAAAAAAAATATAATCTTTTGAAATTTTATTCAACCAGTACTTGATGTGTTCTTGTGGACACTGCTTTAAGACTTTATTTAGGTAGCTATAAGATCATGGCCAACAACGGAGAATAGATTAAAAATAATCTAATTTATGTCTGACTTCCAGAATCAAAAGGGGAGGACAAAGTAAAACTAAAATTTCAAACTGAGTATTTCCTGTAATTCAATTCTCTCTAAGTCCATCTGTTTACCTAAACCTCTGTTCCAAACTTTCCAAACTTATTCAACAAATTAGGAAATGGTCTTATATTATGTTTATTTTCAGAATATACACGGACTTCTTCCTTGTCTAAACTTGCCTTTACAAGTATAGGAAAAAATACAAAATATCTGGTTAAAGAATATATTTTATCAAAACATAAATGACCTCTAGCCTTTTAAAGAAGTTATTTTCATATAGGCAAACCTGAGATACTTTTATAGATCAGTTATTGCTATCTGTAAGTGCCCAAGATCCGACATGTGAACCTTATATTTTGTTATGGAATAATAGTTTTACAACTAAGTAAACAGAAGGGGAACCATGAAAGGAAGGGATTCTTTAGAAGAAGCTGAGAAGTACTAATTATAACTTTCATTTGTTTTCTTACAAAAATAATTGCTAATTGACTAATTACAATTTTTAAAAGTTTTACAACTCAGTTTTTTGAAACCCAGTACAGTAACTACAACACTCGATAGACATATTTTTCTCAGTTCTATATTATGTTTATCTATTTAGCCATTCTATAGATTTTAGTACTTTGGAAGGAATTACTAATTTTTAAAATATTTATAAAAATGACAACAAGTGTGATTTAGGTCTACATCTGGAAAAGACTTGAAAATGTGCAGATGATAGTTTTCTGAATAGTTGTTTTTTAATGAAAATAAAACCAAAGTTAGTGCATTGGATATATTACAAAAAAAAAAAAAAAAAAAAAAAAAAAAAAAATTTTTGCTTTTGTTTTTAATGTCCAGCAAGCATGTAAGCTTGTAGGGCAAGTCATCCTATATATCAATGTACTTAAATGTTAATAGGAAAATAAGCTTTCCTGCATTTTCAAATTTCGATTGGTTTCTCAGCTTTGAATGAATTAGTCACTGAACAGAACCATAATGGAGAAAAAACTCTCTCTGCATGCTACTATTGCTGCCAAAAGCCAGCTTAGCATTTTAGCAGACTTGCTCCAGGTGTTTAACTCTTTCAGTTATTTGACTTTAAAACTTCATCTGTAAACAAGTGTGCTGCCTGATTATTGTTGTAATACAAATGGGTTTCATCGATCTGAAGAAGTCTGCACTGTCATGTTTATTTTTACATATTTATTTTAAACCAGAATGGTTCAAATATAAACCTCAGTTTTTATTAATTTCCTTACACTTTTTTTTTTTTTTATTCTACTTTAACTTTTATATAACATATTTAAACTCGCCTTTATATTTCTTAAGAACACGGATCTTCACTATATAAATTCTTTTCCGATAGCTTTTCCACAGGGTCTGAGGAGAACAGACAAAACTATGTTTTCTTGTAGCCTTCTCTGCCAGTCCTTCTCAGCACTTTTAGCAGGTAGACCTTGCAGTAAATTTTACAACCGGGACAAAGAAGTCTCCATAACTTCAAAATTTAAGGGAGCAATTTCTACTTCTTAAAAGCATCTGCAGTAATTATACAAACATGAGCCTAAGTAGATCAACAAAATGCCTCCTTCCTCAAAGCCACATAGATACAGCATAGAAGCATATCCATAAACCTATAAACCCCATATGCTGTTACTTAGTGCTCCAGTAAGAACTTTCTCTGTTCATGGTAATGAGCATTAGCAGTTTAGAAATTTTGGTATAAAAAGCAGATGCCCAGAAAAAGCTTAATCTGATTTAGAAGAGAGATGTATCTCTAATGTGTGACCTAACACAGGGACTGGGTCTGTTCTAACACGAGATGACAAAGATTGACTTGTAGTCAATCTTCACCGTCTTCTGTGGTAGGATGACCTTGCAATTTAGAGAGTGTCCCTTGCAGTACAACTGTTTACAGAAGACTTCAGATGGTAATAGCTAAGTAATAAAGTTTGCAAATAATCAGCAGGAACTAGTAATCATTCATCCCTTGTTTATTCTGACAGAAAATCAAAATACTAAAAGTTCACAAGCAGGAATAATGCAGTGTTCCCAATAACTCTATTTTACCAATTATTGCATTCTTAGTATCCTTTTCATCTGACTTCAAGCAATTATATTCTCAAAAAACAGTTTTCAAAACCAGTGCAGGCAGTGTCCAGCAAAACACAAAGATTAAATTAATCATTGTGCAGAAAACCCTTCAGTGTGCCACACTATTAATATGGTATAAAATATCTAGAGCTGTTTTTTTTTAATCAAAAATGACATAAGGATTTCTATTCATTACCTAACTGACATGCTTGGCCTTTTTCCCTCTTCTGTCCTAACATGGCACCTTTTTTTTCCACAGTCTACAGGCTATAAATGGTTTCACAGACTTTCGAAGAAATCTTGCAAGAGAAATATGAGGATTTAGGTAAACACACCTAAATATATAAAAAAAAAAAAAAACACCAACCCACACCTAACATACCTATTTTAGTAAATACACCTCTATAGTAAACAGTTTATGCCTTTGAAATGTTTTCATTCATTATGTAATGGGAAAAATTAACAGCATTGAAACACTGTCACAACATTATTTTGCTCTAGTGAAAAAAAAAATAAAAATCTATCATTACTGAAAGATAATCTGACATTTGTCCTTAAATGAAGGAACACAATACCTCCTGCTGAGAGGACGTTCATAACAAAGCATCTTAACTCAGCCTCAGTGCACCAACACATTTCACTAAAAATCTTTTGATTATTGGTGTTGTTCCTAGTATCCTTTAAACATAATATGTGAGTGTAGTGCAACCATATCATTAAGCTTGTGAGTAAATGTGATTTTAAATATACCTTGTGCGTGGAGGCTGGAGACATCTATTCTCCTGTCTGTATAAGCTGTTCTTTGCAGTTAGCTAACTGCTTTCTCACATTTCATGAAGAGACATCCAAACTCACTGAGAGAACTCCTGAAAGGAGTACCAAATTGCAGACAGAGCCCCCAGACCAGAGCATGAACCACAGAAAGATTCAGCCTTCTCCAATACATCGAACAGCTAGCTTCTAGTCTGTAGTTTAAAAAACAATTAAAAATTGCAGAAAGCACAACTGTCTGTCTATGCAATCTCAGCAACCACTCTATGGGTTGTTTTGTCCCAAAACTGTGTAAACTGAATTTTAAAGAAGATTTCTCTCTCTGTGGAACACCTTTGTACATATTTCATATCACTTATGGTATTTAAGAGGAAAACATGAACAACATTAGGCGTCTCAGTACAATCGGCGCCAAACTGACTGTCACATCCCTTGGCATATACAAGCACAAGGTAACGTCTAAGAACTATGAAGAAGCAGAAGGATTTCCTAGCAGAGAATGCAAACACTTGAAAGAATTTTGTTTAAAATTTATTTTCGTGCTACTTATACCCAACAAGTAAGTGTATAGGAAAATGTATATTTTCAGTTTTCTATATGAAAGTATAGGTCCTTTATGAACCATTTTACCATAGGGATTTTAATTCAGCTCTACCTCAAACACTCTATACTTGCAAATATTTAAAACAGTATGCATCCCACCACATGCAACAGTTGTATATAAAGTGGTAATGCAGTAGGCTGAAGATAATACTGTTGTAGATGTGCAAATCAGCAGTATTAATTTGAGATCTACTTTACATGAAGAGGGAGCTGTAGGCATGTGTTACTGTGCATGAGCTATGAGGGTCAATGATGAGCCTAGTAAATCAAAGTCAAACTAAGCTTTGCTTACCTATTGTCTATTTATAAGGAGTATATAAAAAAAGTGGTTTTTTTCATTACAGAATATCTTATAGCAAAAAAATTAAAAATATAACTAAACTCAATAAAAATAAAAATATGTTTACTGATTCCAAATAGTAACATTATTTCTTCCTATGCTACTCTATTTTGTTTTCTTACCTGGCATACCATAATAAATATTCTGGGATACCATAATAAATACTTACTCATCACAAACAAAATATATAGAAAGAATATAAATGTCAACAGAAATGCCAGGAACGCATTGCAGTGATAACAGTTTTTATTGACAGGCTTGTGAAGAGCCACCTTACGAATCACAACATAAACAGTTATTAGCTGGTGTTGGCTAGCCACATACATGAAGAGAAAACAATGAAACCAAGTATCTAGAATTTTAATTCTAAATCTGAACAGTACCAACATTCATTTCTACATAATTAATCTCTAGCATGCATCTAATTTTCCATAAGACTATTAGGTCACTTCCTCTAAAATGTGATATATGATCCTAGACAGTATTTGTAGTTCCGCACCTGAAATGAGCAAAATCTATGTGAAATTCCTGGGTGAGATCCTGAATCTGATGTAGTTAATAGCAATGTTCTCACAGACATCAGTGTGACCCTAAATTTCTGCATATTAGGAAATTTAAATGATGCAAAACATTAATAAAAATGGCAAGTTCCAGTGAAGACAAAAATACAGGGATATTCTCTATATCATATTGCCTGTTTTGAAGATAAAAGGTTGAGTAGCAGCTAGAGAGAGTGAAGAAACTACATGGGGAAACACAGCAATGCAAATTCTCAACCAAAGGCTTGGAATGGGTTTGTATATCTTTAATCACATTATTATTCACTCCTAGGACAATAGTAGTAATAAGACACCAAGCTATCCATTTTGTTTAATACAATCCACCATATTTCCACCGCATACTGTTTTTCAAGAATGTCTGAAGTGTTTTAAAATTCTAAGATCTAAAAAAAAAGAATAATTATTTATGCATTTCTAATAACTATTTAAAAACTACCTTATCGAAGACGAAAATACAGAAAAAGAAAAAAGTGGTCATCTATGATGACCAATAATCATGGTGTACTCCCTTCAACTACAGCCACTCTATTCTCCAATATGTGAACTATTTGTCTTTGAGAATTCTTTTTAGCCTGTATGAGCATGGTTAACTGTTCAACTTGTTCTGCAAGTTGCTTTTAATTGCTTTAATGTGAAAAAAACAGTGATAATTAAATTATCATGCAGATCTCCCAACCATGTTGACAGTTTCAGTAAGAGAAACATCACGTGAAAGTACACTTTCACAGCCTAGAGTAAACCATGAACAAACCCTTGGGCAAAAAACTGTCTGGATGGCCCAAAGAATTGTGGTGAAAGGAATTAAATCCGGTTGGCGGCCGGTCACGAGTGGTGTCCCCCAGGGTTCGGTTTTGGGGCCACTCCTGTTTAACATCTTTATTGATGATCTAGACGAGGGGATCGAGTGCACCCTCAGTCAGTTTGCAGATGACCCCAAGCTGGGTGGGAGTGTTGATCTGCTCGAGGGCAGGGAGGCTCTGCAGAGAGACCTGGACAGGCTGGAGCCATGGGCTGAGCCCAACTGGGGGAGTTTCACTGAGGGCAAATGCCGGGGGCTGCCCTTGGGCCACAACAACCCCCAGCAGCGCTACAGGCTTGGGGAGGAGAGGCTGGAGAGCTGCCAGTCAGAGAGGGACCTGGGGGGTGATTGACAGCCGGCTGAACAGGAGCCAGCAGTGTGCCCAGGGGGCCAAGAAGGCCAATGGCATCCTGGCTGGTGTCAGCAATAGCGTGGCCAGCAGGGACAGGGAAGGGATCTGAGCCCTGTACTCAGCACTGGTGAGGCCGCCCCTCGATTCCTGTGTTCAGTTTTGGGCCCCTCACTACAAAAAGGACATTGAATGACTCGAGCGTGTCCAGAGAAGGGCAACAGAGCTGGTGCAGGGTCTGGAGCACAGGTCGTATGGGGAGCGGCTGAGGGAACTGGGGGGTTAGTCTGGAGAAGAGGAGGCTGAGGGGAGACCTCATCGCCCTCTACAGCTACCTGAAAGGAGGGGGCAGAGAGCTGGGGATGAGTCTCTTTAACAAGAGATAGGACAAGAGGGAATGGCCTCAAGTTGCACCAGGGAAGGTTTAGACTGGATATTAGGAAGCATTTCTTTACAGAACGGGTTGTTGGGTGATGGAATGGGCTGCCCAGGGAGGTGGTGGAGTCCCCATCCCTGGAGGGGTTGAAGAGTTGGGTTGACATAGCGCTGAGGGGTCTGGTGTAGTTGGGAATGGTCGGTGCTAGGTTAATGGTCAGACTAGATGATCTTCAAGGTCTTTTCCAACCTAGATTATTCTGTGATTCTGTGAAATTGGTCATGTTGATGCAGCAGTGAAAGCTGACTTAAATATTAAGTTAATGCAAGATAAAGTGCTATAGCAAAAAGACAATTATCATTAAGTTGAATTATTATCAGAGCCATACAGAGAGAAGAAAAACATCTAACAATCAACTTTTGTAAACCAGTAACATAGTAAATTCATGCTCCTGTAGTATGATGCCAAAGTAAACATTTTTCTTTAAATTTTATATTTGCGTGAATTTGGTGGGGATCATTCTGTGTATATCATCTAGATTAATGCCATTATATTTAGATTTGCTAGAGACAGAACTGAGTTCTTCATTGCTAAATAGGTCATGCAACACAATATGACAAGCCCTTTGTTCCTACAGAACTATTCCAGAGAGCAGAAGGATATTTCTGGAAGTTTACAGAATACCTTTTAGCCATTCTGATTTTTATTTGTCTCTTCTGGAGGTGGCTTTTCACAGGTGTATTGCTGAGTCTCTCAATACAGTCTTTTTTCCTCAGGCTACTTTATCCTTCAGCCCTGGTAGACTTTCCGTGGTACATTTCAGAGCTGTACTAGATGACTTCAGAGCACAAATCCTATCATTTATAAAGAGAATCTACACACTAGGTTCTCCCCCACACCTTTGAAACTTCATGACTTAGTCTTCAACATTTCTTTGCTACATTTCTGAAGTAAGCTAAGCTAAGGAAATCCATGACCTAGCTCCTCATTCTCTAGACTAGGAATCTCCAGATAAAGACACATATAATGTTTTCTGAAAGGCACAGGTGACTGATACGCTGCTGATTTTAAAAGAAGGCTGAATTCTTATGGCAACCATGTAAGTTTTTAAAAGGAAGATTTACTTCAGATCTTATCTTGAAGAATGACCAAAATTTTGACCAACTCAAGGAACTATGCCAACAGCGGCTAGCACTGAGCTGGAGCCAAGTCCCTGGGGACTGAAAGTCAAGCAGATGGAATTCGAGGTGACTAAGTGCCCCTTTTGTACTGCCAGCCAGCACATTCCAAAAATAGGGCACTGCACTGGCTAGGGAAGGATTTGGTTACAGCTGACAGAGGATATTACCAGCACAGTGTATGCCAGCTACTATTTGTCTCTACTAAATAATACTTAGGGCCAAGCATTCAAAGACAGTTAAGACCAGGCCTTGGTTTGGGGCCAGAAGGTTTAACCCCAGAATTCATTGCTACCACAGAATTTGTAAACTAGAAGACTGTCAAAACAATAATGCTTACAAATCAAGTAAATTGCTTAACTTGCAACTACACTTTACTGTAAGTGCAGAAGCACTAGGCTACTGATTTTTATTGTATATTTTCACAATGTTGTGGAAGCAGTATTTCCTGTAGAAAAAACTTAATTTTAAACTCTCTTTTTCTCCTGGCAGGTGAAACAAAAAGCAAAATGAGGCCAGTGACAATATTCATACTACCCTTCAGAAGCATAAATAGCCTCTTCTACACTACAATACCCCCTCTCCCCCATATATATCTATAGGAAGTACATATACACCCACACATATGTACGTAAATATTTATATATATATATATATATATATATATATATATATATACACACACACACAGTTTAAGATGAGCTTACCTCGTGTAATTTTGATTGCTTTTCCATATGTCAATATAGAGCATGAATTTTAGTTCAGTTTTATCTGTTCGAACTTGGGCTTGCCAACTTGCCTAGCCTGGAGAAGAGTAAACTGTCATTTACAGGGCACACATTCTGTCTACCTTAATCCTACTTGTGCTAAACGCCAGCAGTCATCCAGTGTGGAATATTGCTGTGGTCCTACTCTTTACATGCTCCAGGATTTTCAAGCTACACACAGCTCTGCTATGGAAAAATAGGTTTGAAAGACACAATAAGCTACCTTTATTCAAACATTTTCTCACACTTACTAGCACATACTGATCAATTTCTTATTTGAGATATAAATACACTAGTACAAAGTTGGGAAAACATGCTTTTAAATTTGTGCAACCAAGATTGTGCTGCCTCAAGATTTTGTGAGTCGCCACAGACAGATACTGAGATGTAAATGGCATGTGTATAAGACCCCTCTTGCTAACTGGTTTGTCAGCAGAAACCCAGAAGGTGGTTTCAGGCCTTTTGGAAAACAGAGCCTACAAAGGAGGACATACCCCACATATTACTGACAGCATTTACAGTCTCAAGGAGATGAGAAAAGATATTGGTCATTTTAGCATTTTCTTTCACTTCTCTGTCCTTCTCTCCTCATTCATAATGACAGCAAATTTACACTTTTTGCTTCCAAGCAGCGTATTAAGTACAATTAAAATCCAAATAAGAAAGAGTTGTCCTTGAAGTCTTTCTAAATGTTTCAAGTATAACAACTACAACCTCTCCAAGTTTAACAGTAGAGATTCCACTTACTGCCATATTAAACACGGATCTTCAAGACTTCAAGTTACTAGAAGCTTAACCTAATAATCACAAAGAAACTATTATTATACTGTTAGAGAAACATCTGTCAACTGTGCTTATACTTTTTAAGAAACTATGCGTTAATGAGATGCTATGCTTTGTGTTCAGACAATGCCCAGTAGATTATGTCTGTGCCCTACAAATCCTGCCATTATAAAGTACAAAGCACAGCTTTTACATTTTATCACTCTTATAAAACATTCAACAAGATTTTCTTTTAAAAATAACACTTTTTTTTTTTTTTTTTCACCTTCTTAGCTGACATCACAGCACTACCTAAATAAAATGGATACTGAGGTTCACGTTAACATGATAAACATTTGAAACACAGAATTTGATTATTTCAGGGGTCTTAAAAGGTTTTTTGAAGAGTGAGACATAAAATAAAAGAAATAAAAATGTAAAATAACCCACTCTTCTGCTATAAATCATTGAGCTGCTTTTCCCAAATCCATTAATAAAAACAGTGATTGTATTTCATGTTACAGTTATCTACAAAAGACCATTAATTGCTCTTAAGGCATCATGTTTTATTTTAGCCAGGTTCACATTTTATTATAGAAGACTAATGGGGCATAGACTCCCAGCAGAACTTATTTTAAACCTTGGACCAGTCAACTATAAAAGGGGTATAAAAATAGTTATAGAGGCAAAATAAAAATTAAAAACTATAGCTAAGCTTTCAGATTTACAGGTGTAATAAAATGTGTCATAAACTTTTGCTTTCATTCCAAAGCTTTGTCGTAAGAACACGCAGAATCTCTCGATTTTGAAAGCATATGTTCAAATGTTAAACATTTCTGTTTTCATTTTTAGTTTATAGTCTTGCCTGGGTACATGTAATTTCTTAAAATTTATTGCTATTTCATTAAATAACCTTGCTGATCAAAATGCAAGAGTGATAAGAAGGAGAACCATTACAGGATAATAATAACAACTTAATGGCATTTCTTGTTAATGAGGTAATAACAAGAGGCCTTCAGGCTTTCTGCCTCAAAGTTTATTTAACCAAACTTACTTTTGTTATTATCTTATTAACCAGAACTGTCAAGTTGTCATTGACTTAATAATAATTTGAAGACCTACTGGATTATTTTATCAAATTAGTTAAGGAATCAAATAACTACTTAGAGCTAAGAACTTATAAAACATCACAATTACTAGACAGAGATGACCTCACCTGTATGTAACACTGAGTTAGTGCTGATTCAAGACAATAGGTGTTGCTATGGTGTTTCCAAGATCGCTCAGAAGAGACTGCAATCCTAATCATTTAACATACATAAATATTTTCTAGATCAAAGAAGTTAGCACTTTTCTAGTGCTAACTCATTCTAATTCTAGCTCATTCTAATTCTAGCTCATTTATGCCATCTTGCCTACTTGCTTTTTCTTATTAGTTGCAGCTACATACCATTCCATTTTATTTCCAAATTTAATTGTATTGATGTATCTGAGCTGCAACTCAATTACAAGGTTCTTGATATTGATGATATGATTTGAAAGAATAGCCTTCTTAAAAGAAAAAAATCAAATTAAACTTCATTGTCACAGTGGAGTGATCTGAACAGTCAGAACTTGTAGGGGCTGGCTTTCTTTATATTTTTTTTAATTTTTAATCTACTCTTGAAGTTTTTGAGGTCTATAATTAATTCCAAGGGATTTTAATGGTAAAGCCATTCTTCAACTGACTAGTTTACCTACCAAAGAGCTGCAGAAATAACACTATTGCCTACCATGACAACAACAAATATGGAAGACGGGGGGGGGGTTAAAAAAAAAAAAAAAGTTAAAGTTTTTCTACAAGATTCACCATCCCTGGATGTATTTAAGGGACATTTAGATGAGATACTGGGGAATATGGTGCAGGGGAGAACTTTGTAGAGTAGGACTGATGGTTGGACTTGATGATCCCAAGGGTCTTTCCAACCTGAATGATTCTGTGATTCTAAGATTAAGTGTACATTAATACTCTGGAACAATCTGGTAACAAAATGACTTGACTGAGTGTTAATGCTGGCAAGGTGCACAGTCACCCAATGGCTTTTGCTCAAGTCTAACTAGAAACTGAAGTTATAGCCATGGAAGCACCATCTTGTTCACAGAATGGGCTGTTCTTTAGTACGATGCTACAATGCTCAGTTTTATATACTATTTTGGCAGGTTGCATTCTCCTAAAGATCACAAACTCTCAGACTGAAGGAGCTACGTAAATCAGTATCACATGAACTGAGTGTAGTTTCTTTAACTACATTTCTAGTTGTACTAGAATTAACCAAGGCAAATTTTTCATGTAGAAATATTTTTATTACTTAGGTGAACATTAAGTCCTCCACAGAGAAAATTGTTTTATTATGCACATACACAAAATGACGTGTGCAAAAATGTATGTGCAATAGATATCTCTATTACCCCAAGATATCAGCAGCTGACAGGTTTATTTCTAATTCCCCATCATACTCTCATGCCACAAACACTTTTAAATAGAAGAATCTTGAACTGGCTCGGGTTTGTTCCCAGCAGGCATAGTTGTAAAGATAAAAAGAAAAAGAATAAGATTTTTTTTTTCTTCTTTTCCCCCATGCTTACTCCCTATTTTGGTAGTTATTAAGGAGAATGGCTAAGGAAGGAATGGAATGTTTAGCCCAGCACCACAGTCTGATCTTGCAGAAAAAGAAAACAAGAGCAGTCAAACAAACTAACTATGTTCCTATTTCTGGGTCTAAATTTCCATGCCAGGTTGTCTTTTAATGTCTAGTTCTCAAAGTTTTCCTACTCTTAATCCTTCTTGCTAAAAAAATTTGTTTTGTTTTTTCATCCTACAGCTTCTGGCAGCAAGTGGTATGTAAATGTTCAGTAGCCCATCTGAACCCTGTTTCAGAACAAAACAATTTCAGTTTCTAAGTGTCTGAATTACTTTAAGTAAATCTGAGGATTTACCTATTGAAGCTTGAGCAGCTCCCTTTCAACTCTGAATGAAGGAAGAATTATGAGACTGGAGTTATTCAATGAGAGCTATCTGTCCTGGCACTTAATCAAAGGGATTAGGATTTGGAAAGAAAAGCCTACAGGTGATCCTCCAGGAAGCATACCAAGCAGTTATCAAAAACATACAAGTTCAAAGCAGCTCAATTTTCACATGTTAAAAGTATTTGGATGAAGCCTCAGGCTTGTTTCTAGGTAAAGAATTGTGTTAAAGCTGTTTGTACTTGCATACTTAGTAGACAAGGGAATGAAATACCATGTGGTGAAGCAGTACTGGGTCCATCTAACCCTGGTGTAACACAATAAATCAGTCTTGTTCTGTTAGTGAAACATGATCTGATACTGAGTCCAGGTTTCAGTCCTCTTTTCTCACTCTGGCAGTCATAACTGACACTCTTTTCCCTCTTCAATGAAGAAAGCTGCCATAACATAAAGGGAAAGATGTTACATGCTACATCAAGTGCTTTAATAATTGTTATTAATCATGTAACTATGTTCTCCTGCTTCACACAATATTTTGAATTTAAAATATATTCAGTATATTTAGTTTGTAAGACTATTTAAAAGCCATTAAAATACTAATAATCACAGATCTTAGTCAATTAGGTGTCAATAATCAAAGTTAATGTTGAGTCATAACTGAACTACAATGATTTTATTTAGCACAAGCATTACATCATAGTGGCATAAAAGGGCAGGTTAGGGACAACGGACAGCATGTTCCATTGCATTGCCAAGAGAGGAGGAACACTTGAGTAGCAGGGTTGGACCAGCTGTGGATTCAGGACAAAGTACTTAAGAGTTATAAGCCTGAGCACCACATCTCTGAGATGACTTTCCTTGCCAACCGCAGGCAGTTAAATTTTACATGCAATGAATGGAGATATGGTTGTCCAGAAGGAGACAGAAAGAATCCACTGTACACAGTATGTTCCTACCTCAAGTCACCATAAATCATATAGCCAGTTGCCGTGTAAGTTAACACTGAATCATTCTCTGCAAAGTTTACCCACACAATCTGTGAATACCAAGAGAGGTGCAGAAAGCTGAGTTATACACAGCAGTGGCAGCTGAGGTGTTCCTGGCACCAGCAGTCTGGAAACTAAGACAGTTCTTAAAGTATGGAGTGCATGGCTTTAGGCCACACAAAGATTCTTAAAACTCAAGAGGTTTTAAATATGTATATATACACCTCTCTATATATGTATTTATACATCTCTATATATACATCTCTCTATCTCTATAAATCATTATCTCAACTTGAGGGCAAGTACTTCACAGCCCAGTCCACAGGAAAGGAGAATGACACTGATTTCCCAAAAGGAAAAAAATAATTTTCACTCAGAATGGAAGTGGAGGGGGAAATATGTGTAGTACCCCAGCTTTCAGTCTTGGTTGGTTAACACAAAAGGAAAAGATAAATTCCATGAAATGACAGAGCTTGGAATTGCACGGTACATATAGAAAAAGTACTTTAAAACTAGATGTTTAAGATACTCTATATGCTTAGAAAAATATTAAGATTTATCAGTATTTACAAAACTACTTAGTAATAATTTTTAACCAAGACTTGCATTGTGGATTTTTCATGGATATGTCCCAGTCTTAGTTAATTTAAAAAATGAGGGAAAATAAATAAATTATGGATTTGGAGAAAACTGTTTAGAGTGGGTCATTACGGATCATTCAGAATAATTTACACACTCCTGAAATACAAACCTGGTACCAAATGTAAACTGTAGCAGAGCTATCAGGCACAAGTGAAAAACAATACCATAATACAGACTCTCCGTGGCTTCCTACCATCTTTGCATTAAATTACCTGTTCAAATACTCTTCAGAGACATTCTTGACATCCTTATTTGGGACAAATTCACACTTAATAGCAGCAAGATTTAGCTTTAAAGTATTCAATAATGAGGAAATGAAATAAATTTAAATTTATATTCTGATTCTGTCTCCATATAGTCTCATATGCTTATGCTCAGTTGTAGAATCAGGACCTTAAATGTTCGTATGAAAAAAGGAAGAAGAAAAACATGCAACAGTTTTCTTATGTGTCCTTCATAACTGTCCTCTAAAAAGGCAGAGTTATTGAACAGAAATATATATTGGAAAAAAAGTCTTATGAAATATAGCTCCAAGTAAAATGTACATAGTTTATTCTGAACTTATGTCTATATAAGTAAAACTAAACAAGTAAGAAGTCTTACCTTAGTGCAGATTTCAAGGCATTACATTATCAAGAAGTTGTGTTCTGTGCTACACCACAGAATAAACATATTAATGCTTAATATTTTACTGCCAGACAAATTAGCTATTCCAAAGAAATTCCAAAGTCTTAAAAGATACAAGTGATCTTTAGGAGCTGCCAAGTACCCTAATTCATTTATGTATTTCACTTAGGACTTGAGTTATACCTGTATCAGCGGACACCTACAATCCTGATTGTAAGTAGTGCTAGGCACCATCTAAATAAAGAGTAGTAATCAGGCACAAAGAGCCTACAGTCAAGGAAAGAAAAGGACAAATAAGGCAGGAGGAATTCTGTGTTATGATTATAGTAGTACAGAGACATCAAGTACCTTCCCTAAGCACCTACACAAAGACTAAGAGAAAGCTGGAATTGAATCCATACCTCTTATCTCTTTTTCCAGAGCACAGAAAACCCCCCTATCAAAGTCAACAATAGCTGAGGGCATTCAGCCCTGTGTAAGATCAACCCAGCAAGAAGTTCATCTTGCTTTAAAATAAAGCTATTGAAAGCCAAATATCACTGTCATTTATAATGGTGTAAACCCACAAAGATTCTTTATTTCAGTGGAGATCCTTAGAGCGGAATATGGCTCTGGAAAGAGTCAGTTATTGAAACTGATGAATTCAGTAAGGAATTTTAACTATCTTCAGCAGAGTTCCTTTGGATTTACACCAGCATAACAGTGTACTTGTCCTTGTACAACTAAAATAAAAAGCTATACCAGTTAGCTCCCTGTGCTGTCTCTCATAAAAACAGAAAGGGTTGTTACCATCACAACGTAAACACTGGAATACATCTTGTGTACACTATTAAAAAAAAAAAAAAAGTATTGCATGATTGCTACAATTCTATTCTTATGTCTTTTTGCCAAAAAAAAATATGGCTTTAATATAAGTTTACATCTGCGTGGTATTACATGCATGTAAAACAGATGTAACCTAATTACATTTTCATTTAAATTGCTAAATAGCTACTTAAGTAAAAAGCTAAAATAACATACAAACAACAGTTACTATAATAACAAGTGTACTTAGAATTAAATGAAAGGGATCAAAGCTACAGAATACAAAATTTGAGCCGGTCTTTGAAAAAGATACAGTGACATAACAGTGCTGTATTTATTTACTCAGTAATTCAATGTCTCTACAATTCAGCCAGAAGACACATCTCAGTTTAGCAGAGACACATGGAGGAAAATTCAGAGAGTTTATACAAAGACTATGGGTCCCGAAGATTAGACATACTCTACTAGAGATTATGTAGCAAAATCCCAAATTGGAAATTAGAATGCCAATGCCATACAATCAACCTGATTATAGTTTTAGGCAGACCTGTCTGAACTGGCTGGACTGAGAAATCATGTCCTAACAGTGCAATCAGAGTGTGCTGCTTTTTTTTTTTTTTTTTTTTTTTTTTTTCTTCAGAAGAGATAACATTTATTTCTATTTCTCTCTATGCAAACATATATTCACTAGAGCTAAATTTGGAGGACTAATCAAAATATAGTGAGTACAGTGGAAAGACTGGAATCAACTCCCCTTGGTCTTTAAAGAAGGGGAAATAAATCTAATTTTCATTCAAACATATTTACCAGAAAGGGCTAAAATTTCAAAGCCTGGACACAAATACAAAATGGTAACTTGCACTAGTAAGGCACATTTAAGCGTATGTGCGATAGTCATGAAAAGGCAGTACAAATGTAGGATTCTATATTCCTACTGTTGTTCTCAGGAACTTAAGACAGTGGTAACATTCTGTATTAATATATTTCCATACATGCAGATATCTGTGGCTTCCTAGTAGAGTACCACTTTAGGAAAAGAGCAATCACACATTTTCATCTGCAATAAATCCTATCTTTTAATTACTTTATCTGTTCACACTTTGCATTTTATAGAGTTTGCCTTCTGCATGCTTGTCTTTCAAGCCAATTGTACAGACTTTTGTAGGTGGATACAAGATAGTGAAATTTATATCTACTGTCATGAAGCAGCTATTACGTAGGTTGTGTGTGTACATCTACACTTAGCTAGAGACTGTTCTTTGTGTTATTTCCATTTACTTGTTAGGTTGCATATGACTGATGAAGGCTCAACAAACTGGTAAGCAGAGCTTTGTAGGAACAGGCAAAAGCATGTCAATCTTTTCTAACAAATTATTTTTATTTTAAATAAACAAGAATATTATTAAACATTATTTCAGAACAATGCCAATGTAAACTTTCAAGTTAAATTGATGCCTTCAGCACCTGTAGGCCACTTATTACTGGTTGACTTCAATTAAACTTTGTCCTCTTTAGAAACCCATTGGGGCAAGAATGATGTGTGCTTGTTGCTTTGTTAAAAAAAGACAAGCCAATGACACTCGCACCCATGACTTCTGCACAATGAAGTGACAGAGGTAGCAGCTCTTTGGCACCAAGGAACTTCTTTAAATGTTCAAATTCACATTATTTTGACTCTTCCCAAGACCTTAATTTTATTTAGTTGCCTTATAGATAATTAGTTATAAAACACCTGAATTTATGATTCCGTTTTCCCCTAATCTGGCAGACACTAACAAATCCCCTTAAAACTTTTAGTAGGAAATTTTTGCAACCCACAGTTTGTTTTGCATATGCATATACATATGTTCTCTGAAGTTATCTGCTTAAAAAGAATATCAACAAACATCCAAATTCCATCTAGGAACTGTTTTTTTTTTTTTTTCTAGGAGATTGCTTTGTTGACACTGCAAGCAGCAGCAGTCCAACCAGATTCCAGTTTGACTTGAGGTGGCCACTCCCTGGCAAATCACACCTCCTGTCCTCTCATTATTGGTCTTGGAACTTTAATCTTGAACTGTAGCAAATTCTAAGGAATAGCATGGTTGGGGCACGTTTCAACTACTAGCAGTCTGTAGACAGGAGAACGAGTTAAGTGGCACAAGCTATTTAACCTTCCACTTACACAAAGCCATACCTAATTTGCAATGGAAACTTGGGGATTGTTAAAGTGATAGGAGACACATTTGAAACAACTTCAGTTCCCAACCAGGTCAACAGAAGTTCATATTGCTCACTATTTAATTACAGATACTCAGTATGTGTTGAGCTCAGGACCCAAGTGAAATTCCCATTTAGGGTCCTCAAATTGTACATTACTTAATTTTATTAACAGTCTACCCTTCCTTTGCTTTTATGCATCCAGATGTCACTACCAGAGATTTAATATTTCCAGACAATTACTTAATGCATAACATACACTTTGATTCTGTACAAAAATCTGACCTTAAACCAAAAGAGGAAACTAAAACATATTCTGCCATCAAAGCACAAACCAGTTTGAGGGAATATGCAAAGTCAGGAGATAGATCTGAGTACTCCCCGTTGCCAGTGTACATCAGAAGGAAATAGGACTACTGGAAAGTCCTATTAATCTGTCTTAAAAAGTTAGATCAAAAAACATCAAAAATATTAGGTGCAAGAAAGTTTTGAAGCAAAGGTTTGGTATCCTTCTGCATCCTTTACGTTACCTAGGACAAACAGGAGTCTGAGCTGATGACAGCAGGCTGCTGTGATTGAAGAAATTCCTGGCTTTCAAATACATAATGTTGCACACCTCTCCTTTTGTGCACTAAGTCTAAGTACGTATAGACTGAAGTACATTTTTACGTGTTTTTGGTATTAGACATGGATCGACTGGAAAAAAAGTACATTTATCTATCAGCTGCATGGCTTTTCCTTTGCTCATTTTAAAGAAATTAGCTTCATTAAAAGAAACATGAATTAACTTGCCAGGCAGATGTTATTCTGGTGGTCTCTACTGTGCAGTCTAGATAGAATAAATCGTCTTTCTGAAAACTTCAATTTTCGCATAATACTGAAGCCCTATATTACTATTTATAGAAATCTTGTGATCTTTTGTAATAAAAAGAATTCTCTGTGGTTTTTCCATAGGAAAAAAAGCAACAGTAGTTACTTTATCATGAAAGGTTCAGTGTATGCAGTAATACCCATTATAACACTGACACTTCTAAAGGAAGAACCAGCCTCTGACCCTATTTTGAAGTGTCAGTACAACTTTAGTGCTTGCATTTTAAAATATTTATTTCCTTCATAGATATTTTATGTGTAAATCTCAGTCCCTCAGCAGTAAGTATTCTTATTCTTACATTAGCAGAAGCATAAGACTAACATGATGCTCTAATATGAAAGACTGTCCTCCTTGGAAATCAGATCATCTCCTACTGTCTTAAACTCAGAATCAAAGGCATAAAATCATGTGTGCATTTGGTGATGGACAGATGTAGAATCATAAACATGGAAATGCAAATTCTTCACTGAAATGCTGAAGAAACACTTTATATTCTTGTCTGTGAGGGAAATATCCTTTGTCTTGAATTGGCTGTATGTTTTGCAATAATTTACATCACTTTCCAACTTAGCTCTTCTTCCTCAATTATATATAGCTCTGTTGAGTGGGGCATATAGAAGACTCTGATTATCAGAAAGTTAAAAAACTGACGCAGTAAAGATTTTTTTTTTTTCCAAATTACCAAGTCATCACACCTTCAAATTACTTTCTCCCCTCACAAACAATGCTTACACTTCTGAATGCTGTCAGAACTCAAGCCAACAGTTCTGCACAGAAATCTGTTAACCATGAATTGGTAAGTGCCAGCATAGTAGAGCTGCCATTTTTTTCTGTAATACCTTTAACACAATTAAAATCAATACTGTCTGACTGGATAAATCAGTACCAAGAAAAGCACTTCACCTCCTAACACAAGCTGCCTTTCATAAGAACAAGTCAAGTTACCCTCAAGATACGTACACACTTTTGCTCCTTAACGGTCAGTATACTCCAGTAGTGTGTCTTTTTGATCATACTTTGTGTCAGCTAACTACTAACTTTCCCTTTCATGTTCATGCCCCTTTTCCCCCCATCTTCCCTTCTCTTTTCTCTAACTCATCTTCTTCCTCCTTACTGGCAAGTAAAACACTGATGTCCCAAAACACTGATGTTCATCATCGTGAGAAAAACCCCTGATATCATAGATCTCAACTTCCTCTTCAATCTTTACTTCAATTCTTATTTCAATTCTTATTTCTCTTCTATGTATTGAATGTCAGTTTACTACCATTGTTTCAAGTTCCTCTCAACTTCCTTTCTGATCACCTCAGCTTGGTCCACCCTTTGTTCACAGAAATCACTTCCACTAAATGTTGTAATACTTTCCTTGAAAATTTTTAGAGCCTTTCCCATTTGCATTCTCCTTTACATCTTTACTGCCCTTAATCTTGTTGTGCCCACAAACCTTAAAAACTCTTTGTGTTTGAGCATTTAAGATTAATTTGATATTCCCTCACACATGCCTCTAGCAGGTCTTTATTCTCCCACAAGCCATTCTTCGTCCACTCATCTCTTCAAATGACCAGTTTCTTCACAGAGAGTTTATGAACTTACCCTTCCCAACATACTAAACTCTTTACTGTCTATTGATTTGACCCTACTGTCAAGCTTGCTTCATGTCCCTGACATCTCTTTGTGAATTTCTTATCAAATTAAAATTTTTAAATGACTGCTCCATCTTCTACAATCCCTTGAGTCCCTGGTTTTTGGATGTTGGTTTAAGGAATTCAGAAAATTACTTCATGGCACAAAATGAACATACAGTAACATAAAATGTGTTACATCTTTACTGGTAATTTATTTGAGAGCATACAAATGCAATTATGAGCTGATCAGGCTGTTTCAAAAGAAATTAAGACATTTGTCTCCCTTATTTGTGAAATTTAATATTGCAAGACATATTTTGTTCATAAGATTCAGAGATGTTCCTCATGTTCATTGTTCTTGCTCTATACTGCTTTATCTTGACATCATGCAAGTTAATACTAACTTCTTAGCTTGATAAAGTAAAACATGTAACTTTTTACTGAGCTGTTAGGAACTTACCCTATATATTCATATGCCCTGTAGATATAATGTGATTACATCCAAGATAATATACTTTTACAGAAATGCCAGACCAGATTAAGGAATACATAAAAATACAAACTTTCTGAATCTTTCTCTGGAGGATGACATAAAATACCAAAGTAACTTTACCGATTTACATTTGGGTTCTGGAACCTGTGGGGATAGAAAAGTACTCCCAGGAATTGTTTCTCTGATTGATTTGCGTGTTGCGTCAAACAAGCAGATACTTATTTTTCCCATGTATGCATAATGGAGAAGATGATCAATTCCCAAACTTGTAAAACAAATTTGGAATTCAGTCACACACTTAAGTTTCACTTGGTTCATTTTATATATAAATCTGTTGGAAAACCTCTGACTAAAAGCCTAAAATAAATGTTATTTTATTAAACAGCACATGGAAAAAAGCCTAGTAATTTCAAAGACGTAATATGGAGAGAGTAGCAGGGATAAAATGAAAAGAATAAAAGTACAGAGAGATCCTTCTGGGACCCTTAAAGTTTTATGAGAATAGCCTTAGCGCAAGATCTCTGAACGTGTAAATGTAAATTAATTGAAAAAATTAAATCTTTACCTGCATAAATTTGTTAAATTTAACAATTAAAATCTATTTAAATGTTAGTGATCTAAAATTTAAAATGTGCCCCCTATTAACAGCAATGAAACCCTCTACAGTTTAATCAATATTAATTAAAGAAAATTGTTAAGGCAACAAAACCTAGTGCATTAGTAGCTATTGGGGAATGGGATTTTTTTTATTATTAAGTTTTCTATAATCAGGCAGATTATAGTATCAGATCGATGCATACTGTATTCAAGAAAATTTGCAAAAGATGATTTTAAGAAGAAAGAGACTAACAATTCTGTATATGCTCTGGAAAGTCATTCATCATCAGGGATTGTTTCCTTACATACAGTAGCAACTTGGTATAAGAAACTGAACAAGCAACTCTTAAGAAGTTGAAGAATAACGTTTGAAATAATTCACTTATCACTACCTAATACATGTCTCTTGTATGCGCAGTATCAGTATCAAACTCCCTGCACCCAAAATTGCTCAGCAGCAATCATTTATGGAAATGAATCAATTATCGGGTGTCTTATACTGTATGCTATAGTTGTGTCCTATATTTTAATTCATCACATTTATATACAACTGCTAGCAATACCTTCTAAAACACACATCCTACCTGTCAGACACATGTCTTCATCCACAAAGTAACTGCTATATGTAATTTCATACAAATACTCTTGTTTTTTTGTCAATGGCTTTTAAACTTTACCTATAGGTTCTCTTTACTTTCTGTGCACAACTGTCTTATTTCCCTCCTATAATTTTCATATCTGAGGAGGGAAGTAATCGCAAAATTCTTAGTTGCAGGTAAATCTACATAAACATTAAGACCTGATCGTGATGCCCTCTTCAACCTGAGACCTAAGAATCTGCTCCTTTTCCTCTTTCAAGACTTGACTCCTTTCCTTAGCAGGAGAGGGGGAGAAGGTGCATACAGATGAGACCACATTCAGGCAAAGAGAAATGGAAGACCATTACTGTAAATTTTGCTTCCTGGGAGCCAGAATGCCATTGTAAGATATTCAAAATCAATCTCCAAAAAGCTTCTAAGATTAATTTAGACATTATTGTGTTGAAGGACAGGTAGTGGAGATGGATCTACAAATAACCCTAAAGTAACTCAGCGTACAGATGTTTGCCTCTTCTCTTATAATGATCCATCAAGGCTTTTACGAAGGCTTAAACATGACCTGGGTAGTGACAGGGTACCTCCCGTGGAGGCACCCCTATCCCATCCCTGGATGTACAGCTGTGCTGTGCCACCAGAGGGCACACACATGTATAAATGAAGATGCCCACCTGAAATGGAATGGAATGAATGGATCCACATTCCTAGAACTGCATACCTAGGGTCTTTGTGTCTTAATACAAACAATCAACTTTGATTTTCAAAATTTCAGAGAAGAGTATTCAGATTTAAAAGTCATAGTAAACATGCAGAGTCATTTTAAGGCATTTCTATTCAATGGCACATACCAGATTAGCCTTCAATTATGATTCCCCAAATGACCAAAGACTTGGCCTAACCAAAAAAAAAAAACCAAAAAAACCCCCACATCCCAAGGTCTTCAAAAATTCCATGAAACTTTTTACAACCCCATGTCCTGTCCAACATCCAGCTTTAATTATGCTGCACAGTGTATGCATCTTCTGCAATTTGATTAAGTTAGTTTTCTTATTTCTCGCTTTACCTATTTAAAGAAGGTGCAGGCTGGCATGTGATATTCTGCATTCTTTGTCAGGTGGCACAGGCTATGGGACTTTAAACATGCTGTTTGTCAATCACTTTCCTTTTGAATAGCTGGATCCATACACAGCATACATTTGACTATTGTTATGCCATTAAGGACCATGCAAAATATTTTGCCTTCATAGAAACTAAAGTGATTAACTGAAAATTTAGTAACTGACTACATATGGCAATCAGAGCAAATAAGAAAGCAGCAATGAATGTTAATACATTTCCAAGCCTTACAAATCACTGACCTTTTAAGTATATAATTAAAAAAAACCCAGACATTTACTGAAAGGGAATCTTAGGAGCTAAAACTTAACAGTTGCTATCGAAAAGCTGAGAGAAATACATAGAACTGCTGCACAGGAGATAAGATTTTGACAGTCATGTAGCTACTGATTACTGATAGTCTGGCACTAAAATGAAATGATAGTCACTGTATGCAAAGAAGCCTTCTGAACTAAACATTAATATAAAGATCTATATACCTCTTCAATGGCATATTTATAAGGAGAAGTCTTGCTAGCCCAGCTCCTGAATTCAACTTCTACATAAGTTTTCTATATCCAAGGTATTCCAAACAGAATATAAACTCAGTTTAGAACAGAAACTTGTGAAGATCCTTTACATGCGCTCCGATATCTCAACATCAGCATTCTCCCTAGCAAAAATATCATCAATGTCTTCATTCTTTTACCTAAGGGACATAAATAAACTCTGATCTGACTTCAGTTCCACCTTGTATGTTTAATGATACACACAATTAAATGAAGATATAATTTTATATCAGAGTAGTAGATGCTAGACATCTACTGTGTTGTGAAAAT
This sequence comes from Athene cunicularia, assembly GCF_003259725.1. Taxonomy (NCBI): domain Eukaryota; kingdom Metazoa; phylum Chordata; class Aves; order Strigiformes; family Strigidae; genus Athene; species Athene cunicularia. The sequence goes on along the minus strand of NW_020799113.1, from coordinate 15,190,217 downwards.
AATAATTATTAATCATGTGTATGTCAGTTCCTACATCTCAATTCACAAAAAATACACAGGCTTTTAGACAAATTATAAGTAAAAAAACATTCAAACTAGGAAGAAAAATGAACACATTTATATTAATATGGTGATGTTCCTATATGATTAGATGCCAAAGCATGAAGAACTAAACAATTTTGGTTCCCATCCTCAAAACAGATACACTACAATTAAGAAAGACAAACATGGAAAAGACTTTATATGAAGAATTATTAAATAGAGAAAGACTGTTCGGCTTAGAAAAGTGATCACAAAAGGGAGATGAAATGGAACTCAATAAAATAATGAACAAAAAGAAAAATCCAACCTCAAACTTGCATAGGGAATTACTTTTCACTATTTGTTAATAGAAGAAAGAAACAAGTAAAAGCAGATGGGATTTTTCGTTTGCTGGGATTTTTGGTTTGGGTATTTTGGTTTGCGTTGGTTTTTTTTGGGGGGGTGGTGTGAGGTCTGGTCATAATCTTTAATATATAGTGCAACTGCTCAAAACAGACTACCAAGGCTACTAAAAGTCTACGTAAGTCAAAAATGATTGCATGAATTCACTGAAAATAAGTATCTATGCAGGACCATTAAGTGCAAAGATATCACCATTGCATCAGGAATTCTGTTAGCCACAAATTACTGGGGCTAGATCAATATCCAGAGAGAGTATTGCTATACATTTCCCTTATTCTAATTTTTTTCTGTCACTATCTGCTGTTGTCCAGCATTGTATGATGCCAAGCTAGAAAGAACTTTGGTCTGACCTGGCATGGTGCTGCTTACCATGGCAGAAGGAGAGCAGCACGATAGATTATTATAGCAACATCTCTGCACACTTTTCCACTCTTTTTATTGATAGACACATTCTTCTTTTCATCGTTGTATTAAAACCACTAACGTAGATATTATTAAAACAAACAAGGACACTACTTACAAATTATTAATCTTGACTTGCATAAATATGATATTCAGAATATAGGTACTTGGTATTCAGACCATGCATGCACTATGATACTCACTGAACGGAGGGACCACTGGGAGCAACTATGGACACTAATGAGCTACAGCTGACGTGCAAAGATGCAGAATTGTTCCTGGGCAAACGTGTGTTGGGGAAGGAAGCTCATACAATAAAGTAGGGTGAAGATTGAGTTTCTAACTTGCAATTTTTATGGGGAAACAATCCCAAATTAGGTGTCTGGCTCAAGTAAATCTCTCATTCACAACCAGTTGACTTCCCTCCTCCCTACCACAAGACAGACTTATCCATAAAAACAATTTATCTGCAACTCTACCATATTCAGCCTTGCTGAAGCCTTCCCTAAATCATACATGCTTCCTTAAATCATACATGCACATGGTTAGATTAATAAACTATTTCATTTACTTGCCAATACTTAAAAAAACTCTTGAATGAAATAAAAATGGGGGACATAGAGTAGAAAGCAGAAGTTTACAGAAGCCAAAAAATGTTCGTAAATTTCCGTTCATAAGAAACAATTTTTATTCAGAATAAAGAACAAATGCTGTCCTTTTAATTATTAACATTTATCTCGGATACAAGAACATGAGGTATATAATATAGAAGATTCTCTTAATATAGAGGACAGATGGCAACTTCACTCCTGGGACTTCCTTAGACTGCCCCGGAAAAAAAAACCAACAACACAAAACAAAACAAAGCCAACACCAAACCCCCCATAATTTTAAAAGGCTTTGAGAACTCCCAAAGGAATGCTAGTCTGGATCCAGGAAAGCTGAACTTGTTTGCAAATCAAATGATAGAACATTTCAGGAATGTACAGAAACTCTTTAGGATGACAATGTACAAAATTAACTTAAAGAATATGTGTCCTCATTATTTAATCATACAAATTTAGAATTCATTCACACAATTTCAAATTTCACTTGGTTCTTTATATATAAATCTGTGATTTTTGGGAACAAAACTGTTAGAAGAATTTATGATGATGTAAGATGTAAATGCAGTATGGCAGGCAGGAATGCTTAGGAAAGATGTTATTTGCTTGTTCTTTGTAATGTAACAACATTTCAATAAACTAATAAAACCAAAGCAGACTTCATTATCTTTTAAAGAAGCACTTCTACTTGTCTAAAATCATACATGCATCCACAGATGCACATGGCATTTCATAGGCATGTTTCATACCTCATGTACAAGGTGTTAATATCGTAAGCTGTGAATCAACACTTTCTCCTTGAGTGTTAATACTATTAATGTCCTGCTGGGTAAACAGCCAGAACCAAACCCGTGTTCTAAACTCTGACAATAGTTAGCCTTGCTACGCTTGGTTTTCAGCACAGAAAAACCATTTACTTTTGCAAATACTATATTTCTCATTAAAAAGTCTCAATAAGAGTTTACTATTGGTTTAAGAAAACTGGAAGAGATCCTTCTCGCAATAGCATCGATTGAATATTCTGCAATTGCAGCGTAACGTGATTATTACTGAGGGTTTACACTTCTGTTAAAAAGATTGGAATCTAGTTGACTAAATCAAGCTCATCTCCATTTCTGGTGCTTTGGGCCACAAATGACAATTTCCACCTCTCCCAGTTTCCTTTACATTGGCTTAAATGCACAAAACAATAAGTTTCATATTTTTTTCCCTTAAGCCCTTAAATGTAAAGAATGAAATAATGCAAATGTTTTTCCTCCTTCAATTTAGACCAAAGTTTCAAAACAGCAGTATTTTATATTGCATGAAGTGCCCTTTAAATAATTAAACCATTCAGCTTCATGCCTAAGTTAAAAAATATATAGAACAAGCATAGCCATCAATACAGGATTTGCCCCTCTCTGAATTAATCCAATTATTCAAATGTCAGTTATAACTGTCAGAGAGCAGTTCCATGGGCTGGACCAAACTGTTAAAAATTAAAACTGTTTTACCTCGTTTAGTCTCTCTGCCTTTTTAATGTAAAATCCATGGTCTTGACAAAAAGTTGTGGGATTTGACACCCAATGCAACACAACCCTATTTCTGTCATACATGCATAATTCACTTTGGAAATTTGCACTTGCTTTAAAATATTACTAAAATATACATGTAACATATGCTAATTTAGCCGCACTGGCTTGTAAGCTCCAGCCACTAGGTTATATGTAAACTTTGCCAAGTGCATACACTGTACATAAAGGGATTATAAATGAAAGAAAAGATCACTGTCCCTAGCTCTCAGTTTCCAGCCTTGGCCAAACTGACAGCCCCAAATCCCAGCAACATCTAACATGCCCTTCCTGTGGAGAAGACAGCCTGTTCTCAGAGTCTTAATTACATCCCAGCTGACTGCCCAGCGTTGCCAAAATCAGGCAACAAACGATGCACCTTCACTTGCAATATGGTCTGCTAAACAGACTCCCAGTCACACAGAAAGAAACTTTCACAACAAGGAGAAATAAAGGGACAAGCTAGAGAGTGAGGAAGAGGGCAAGCAGCAATCAAGACAGGGAAAAAACCTCTTCGCAGCCTCCTGAGGGACCAGTGAGCAGCAGCATGTAACAAACAAGGCTATCCCTTGCTCAAAACAAACTCACAGCCCAAGGTGCCTCACGCCAAGGACTGCTGTTCCCCAAGATGGGCCACTGTAACTAAGACTCGATAGATTAATGATTGTTAAGGAAGGCTAACCAACCCCTCACTGCTCAGGCCATTATAATTACAGAAGAACAGCATGCCGCATTCTGCAATCGCAAATGGTATCATATGTTTTCCTGGCTGGCTTGCAGGAGGAGCTTTATTTACACAGATGAAATACGAGAGCTGCAGATTTAAAGCAACAGAATTTTAATATTAACAGAACTGCGTATGCTGGCGGATACCCACAGAACAAAGTTACACCGAGGTCTGTTTTAGGTTGCAGACCTACGGAGACCAAAGACTTTGTGAGGGAAAATACTCACCCGTCCTATCTAAGCCTGATGATTATACAGAAAATATTTACAATGCAGAAAAAGTTTTATTCTCTTTATGAAATTAATTCAACTTTACAGAAGTGATAATAAAGCACATACTTTTAATAAGACTACAAGACTTTTTTACAATCTGTGAAATGAAACTTCACTTTTACTAAATGTGCTAAGGAAATGTAAAGATTATTTTCTATTAATTCAAAGAAGAATATGAATATCAAAATTATGTCAGTTAGCTTCCAAAAGAGGGACTTCATACTATTTTTCACAAAAGTTTAATATTTTTCACTACCTTCTAGAATTATTATGTATGCACTGGCATTCAGCAAGGGTTAATTAACATATTTTCAAGAATAGCTTACTCTACATCTAAACCAAGAATTACAGTTACTATCTTTTAACATAAGCCTGTTAAGGAAAATTCTTTAGAACACATGACAATTTTCATTAATACTTCAAAGGTAGAAAAAGCTACCTGAATTCAGAAGACTGTGCTTGATAGACTGTAAAAGTACGGTTTTAGCTCCAACATAGCACCTGCTATTGTTACATTTTCATGCTCAGCCCTGAAACCTAATAAATAGGATGCAACTTGCCTACTAAGGCACAGGTTTAGCATCTGACGCTTTGCAGAATCAAAAAATCAAAAAATGGCTGTTGAAGTTTACATGTAAATATTATAAGCATTTACTAACTGTAGCATATACTTATTGCTAAGTATTGGCATTCTCTTTTCCACATGCAAAAACTATGGCAGCAACATGACCAAAGCCAGAACTGGAAGAAGGGTTATGCTGTGATTAAGATGACATCAAACTACTACGCAGTCTGTGAAGAAATAATGTTATTTATAACTATATCTTTAGATGGATGTATGTGCACGCAATCCTCCTCCTGGATCTGCTGATTAAGGCCTTTTGGGCCTTAATAGAAGCACCAAAAGTTCTCCTCACCCTGTCAGCAACCATAGTATAGAACAGGTGTCCTAAAGACGGTTCTAAAGATTGAATGCAAGTATTTACAATCAAGTACAACTCATTGGAAACATACTTACTTTATGAGAGATTTAAATTCAGATAGTTTCATTTATTGCATTCTAAGGTTATTCTGGGTTCAGGGTTTCTTGGGTGAAGATGTATGACTACATTAAGGAAATATATGCAGTTAGCTTTTCATTTTATTCTGAGATGTTACTATTTGCATGAATTCACAGGTGAAAGAACTCTCCTCCAAACCAGAAGCATTTGCATTCCTATCCAAGTCCTACCTATGTAAGTTATCTGTACTTTTGCTTTACTTGAGGATTTTTCTGATTTGCTCTCCATCTCACAAAATACGGAAACATTTTCCTTCATGACTTTTTTCACTTCCCTATCATCTGTTACCTAAGTCTTGCTTCTCCTCATCACAGATGTTCTTTTTTATATCTTATTATTTGAACTAAAAATTATGTGAATTAATTCTTTTCTGATATTTTTGTGAATTGTGTTTTCAAACATATGGACCTGATTGCAGCAGCCTTTCTACAGGAAAATGAAGTGAAAGACCCAAGAGGTCATCTAACTTTGTTGGTAGATGGTCATTTCAAGGACTGCAAAAAAATTCAGCTTTTCAGTGTAATAAGTATCTACAAAAAAAAAAAAATATTTCATTCCACAGTTCCACCTCTTTCTCCTGAGACACACACAAAGAACCGTAGACCTAGGCAGCCACACAGGGGACTATACACTGTACCTTTTACAGTAATGTAGTAAATCCCCTGTGTTCTTGACACTTGCATTAAGCAGTGCTTTCTTTTGCAGATCTTTTGGCATGATTTTTTTTTAATGTACTTGAAGAAGTAACGGAGGGGTGGTTGGTTTTTTGCTTGTTTTGGTTAGCTGTAAATACAAACTCCTTAAAGCTGAGAGAAAAACCTGCCCTATACATATTTGTATACTCATGAAACAGATTCCAGCTACCTTAGAACACTGAACTTAATACAAGAGTTGTTGCAAATAAGACCAACAGGCTAAAAAACTTCCAAAGCAAAAGAGTGAATACACTGCAATACACAAACTACACTTTCAAAATAATTGACATGTAAGGTACTGAAGAATGGTTTTGCTAGCCTGTATTTATGTCTTCAGAATATACCACTGGAAACATACACTCCTTTTCTTTCAAAACATGGTGCTACATACTTTTATCTCCACACCTGCTGCTCTTTATGTAACAGGGTGAAAAAATTAAACCCACATAATCTACTTAAATCTTCTGAATACCAAAATATCTGGGTTTTTTTTCCCAAAAACTTGTCATGGCATAGAGCATGATTTGTGATCTGAGCCAAAGAAAAGTTTGCCTTAGAATAAGGCGCTACCAAAGCACGGAACTGTGTATTATCCTTCGATCAACACTTGCACTGTTAACTTTGGCCCATCAGGCTCAGAGGGGGCAGTCTGGAAACAGTGCTTCAAGTGGGATGCAATGGCTGGTTTACCACAAAGTTTCATCCCAGCAGTTCTGGAATTCATTTTTATTGGATAGCTACAGTGGTAAAAACAGCATGGGACTGGAGTTCCCTATATATTTATATAGATTTTGTCAAACATATTGAATGCTGTGGAATTTGAGGGTAAAAATGCATGTATATGAACCAAAGAAATAGTTTTCAAAGAATTTATTCTTGTAGATTACAATGATAGATTATAATGAGATGAGTAAAAGGTCAAAATAGGAAAGGGAAGGCAAATGAAGGATGTGGTAGGAATATTATCACAACGCAGAACTAACATTAAAGTAATAAATGTAAATTTATGACTGCCAGATAACTGTTCACTCTCTTCCATACTCGAATGCTAGTTAAATATTTCTTGGTTTTAGAAAAGATTGCCTACTACATAGAAATTTGGATTATCAGTGATGCAAATACATATTTTCTTTAGATTTGCAAATAAGGATGCATGTATTTTTCTCCTTCTGTCTCTGGCTGTTGCCACTGCTGTCCAGTAATTTAGTGCTGCCAACACTAATTTGTCTAACATTTTATTTCTGTGACTAGCCCTAAAGATCTGGCTACAATGTCTGCTTAAACAGAGTAAATTCTACACAACATAAGAAAGATTTTGCACCAACTAGACAAAGCCAACTGATAGGGGTTTTTTTTGAATAATAAATAGTACAAATTTCTGAATACACTCTACTAGACTTACTACACTTTATTTTTGCAGCCCCACATCATTCAACTGGAAGACCACTTCTTTTGTGGGCACAATGAGGACACAAAACTTGCAGTGGAGATGCAAATTCATAGTCATTAAAAGATCTGAACAATTAAGAAACTGTTATGACAAGGTGAAACACTTTGAGACCTTCCTGGACATGTAGGCCTCCTGTGCATATTGTATAGAAAAGCATACAGCTTTTTGCTGAGTCTCTCTGAAGTTCTACATTAATCTCTCTTGCAAAAATTTAACAGAAAAAAAAAGAGCCATATGCAAGCTTTTTCTGGCACAAACAGAATTAAAATTGGTCATTACCTATGTATTTTAAGAAATCAAATCCTATATGACCAAAATCCTATTTCAGAAAGAAAACACAGTATTTTTGTTGGCTGCTGTTAGCTGTAAAGGACAAACCCTAAATACAGAAGGCAGATAACACCTAGCAATCAGCAGAAGTTCTCTAGAACTCTGTCTCTGTGTGTTAAGTGTAGTACTTGCGAACGGAAAAACAATAAACACATTTATAATGGAAAATAAACTGCATCAGATACACTAATAGTCATACAGAAAAGATATGAATCAGGTAATTCATGGTTATCCACTACCTCCAGGATTAAAGATTAATCACTGTACTGTTTCATCCAGCAGATGCAAGAAGCCATTAAAAGCAAGCTTAAAAATACTCTTTTTATATAAGGATGTTTATACTACAGCTTTCAAGCAGCACTTAGAAACAACATAATAATACTTCTGCTACTGATCTATCTGGAAAGAAACCCAGCTGAACTTTTTTCAGAAACCTTTTTCACAGAAAACAAATGATCTTTAACCATATGATTAACCAGTTATCACCCAAACGTCTCAAGTTCAGAAATTGCATCCATTGATTTAGCTTAACAAATTGCAGTGTCAGGCTCTAGTGACATTATTATTTGCTTTTAGCAGAAGCAGTTAAAAGAAAGTATCTCTAGGGTGGAAGGAAAAGAGTGTTTAGGTGTTTTAAGAAAACATCTTCCTTCCAGCCCTGAGAGAAAAAATTATGCTGAAATATACCTCTTAGGGTCAATCGGGCCTGCTAGCATTTATATGCTTTGTAGTACACTATACAGAAAAGTCAGAAACATTCAAAACACACCTCTCTCAGGCCTGAAAATATAGAGCACAACCTAGTGATGAAGGTGGCGGTGAACTTGTAAAAGTTCACTAGGAATCATAAGCTTTATAATCATCATCCGTTAAGTATAAGCCTTTAAAATGAACCTTATAACTAGGTATCCAATGGTTCCTAAAGAGCAGGAAGATTTTTTTTTTTTTTTTTTTTTTTTTTTTTTTTTTTTTTTGCCTTGTTCACTTTTAGATGATAAACACTAACATTTCATAGAAACTTCACCATACTGGAAGTACAGGCCTAATAGTACGCAACAGAAGGTGGTGCAGAGCCTTGCTTAAGCTAAAATCACATTTAGTGATTGAACCCAAGACAGAAGCTCTGCATGTAGCCTTATTATGCGAGGTAAATACCCTTATAGATCTCAGTCTGCCACCTTGTTTAGAAACAGGAGAGACCTTAAATGACTGCTGTTTATACATACTTCTGTAGACAGAAAGTACTGGACACTAATGAGTTTTTTACTGTCCAGCAGAGAAAATTATAGTAAAGACTAGAGACTAAAAGAATATTGAAGATAAGCAATCAAATAGAAAAGAGAACTTCTAAATTGTGAGGCTGATTAACAATTGAATTAAGTTCCAAAGAAGTGGTAGATTCTCCATCTCCCATTGTCCTTGGACCCCATTCTGAAAGATGCATTTAAACCCAAAGACAAATCACTGGACTCAATACAGGGACAGCCAAGTGAAATGTAATGCCTTATGATATACAGGAGGTCAAACTAGATGATCTAATGGTCCCTCCTGGCCTTAAACTCTATGATTCTATGAATCACAGAACAAATTTAGGAGATGGAAAATATAGTACAAATCTTTTTTAAAAATGTTTGTTCCTTCAAATGGAACTGAATTACACTATGTAATTTAAGCCCTCTTAATTTTACCAATGGCATGCAATTTTTTTGATGTGCTATTTGAAAATTTATTAAATTTTCGTTTGAAGTATTTGTTTAAATTAAGAGTGGATTAACATCAGAAAGGAAACGCTTACATTCATTAGTAATTAAAAATGGCATTCCTTTCAGATGAAGGAAATACATCATCTTACTATAGTATTTTACTGGCACAACCCATGAATCCAGCTCTGAACATCCACTGAAATGCACTTTTGAAGAATGCACAAGATGAATGTCATATTCTCTCAGCATCCATAAATCAACTTGAATAATTTAATACCTGTTGAAATTTTCCTCCAATTTATTATATGAAATAATAACATAAGAAGTAATTACAATAAAGAAAAAGTTCAGGTGCAACAGCATTAGTTCAACATCTAGGATCAAGTGTCAGTGGAGATTAACAAATTTCATTCATTTTATCTCCAGCACTGGAGACACGCTGCTCCTAGCTTTAATAGTCAGGAATGTCTGTTAGTTAAATGACTTTGTAAAGGCAGTCAAGTGAGGGCAGACAGCGACAGTTTAATTAGGGAGCTTGCTATAACTCTATCTGGGAGCTGTAGGCACTGGACTAGAACAAGTGTAAAACGGCACTCAGTACTGACTAGCAACCCCTGCCCCCTCAACCAACAAAAACCCTCCAACACAAAAAAACCCCAAGAAGATACTTTTCATGGCAGTTTCTCTCATTTATTCTGGCGTCAGGTTGGCTACAAGTGAGCAGGAGCAACATAACCGCTGCAGCAGAAGAAAGGTGAGGTTAAGAGAGCAATCATTTATCTTGTATTGATTTCTGGACACTATGTCCTAGATACATTCCAAGATAGAATGACAGCTTTCTGTTTTGTGTCGGTAAGAGAAGAAAATGACTAGCACCAGTACCCATTGTTTTCCTATCATATTTCCTTTTAGAAACATGCCGCACTCAGATTTTTATTCAGACAAGGAAATCCAAACAAGTTTATCACAGAAAAGGAGGGTTAGAGGATGGTTAATCAGCCATTTGTCTTTGCTGCTGGGTAGTTGGGAGTCAAAGGGTCAAAAACGAGCACAATTGGACCATTTGGTTTTATCTCAGGTAACCCTACATCTCTGGTAATTGAACCCATTTCACTCGGTCAGAGTTCCTGTCACTCATATTCAATGTCTGTCATTACTGAGAAATGCTTCATGACATATTACACTGACAGAACCACCACTGCAAGACTAGAAAGAATCCCCAGGCACCAGAAGTAGAAGACAATGGAAGTTTCTTTCAGACCAGTGATGTTTAACATTTTATGTGCTGACATTGTGACTGTAACCACAATACAACGAAAGTCTAGCAAATGGAAGATCAAAAAAAAAATCCATAGTTTATCTGCTTCAGGGACTAGCAGGCAACATCAGAAATAAAACAAACTGGCAGCTCCAAGGTTACTTGCACATAACATTAAAACCCTTACAAAAAGTTATATAATGTACTATGTGTATAAACGCACACGCTTATTTCTGTGTGCGTCAATAATAAATCAGTATAATACTGATTCTATTTCTAATAGGCTTTACAACTATTACACCTCCCTTAACCATAGGTCTTCAAAATTCTTTTCTTTCTTCTACAGTTTCTTTACTTATAAGCTGCAAAGAGTAACAGGAAGCATAATTTGCATACCCTGTGATATGACGAAGACAAGGGAAAACACCCTAGAGTTTTTAAAATGTCTGAATCAGCTCCTGTTCACTGAAATTCAAAATGCAAAAATGCCAGTTATCCTCCCACTTCTCAGCTTTATAATCCTTACAAGTGATGCCTAATTTATTTTTTCCATAGAGGCATTACTACACTTTGTTGGGTCACCTCTGCTGTGTTTGACAGGCACACCACTTACCACCACCACACTTGACTTCATCAGATATAGTCGTCAGCTTCCTTGGACCATACATGTTTTTGCCAGAATCTGTCTCAGTCAGGGGTTTAAAATTCTACAAATGTATTAATTGCACATTAACATTCTATTAGCAGATTCATAAGAAGAAACAGCAGATGGAAAGCTGAGAGACGGACTGGGAGCTAGGGGGAGAAAGCAACAAAAGACATTGAAAATTTCATTGTGATCTTAATGGATTTAATTCAATCTTCATAAGAATGTGGAAGCAAGGTATCTAACAAGTCATTTATCTGCATCTCTTCAAGTAACTGATGTGAAAATTGATTTCACTATATTTACAATTTCATTTCTAAGAACCAGCTTTAAATTAAAAGTTACAGGATTCCCAAGACCCATTTCCAGGTAGCCAGTCCAAATATTAAGATTGTAATATTAGCTACAATCTACCATTTGTAGTAGTTTCTTGTACTGCTTTAGTGATGTCCAGACTATGCAGTAGAGAGGAAATATTTTCTTCCCATCCTGAGTGCTCTGAATGAAAAATAATCAGGATTAAGTTGTTCTCCCAAAATTGGTGGTAGTCCAGAATTTTAGCTGAGATTATTATATTAAAAACTCATAGTTTCAAGGCTGAGGCAAATAGCAAAGGAACATCAACAGTGTGAACAGTTAGCTTCCATCCAAGGATTATGATGAATTTCACACAGAATAATGGGAAAATATCCTTAAACTAGATATCTCACATTTTATCAAATTACTTTTGATTAATTTACAGAATTAAACAATTTTTTTTTTCACAGCTCTTATGCAATGTGCAAGTGATTAATTTTAAATAAAGAGTTGCTAGGAATTCTGAGATCTATAAGGAATTTTAGCATTATTCACTGTCAGCAAAAGAAATCTGAACGGCAAACAAAGTCATCTCAAACCATGAAACTGCTTCACGAAGGTCTGAGAATATACTTCCTCAAGTTCATAAAATTTCTAATATTAAGTACTTTATTTCTAAAGCAACCATTATTTTCACTTTGAGAATAATCTGTATTTCATTATGAAGTACATTCACACACAAAAAAACCTTAAATAGATTTAGAAACTACAATTTGCAGCAGTAAAAGCAGTAAAGATGTCTAATAAGAAATATATGACGAAGAACAGCACAATAATTCAGCCATTAATAAATCTGGCACAATAACTGTTATCTTGTCATAAAGTAAGATAATACACCTCCCATCCCTCCAAGGTGGATTTCTGTACTGAATTTGTATGCTAAAAGCCTTCTTAGAAGCAGATGCCTTAATGCAAAGCTCCAAAACCCCACTCATATGCACCAGCTCTATTCCACTAGCTATTTCTGCCCATTGCCCTACACTGAATACTTCTATACTTAAAGCAATGAGCAGATTTTGGAGTACTATGGCCAAAGAATCAAAATGAATGATATACAGGTCTACAGCCTAGCAGGAAAAAATGTGTTGCAACAATTTTTCTAATGCTGAAATACCATTTCACCAAATGTTCCTGTCAAGGCATGGTTTAATTACCTTGGCACCCATGCCACTTATAATCACCTGTCATTAGCAACAATGCTTGCATCTGTTTACACGTCTGTCAGAAATGCCAGCCCAGATGAAGTCTAAGAATAAGACAACTTTTACTAGCACTTGACCCCAGATGTGGAAAGGTCATCTTAAGGTTATCTATCCCGAGTCAAATGTGTACAGTAACTAAAAGGCTCTTTATTAATTCTTTAGTTTAGAATTTACAATGATTATTTTGACATAGAGTGCTATAAGCTAACAAGCCAAGAAAATATCTATATTACTTCAAAACTGGTTTTGATATTTTTTTTCTTTCATTTAGACAGATTTTGTGAAACCATTTCCAAATTTAGTTATCCAGAATGCAGTTATTTTGCTCTAGTCCATTACATCATAGAATGGTTTGGGTTGGGAGGGACTTTAAACATCATCTGGTCCCAATCCCCCTGCCCTGGGCAGGGACACCTTCCCCCAGCCCAGGTTGCTCACAGCCCCGTCCAGCCTGGCCTTGAACCCTGCCAGGGAGGGGGCAGCCACAGCTGCTCTGGGAAACCTCTGCCAGTGTCTCACCACCCTCACAGGGAAGAATTTCTTCCTTAGATCTAAACCAAATCTACCCTCTTTCAGTTTAAAACTGTTACCCCTTGTCCTATCACTGCAATCCCAAATAAAAAGTCCCTCCCCACCTTTCCTGCAGCCCCTTTCAGTACTGGGAGGCCGCTCTAAGGTCTCCCCGGAGCCTTCTCTTCTCCAGGCTGAACACCCCCAACTCTCTCAGCCTGTCCTCACAGGGGGTGCTCCAGCCCCTGAGCATCTTTGTGGACCTAACTGTTTATTTCCTGATAAGCCGCATTCCTCAGAGGTAACCTTAAAGAGAGAACAAACAATACCATTTTATGGGCAATATTACCTTTAACTATGGGAGTGCAGCAAGCATGCCAATGACCAAAAGCTAAGAGTCATTAGACAGTGACACTGTGAAAACTTCAGGTTTTGATAGACTACAAATTCCAATGTCATCTTTATCTTTACTCTAAAAATGTGCATTTTAGCCTGTCTGCTTTAATAACTGCTATTAATAGCTTTCTCAAAAAATTAGGAGTTTTTATTCTATTTCATGGGATATCTGTTTTGCAATTTCCTCCACACAAGGTATCTTTCTACTGAGGAAAATACCTCTGTCCTCTATGTCATTTATATGGATATAGGACTGCTGTGATTTTTAAAGTACTGAAAGTCAGTAGTATTTTGGTCTTTGAACTCCATTCAGCAAGTGGAAGTTGAAATTCATAGCAAACATTTTCTTTATGAGAAGCAGAAGAGAGAAAACTAGATAACAATCTACTGCACAAAGGAGTAAGTATACAGTCTTTGACAGAGAGAAAAATATGCAATGGGTATTTTTGTGACATGCATTTAAACTAGATGTTACTGATCGTTATTTCATCTATTTTGACTCAAAACTAATTACAAACATGAAGTGTCTCATCCTCATATATACCTTCTGGTGGGGGACACATTCTCTACACAATTTATCACAGCATTTTCCTGTAGATTGCACACATATATTTCAAAGGTATTCAGCAACAGATGACATGCAAAACTCTTTCACAACTTTCTACTCTAAAGAACTCAGTACTACAATGTTTTTGCCATACTGTTTTTTCAGCATGGATTTTGCAAACATGGGGCTTCTCTCTTTTTCATTGTGATATATATTCCGTAGCAATTTGATCTAGGAATTTCAAAGTACTTTATAAGGTAGAATAAATATTTTAAGCTATACTAAAAAGACCTTTCAGGACATACAGAGCAATTATACCATTGCTCTGCATCTCAAATTATTTATAATGCAGGACCACAGGGCAAGACAAGACAAATTTTGAATGATATTCTGGCAAACTGCTTCCTACAAGGAATCAATTCAGTATACATACCAGGAAATCAGGTATGCATGCATGTGCATGTTGGGTGGTAGGGCAATAACGTACTAAAATGGGAGGAAGAGACTATTTTGATAGCTTTTATAATTCTAAGATGAAGACTCCTGGAGCAAAATAAATATATTTACCATTTTTGTGCTAGGTATCTGGAACACCCACTATAAGCTATTCTAGCTATTTGGCAAATTCCTCTAGAACAAGTAAAGAACTAAATGACAAAAGCAATTTTATGGCTCAGTCCTGCAAATACTATCTGCTGCAGCACTTGCTTTTAAAAACCATAGCAAGTTATTTGTGCATTCAGAAGCATTTTGAACGATCAAAACTCTTGATAGATGTCAGCACCCTAAGGGTAATGCCCCACAAAGAACAGATGCACACCTGCCCTTTCCTTTATATAGGCACATGTATGGCATCGCTGGTATCATTGCATTCTAGCTCCTGCTTGAAGGACTGGAGATAGCTTTTTGTATACACTATTTCTAGTAAGTTAAAGGACTTTCCACCAAGCTCTTCAGCTGGTAAATTAAGAGAGTTTACTGCACAAGTATTTTCACATCTATATAATGTTGAAAATAAAAGCTGGCAGATGTTACAGAACATGCAGCTACAGTGAGTACCAGAATTTAAATGTACTTTCTATCCATGTAAGACACATGAAACAAAGCCAAGAACTCTTTGGCTTTACATTCTAGTGAAATCCAAACTGGTCTGAACAACTATAAATGGTTACTGTTTGTCTTGGCTCCTACCTATATCAGATTCAGACTGAAGAATCTTAGTGAAGAAATTATAAGGGATAAAATGGATATTTCTAAATTACAAGACTGCTATTCCAGTGGCTCAGTATATCAGTTTTCTGTTTCATCTAAGTCTGCTGTAGAGAAAATTGTGGGATCTGACAACAAAGGATTGAAAACATTTACTTTTGAGAGCCAAAAGCTTCTTGCCTTGATTATATTGAAGATTAACCCCCAACCCCCAAAAAAACAGATGAAGATCAGTTACATTTTGTTAATGACTCAAAGGGGCATAGGTTACCAACAGAATGGTTACCAGCAGAAATTTAAAGTGCACTCAATTGAAAAGGTATATAATTGCAGTTAAATGAATCTAATGCTGAATTTTAATCTTAGAATCATCTGTGTGTTTTTCAAGTAAGTTTTAGGTTTGTACCATTAAAAACTAAGGAGAAGCAAGCACTGCCATTGTGTCTTCTGTTAGATGGGGAGACCTAATGCTTAGGACTAACATCTAACCAGCACCCTCGGTTTACTTTGGTTTTTTATCTGACATTTATGACTCCTTGGCCAGATAGCCAGGCCATGTTAGTGACATGTGAGCCGTCAACACTACTCACATCCAGTGTGGGAGGAGAATGCAGCATCTGTGAGAGTAAAACAGACCAGTATTGCCATCTTTTGTTTGAGTCAATCAGCAGAATTGGATTAACAAGTAGAAAGACATAATCTATTGCGCATAAGATGCACAAAAGAATGAAAACTCCTTCCTCAACATTTGTACCAAAGCCATAACTGGTATCTGAACAAGCAATATCATAACCGTAACGTCAGTTGAAAGATAATGCTCATAGTAATATTAACACTGATATACAAAGCTTCCTACAGTCACTACGTAGTTTGCTGGATGGCGAGTATAATAAAATTTGTGTGTTTGACAACCAGAAGCCAGTTAGAAGTTTCTCAGAGATCAGACAAATCCAGGCTGAGGACTCATGCTTCACAGCAATCCAGACAAGTCAAGGCACCCATCAAGGCGACTATGATTGCTACCTTTACTCAAGAACTGACTTCCTAGAAATCATAGAAGAGATATTGATAGAGCATTTGGCATTACATCACAGAATCGCAGTGGATGATGCGGACAGGACAAGAAAAGACAGACAAGGATCATTTTCCTGCCTAAACTGGACTATAAATTCTATAGACTAGGGATCATACACTATTCTTCCAAACATTCCTACAGTCAGCAAGCAATCAAGAGCTTAAAATACATCCTTATTAGTTTATTATAGATTATTATTTCTATTATACCTTCTTATAATACACGATGAATATGACTAGAAGAGAAATGCATTAATACAATATAATCCCTAAAATCCATAAATAGAAAAGTATTAGGACCAAGAATGCATGGATGGCATGACAAGGAGAAAGCAGACAATGAAAAATTTATGGAAAAAAAGTACTTCCCCTTAAGATCTTTGTTGAAAGCGTTGAAGTCTAAGGGAAAACTAAGAATAGGTTAAGGGGGTTTTTTTTGGACTGAATACTAAACAATTTGTTGAGTAACATTTCAAATACTACTAGTATTGTGACTGGTTAGACAGAGAGGCTTACTGACTAATAATCATCAAAGACCATAGAAGTTATACCACTGCTAAAATGCCTCATACTGAATGGGACTTAGTTCCACATACATTTCCTCCTTTCATACTGTTACTCAACAGCAACTAAGGATGGGATGTTAAATAAGAATCACCCAATATTCCAAGTCACAATTTAAGGTGATGCACAGCAACCTGAAGGTTATAGGAACTTCTTTCCATGAGATGTATTCAACCATGCAGAAAAAAAAAAAAAAATCCCTAACCTGTATTACTTGTAAAAGCTCATTATGCTCACACTCTTCACTGTCCTGTAATTGAAATAATTATTACAAATAACTGTCCCTTAAAAGTAAGCTCATGGCTACAGAATTCCATTGTGAACCATCTGGTTATAGTTTTCCACCTTCCAGCATCACTGCTGATAGTATACACTCTAAAATGAAGTTTTAAACAATTTTATCAATATACACAGTATTCAAGTAATGATCTCTAGAAGTTTCAGGCCAAGATATTTCCGTATTAGAAAAGACAGATGACTCATGAATAATGAGTTAGCATATCTGCAACAAACATTACCACAGTATAACGTAGGACATAAAGCTTGCCATTTGCACCATTAGGTTTGCCACAACAAATGAGATGCTCTATGTGATGTATAGCACAGGAAAGAAACCACAGCTGTTTGCTTCTGTAGAGGAGTGCGTAGGTGCTCTGCACCTGAGTCTGCAAATATTTATTAAGCCCTTAACAGTGAGGTTGTGATGTTCAGAACAGCTACTGCTGAAAACCATTATCTATGGATAATTAACTATGTCAGGACACTGAGGTCCTAACATGAGGTCCTCATAATTCCCCACTAAGGGAAAGACAGTACAACATTATTATAATATATTAGTAATATTTAACAACAGGATCATACTATTAGTGTTTTAATAATGAAGGCTGAATACTATAGCAGGGTTTAAATTAATGTTAGTTTCTGCTGGTGAAGCTTAAGCCAGGCTTAAAAAACTCTCAGGTTTTGTTACTACTGAGCAATGCAATAAATCATCAAGCAAGGACAACATCTAATTAGAAAATTATTTTATTTGTAAATAAAGCATTTGTGTTCTTGCAGATTTAGCATTTTTTCTATCATTTGCCAGCAGAAGTCTAAACTTATTGGGAATAAAAAAGAAATGGGAAAAAATTCTCCTTTTTTTTACTTGACCAAAATAATTCACTTGAACTTTGGAAGCCCTTGTATTTTTTTCAAGCATTTTTAGAAACAGCTAGTAAAAAAAAAAAAAAATTTCATCACGCAATAAGAAGGGTTTTTGACACATGAAGACAAAAGCTTCAGGCCGTTTATTAAGACTACTTCCTACTGTGTTGGGCTTTGTTTTATCTCATAATTAAAATCACACCTGAGCAGGGCCATCTGTGAGAGTGTATTAAGTTTCTTACAAAACATGAAAATCCTTTCATTTTTTTCCATACAAACGCCAATAAATCTTGTTGGGTTTTTTTTGTGTGTGACACAGAAAAATAATATGATTAAATAAAGGTCAGGCTTTGAGCAGAAAAACCAAGTAGGCAAACAAAATTATTTTTCCATATTCATCACCAACTGCACCTCATAATAATTGACACATTTTTAAAAGTTGTACACTTTAACATAAAAATTAAACCTTTTTTCTTTTGATATTTGACAGTATGCTGTTTTCTTACAGTTTTTCTTTTTTGTAGGATGAAAAAAAAAAATTAGTAAAAAATGAAGGATTAGTATTTTCCATATCAGCAATTAGGAGTGAGCAGAAAAGGCCAGTCAGCACTTTTCAAGATCAGCAAATATGTTAGCATACTAACAGATATGCTTATAGGTTTGAGTAAGAAAAAAGAAAAGGTACGTATTTCATAAATGTAGATAGTTCATCAAGTTCAAGTTTGGGGGTTTATTTCTGTTTGTTTGTTTTAAAACACTCTGAAGATAGACCAAAAGGATTTTCTTTTACAGAAGGACATCATCGACAGAGAGAAATCCCTAAATATAGTCCAAATCCATCAAAACAAGAACATATATATTTGAGCTACAAAATTATTTTTATTCTTAGAAATTTATTTGCCTGATTGTGTACTTAATTGGCAAACATATTTCATTTGAGGTTATGTTCTTTTAAATTACTTATTTTACAACAAAAAAAAGTCTAAATTCTGTGTGTCATAAATAAGACTCTAAATGCACACACCACCACCAGCAGCACCACCCCCCCCTTTTTTTTTCCAAATGCTTTTTGGAATCTACTGACTATCTAATACTGAGACTATTTTGAAATTTCATTTTCTTCTTGGGTTGATGATATAAAAGAGCATATTGAGGCATGTAAAGCAAGAAACAGCAACATTTTAAAAAATTGATCTGCCTGTGACAACTGTCCCCTCTCCCATTATTTTATAACTATTTTATTCCATCTTCCTAAAAAATGAGTTTGCAATACTACATGGTTTGATCACTTTCCAAAAGCAGTATTTCCAATTGAAATTGGCCAAGAGCCAAGAAAAAAAAAGGAACTTTATTCTGAAAAAAGGTTTTCTTATTCAATTGCAATCGAACAGATTTTTTTATATTTTGGTAATGACCATTTTACATGCCAAATTACAGGCCATAAAGACTTTTCCAAACAGATGTGTCTTTCTGTAGCAGTGGCACATCAAAAGTCCGAGATTCCATCACAAGAAAATGTGAAGGATATTTACAGGAACCTGTGCCTTGATTATTTTCTCAGTTATGCTACCTTATATGTAGACTCAGCAATATTGCAAAGGTGTAAAATCAATCTGAGAAGAGATGATGACAACAATGATAATCCAGATACTTTCACATGATTTATTCAGCAGTTACCACTTTAGAAACTAGTATGGGACACAAAAAATTCTCAGACTTCCTCCCTGTCCCTAACTTCTGTTACCTACACAAATTCATTGAAAATTGAATGAGAATTATACTACAGCAACTGCAAACACCTCCCAGTTATGATGCAGAATCATAACTGGGAAGTGCACCACAATGGAGGGATTTCTTTGGCAATACTGATGGATAATCTGTGTATAGTAATTGACATCGTACAGTGCAGAAGATGACGTAGATGACCAGGTGAAGCAACCCTGCATGGTATATGCTAGCACCAGTTACAAATTTTCCCCTATCTCTTCTGTGAGAGACAAGGACAGGATGAAGCCAAGATGGAACTCTACTTCTGAGAAGCCATGTCTCTGGGTCTATGCTTGAGATATTTTTTACACCTCACTTTGCCCACGGCTGTGCATAATGGACAGCTTCCCTCTGAATAAACTAAACAAATAGAAATACAGAATTCTGGTCAGTTGAAATTTAGGAGTTTCTCCTCTGAATACATTGAAATGTGTACTGTTGACTCCAGAAAAGGAGTGGACATCTAAAATCTCACAAGGTACATTTACTGTAAACAAGGGAAAAGCAATAATGAACATACAGTAGAAGTGTACTAATTTGCACTCCCTAAACAGCCTTTTACCTCCACTTTGCAAACATATAAGATGTCCAGTTTACAAAGTCAGCATTATTTTGAAATCTTTTTCTTCCCTGTATAATGAATGATCGAAAATAATTAAAACCGAATGAAGACTGTCAAAACAAATGAGCAATATAAATTTAGACGCATTATCCGTGCTGGTTTTCATTATTGTGTTTGTTCATTTTCTCCTCAATTGAATTCACAACATTTAGTCATTCACAATGGCTCTGTACATTCACATCTGCACGGCGGTTGCCTATGGAAATGCGTTAAGTATCAGCTTTCAGTGCTCCTTCTCGTATGACCTCCCAGCTGTAAATGAGGTTAGAAAACAACGCTGTAAACACAGAAGTCCTTTCGAAAGGTAAAATAGTGGGGAAAAAAAAAGCGTCTC
Source organism: Athene cunicularia (assembly GCF_003259725.1). Taxonomy (NCBI): domain Eukaryota; kingdom Metazoa; phylum Chordata; class Aves; order Strigiformes; family Strigidae; genus Athene; species Athene cunicularia. The sequence continues at coordinate 15,169,346 of NW_020799113.1, read as the reverse complement.
AGGAAATTTAATTTGTACTTTGATTTCATTCTTAAAGGAACATCCAAAGCTTGAGAGCATTTAAAACTACTGAAATACAAAATATTAAAGGAAGAGACAGCAGAATAAGGCATTATATTTTTATGTTAGTCTTGCATTATTACCATAAAGAGCAGAATGAGGTACTATAATAATAATACAAGAATACTACAAAAATATAAATAGCACTGAATGCCAAGCTCATTGTTCTGAGTAGTGGGCTGGTTTCTTCCACCCCCCCCCCCCCAATGAGCTTTTGCAATTTCTTCAGGAAAAAAAAACAAAACACAAAACAAAACAGGACACACACACAGATGTCATAAATTCCAATATAGACCCATGCTAATTTATTTAATGTGAAACTCCAACACAAATTACTTAGCAGTGAAATTGCACCTCCTCGTATTGTGTATGCAAAATAAAAGCGAACAGATGTGCTCTTCCAAACCAAGCTATTGCTACAATTAAACCAACAGTCATTTTACAAACCAGCGAGCTATTTCATGTGTGTCTATGGTGCTAATCATCTTTTCTCCACTACCCCAGCCCAACAGAACAGCGAGTTATTTATAGAGTTATCTATCTTGCACTTTGCAGATGATGCCTAACATTATGACAACAGTGAAAAGGTCTCCGTACCTGCCTACCTAAAACAAGTTTCTGTAAAGTAATGAATAGAGACAGCTTGGGGACTATCCACCTGCACTGCCTGCCTTTTACTGCCTGCAAAGTGAAACCACAAGGGATTGGCAGAAGGTACTTGTCTGACAGGGCCAGGACAGCCTTTCTCCTCAGTGACAGCCTGGGCCTAGCCTCTTAAACCTGACCCACCATAATTCCTTCACAATGCAGCAGCGAGGCAGCTGACAGTAGCAGCTGCACCTCCTAAGCGAGATGGATGGAATTTTCATAACTAGTTCCCCAAGTTACATTTTACCTTCAAGATAATTTATGAGCTGCTGTGGAGCCTTGAAGAGACAATATGCTTGCCATAAAATTAACTGTAACAGTCTTGTAGGTTATAATTAACACTGGGAGGGTAGCACCAACTGGATGAAACACATGGCATAATTGATGGTGAAACTGGAAATTAAGGAAGCTAACAATATCATTACTGTGCACATCACTTTAGTGAAACCTATGCTTTCCAGGGGTTAATTACAATCCCCTTCTAACGTACACATTCTGACGGGGAGTGGATGAGTGTCACAGCTAGGAGGAGGCAGGTTTGCTGGCAAGGCCACCTTGCACCTGGACTGATGTATATATTGTTTTTTTGCCTGGAAGAGATATACATGTCAAAGCAGCAGCAGCAGCACCTGAACATCTGGCAGCAGGCACACTGTAGCTTAGAGATAGATGATTGTTCAAGCCTCACAGAATATTTCATTTTCTCTGTAGCCAGCATACTTAATGGCAAAGAAGAAAAAATCCTCTATGAGATTTCACTTAATGGCACACATTATTAATTTAAATGACTTGAGCGAAGAAAAACATTTTAACTTTATATTGCCATAACTTAACAGCAAATTAAGATATTTTTTTTTTCATCAGTGTATTATCATCTTGGTTTATTACATTAGTCTTTTGAAACATGCAGAGCAATCCTTTTAGCATCTTGCCTGCCAAGGGAATACTGAACTGAAGATGCAATGCAACTGAGAGAGTTAATCAGAAATAATATTATAAACTGCTGCCATCTTTGTGAAGGAGAACATCTAATTCATCTACATGTTTCTAAGACTTTACTCTCTAGCCAAGGCTTAAGGAATCATTAGTGTAATGTATTTATTTGAATCTCTCTCAGATTATTTTAATGAAACTTTTTTTTTTTGTCCCTGGACAAGATATGTGAAAATGTACAGATAAATGACGCAACAGTGGCATCTACAGGCAAGCAAAACCATTAAAAACCTCCAACTTTGCACCCTCTTACCTCTCAAATCCCTTTCCTCCCCCCTCCTTTCCCCTCCTCCAACCTTCCCCTCAATCCCTAACACACACATCTGGATTTTGGGACATATCTCCCAACTATAAAAAGAAAGGCAAATACCTAAAGTGCTTTCAGAACGGCTTAATATAAAAAATTAGACTTTATATGTAGTAAACTATGCCTTACAATAAATATGCTGCACCGCTAGCAAGTTATCTATGCTGGAGTGGGTACACTGATTATCTTACATCTCCTGAGCATTTGTTCAAATCCACCTTTAGGTGGTCAAAAATAATTCCGGTAAGAATATTTTTCAAAACTCAAAGACCAGATGTTGCTATTACCAACTATGAGAAAATAAAAAAGAGAAAATATCAACTTGCTTAAAATAAACTGTCAAAAATGTTAAGTCTATTGCTAAACCTGTTAAAAAAACGTCCCCCAGCATAATTTGGAGTTAAATCTAACTCCAGTGCATCCACAGGCATGACTGATGGCTCCATTCATCTCACCCTTGTAGAAAGAGTAGAACACTCTCTTATTAGTGGCTCTTAAAATTCTTGGAACACTCCTTTTCCAGCAGAATACTCTTTTCTCCTAGTATTACTACTTTTAATACTCAGTAGCCTTTTCTTAGCTTCTCCCACCAACCATGCATTTTGAGAGCCTGTTTCTTAGTTAATCTTTCTGATACATCTCAAGATACCATTTTGTTTCAATTATTTCCTCTCAATTTCTAATTATGTATCTGATGTCCACTGATGTTACTTTAACACCCTTCTCACCCATGAGTCCTATCCATTACACCACCAAGCCAGGCTAGATACTCTCTAGAATACAGCAATATGGAAACACGAGTATTGTGAATTACCAGTTAATTGGGTGTTGTATACCTCTAGAAGTGTTTTCGGTTGGCTAAACTACTCAAGTAAGTTCTAGTGAGATTTTTTTCTGTTACGTATTACATATGCTTTAAGCACTATTGCCATTTGGTGCTGCTGTAATTTACCAAAATAAGACAAAGAATATGAAAACAATGCATGCCCATGTAACAGGTTCCCAAGTTCTCTGTTTTTACAGAACATCTTAAGCATAAGAAATGTCAACTTCCCTTTTTAGTTGTTTTAAACATCATCACAGTTTATAATGGAATAATTCCACAGCAATGATACGTTAAGAATTGAAAATGTAGACAAAATAAATAGAACAAATAATATACCCAAATTTAACTGTTAAAATGCCCAAAAGATCTCATTAGTAGGGAAAATAAGCAAGTAAATCTAATTCTGTTCTCCAGTTCATCTTAGTTTCTCTATTATTTAATATATCTCCAACTCATTCTTCGTCCTCCCAGTGGATTGCACTTCCCTCTCATCCAACACTGCTGACATCGTCCAGTAATTTACCACTTATCTCTCACCAGCGTCTGATTATCTGTGTATGTTACCAAAACTTTTAGTGCAAGCAAACCATAGAGCAACACAACAGACTGAAGTCCTCTCTTTTCCCACAGTCAGTCGTGATATTCATTGGCTTATCCCTACCTCAAAACCATGGTCTAGACTGCTTAGAGCATTGACAGCATCTTGCTCGGTTTCTACATCCATTTAATTTTTGGCTGCTCTGAAAATGCCAGCAAGGGTACCAATTAGTGTCATCTGTAACAGTTGCTTTATGTGATATACACAACTGCCTACTAGGGTTGGAGAACCAATGCATTTTACATAGGCCATCAAACACAGATACCCAATGGGAATAATCTTTGGCACTATCTACCTGAACCATATTTGAACCACTGACCTGAAAACAAAAGGCTTTGTATTTCATTACCAATCCCTGGAGCCATCAAGTTCTATATATGTGGAAAAACTTAAAATAACATAAGGCTGACAGCATTTAAGACTTAAGTCATGAACTTATGTAAGCATCTGCTCACTCATGCCTCATGACATAATAAGCACACCATTTGGCTACGTAAACGTATGTTACCCTCTGCTTTTTCTGTATTGGTAATGTGTACAGATTATTTAACACAGATCCTCCAAATTAACTTTATTTAATTTAGCTTTATGATAAAGCTATGATAATAATGTCTCAAAGTCCTGTTCAGATAAGGCTTCTATTATCTTACAGAAGAGAGAGTTCTATGTTTAGACTCATTTAATTTTAAATGTCTAGTTTTAGACAAAGTTTTAGTTCATATGAAGTTTGCAAGTAGTTTTATGGACATGTTACATACCATGACATTAGCACATTATGCTGAAGGCAAAGGAAAGTATGGATTGATATTGCAGAAGAAAGAAACCTCAGTAGACAAAGGAAAATAAATCTATGACAATTTTTCATTCTCTGGACCAGTCACAGTTTATCCCTAGTTTATAACACCAGGTCTTTAGCTAATATGGGCAACTACAGAGCACTGTACAACACACTGAATTCTCCCAGCTTTTCTCCTTTTCCCCTGCCACTGGCAGACACCATCTCTTACAGGAATGATGACAGCTGATGCTAATGCTACTTTGTGGTTCAACTGTCTGATGATGTGGCTAACACTTCTTCTCCACAGATTATAAATTTGTCACCTCTGTGATCTATTCAATCTCTAATATCCTGCAGCCTGGAAATGAAACAATCTCCTTTTCCAGCATTCAGATCTCCCAGTGGTAGTGAGCAAATCATTGTCAAACCACCAGAAAAAGAATACTATGTTTCTTGAACTGAAAGCTTACATAAGTAAGGAAATGTCACCTATGCTGACATTAAAAGCCTGCCCAGGTGAAATAAAGTAAAAAAAAAAAAAATTAAAAAAATCATCAAAAGCGTTCTGATACCACTTTTTGTTTTGGAAAAATTAATTACATTATAAATAGGGACTACATTTGTGTCAGTTGTCAGTTTTAGAAGTGTCACTGAATCATCTTTTGAAAAATCCATCTAACGTAACAAGAAGAAAAGCATGAAATCAAAAAAGGGATATGTCATAGAATTTTGATTCAGTAGTTATTCAGGTGTGGGCTGATGCATCTCTTGGTTTTCAGAAGTGGAGCATTAAACTAAAATGATAAAGTAAACCCTCAGAGTAAACAGTCCCTACAAAGTGCCTTAATGAACGAGTCTGACACACACAAGCCACACACAGAGCTGAAGTCCTGTGACTTCTGCTAGACAGCCCTATAACACCATATATGTTTTAAGTTCCTACACCAAATGACATTTTTTTCACCATGTTTGCTGTGTATATAGTAACATCACAAGGTAAGAAGCAGAATTTTCTGTAAGCAGCCACAGCTTGTAAACATAAAGTCTTTTTAAGTGTAAAGGGTCAAGACAGTTTCAAAGGAAATAATAGTGGTGGTTAAACAGCAGCATTTAATCAAGCAGTATTTCCATTGTCCTGTAGAGTACTTGTACCTATTGATCCCAAGCTTGGCTGCTTCAAAGACTCCTCAATACAAGAGACACAGGTGAAAGACAGACACGGAAAACAGGAAGGGTCACGAGAAGCTAAAGAAGTCTGGTAATAAGCAACTGGAGAAAAGTCAAAGGTCAATCAAGGCAGCTGATGTCTAAGCACAACTATGGCAGGAGACCTGACAACTTCATCGGAGGCACAGTGTTTTCTCCATTCATGCGAAAGCTGCAAGGTTGGTTTTCACTCTGCCTCAAGGCATCTTCCCAATTCCCAGACAGTATTCAGCATTACCATTTAAGTCACAATGCACATTTACTTTCTGAAAAACTGTTTTAGGTTACATACCAGGTGCTGAATAGTTTCATTTTCTTCTTTCACAGAGCATACACATGCACACATACAAAATATGAATATTAAAGAACCAAATGTAATTTTGGGTTTTTTTCTCCCTGTTATTTCCAAAATGATGAATCAAAATTTTTGTCTATGCTTGTTGCTGACTTACAGAGTATCCATTCCAACTGACACATGTATTGTCCAGAAAGGACAACTGTTACAAAAACCCCATTGGAGATCACACAGCTGTGGGTACTAAGATCCTTACTAATTTCAGAAACATGGACACTGGATTCCTCAACATGAAAAAAACCTGTCATCCTACTGTCACACAAAACAACCACAAAATTTTTAAACAATCCAAATACTTTCCCCATCTCTCTGTCAGACTTTGATACCTCCGCAATTTGTCTGTTAAATCTTTGGAACTAGTATAGCTCCCATTGCAGTAGTTTCTGAAGAGTTCACAATATTTCATATATCATCTTGGCAGGCCTGTGAGAGTATAAAAAATTTCAGAATTTGTCAACCAGCCTTTCAACTGGTATTACTACATTTCATTTAAAAACTAGCATTTAGTGAGTGACTGAAAAATACAAAAAGTCTGTGAGGAAGAAAAAAAACCTGCTCCAATTTTCCAAAAGCTCATGATACCTTCTTCACCCATGGTTTTTCCTTCTGTCACAGAAGGAAATAAGTTCCTTCTTTACATCAACACAACTTTCTCCTACTGGACCTAAAAAGAGTAAAATCTACCTCAATTACCTTTTTCAATCTGATCTAAAATTCCAAAATCTAAAGAGGTAAAGCATAAGAAAAAAAATTAACTTTTTCTTCAAAACAAAAAATAAAATATATAAAAGTATTACATTTTGGATCTCATTTAACATACATACTATTTTAGGATTCCACTCATATTCTTCATCATTCTTATTATAGAATCAAACAGTGTTATCACACATTAGTACTCAGTTGACATTCTATGTACTTATAATTTAAATTCCTATATAAATGTCCACATAATAATCCAGATTTCAATGCTGAGAGGTAAAACTATCTCAGTAGTATGGTAAGGATTCACTGTAGCTAGAAAAAAATACATACCTTTACATTGTTATGTCAAAATTGTGAGATCTAAAGAAGCGGGTTTGATAAACGCAAAAAATGCTAAGAAATTATTGCTCAAGTTTGACTTGAAATCTGAAACTTATACAATTTCTGATGAGTAACAAGTTCTTTCTTCAAGTGTTGTGCAAAGATGGAAGAATATAACAATTCCAAAAATACAGAGTGATCTGATCTACAAAATGGTATGGGTCGTAGAATGACCTCATGAAATGGATTTTTTTCATTGGATTATTTCAGTGAGGCGAGGTTTTAAGCTATTGATTCTTACAAGACATAATTAACACTTTTCTGCTGTTTATCTCATGAACCAGAAGAATTTTGTGTTTACTTTGGTCCAAATTATTTATTGAATGCTTATTCTGTTTACATTATGTCAATTAGTCACTATATGATGACTTAGAGAGAACTTAAATTTTCAGAATTTGGCTAAGGAGCACAACTATGAAAATACCAACATCAGAAATAATTTTATTTTTTTTCTATCAAGCTTTCCACTTCATTATATATTTCTCCAAAAGTTTCCATCCTCCATTGCCTGGCTGAATTTCCCCTAAGAGAGACAGTGCAGTTTCACTCAGGGAAATAGCAAAATGGACACCAGTGTCATAATAAAATCATTTTGGACTAATAAAAAGTTTGCATAGTAATGGTTCAACCAACCATGCTTTTTCCTAGCAGTTAATTTTGATGCAGTTAAACATTATCCTTTAAATTAATCAATTGCTGATTTATTGATGACAAATTAGTTTGATAGTAAATGTATCTATATGAAGAATATAGTAAAAAACTACTAGCAATTAAGTGCAGTATGTCACACAAACATTAAAGATAATATAACATGATACAAGTTCTATTAGGAGAAATAAGAGATACAATTTTTATTGAACTACAGTCCAAGTGCTCTTGAGCATTTACTGATCAGGAAACCTGCAATATTCTGTTCTGGAATTCAAGTACTTTTTTTTTTTTTTTGGCTGAACTCCTTCTTTATGATATAACAATTTTTCTGGTTCCAGTTGAAAGGTAAAATAAAAAATGTCAATAGCATCATCAATGGGGCAAAAATATTAAGGCCTTTTTTTGAAAATGAATCAGGTGCAGATATTGAACTGTACTTTTTCATCCTTTGTCTCACTTTTCAAATGATAATTTCTTCCACAGCCACCATTAAATCTTGATCTATTCCAGCTCTCTGTATGGGTCATTGATTCTAGATGTACCATGGTTATTTTTAAATGTTTCCCTTTCGTAGAGAAAAAGAGGGCTGTCTAGAGCCAGATGGGTAACTTCACACTTCATTTATCAAACCCAATGCATTAGACTCCACCCTCTCTTTCCCACTATTGCTGTTAAATTTCCATATAATTTGGTAACAATTATCATTATCATACAGTGACCCTAAAAAGTCCACACAAGTTTGCATGGTTAGTCCAAAATTCACAGCTGTTCCCTTTACCCTCTATTTGTTACAGTAGAATCTAAGTTTCCCCTACTTTATAAGCTGAACAGTGACCTTCTATAAGCAGAGGTCAAGAAGAGGTCAGTTCAAAGGGCTAGAGCAGCTCTTTAACAGCTATAACAGCCTGTCCATCAGGCACTATCAGGCAGTATAAACAAATCTGGGGCTTTAGAAACTCTGGACCATTTCTGTTAACACTTAGAGGACGTTCACTGAGTCCTACCTGAAGTATTTTGGATCACTACCACTCAACACAGAACAACTTGGATCCCTAGAAGTCCTGCTCAGACACTTTAGATACTGACTTTTGAGTCAGAAGTATATGAAACGGTGAGTCGTAACACTAAGTGCACTACCATGTGTTTTGGACTGTGGAACTGAAATAAAAACTTAAAGAGTAATTTCAGTTTGCTAATATGCAGAAACACTGGTACAACTTAAAGCGAGTAATGCAAGGATATGCTCTAACCAAGTAGATACATATCAAAACAATTTATATGCCTTTCTCTGAGAAAGGCTAAATTTCCAAAAGTCAAATCAGTTTGTATTGACAGTTCGCAGCATGTATTTTTTTTTTTAATGTAAGGTGCCAATGACATAAATAAAACCCATGAAAGAACAGAATGCCTACATTACTGTACAAAGACCAAGTACAGAGTAAAGTTTTTGCCAGCTGCCCTCCCTTCACTGACCTAAATTTCTTGAAGTTGTACTGTTCATAATGTGCTCTCTAATGCACAATGTAAGGTAATTAGAGTAATCTGTATTTAACTTCCAGAGGAAAAAAAATTCTATTATCTAATCTAGCTGATCCCCTGATAGCCTGTTGAAAGTAAAATACTGTAACCTATTGCCTGCCCTTTGACAAGTGCTAATTATTTCCTGTCCAAACACATTTTTCTCATGTAATTCCAAAGTACACAATAGACTGATCTCTAAAACATGGGCAGCCCTGCTAGTACCACGGCGGACGTTTTATAACTTTCACCACCGTATGCTTGATGGCTACCACAGTCAGTGCTTCATTCCAGACATCTAGCTGAAGCTTTGATGAAGTAAAGTGAGGTGTATGGTAACAGTCTGTTTATGCAGATCATATGGATGAGACTCTCAGATAGGTCACTGGAATGGGAAACATCAAATGGAAAGAAAAAGGATTACGGATATTTAATACTCAAAGGACACTTTCTTTCAGAACTTTCAAGGCACAATGCTCTTGAAATTTTCTTTCAGGTGTTTAGTCTTAAGAAGGCCTGCACTTTGTCTGCTTGTGCCTCTCCCCACCCCCACCCAAGAACATCAGCATTTCTGTGTCTGAGACTAGACTACGTCTACAACTGCAACACTGGCTCCAGCCTCCGATTACACTGCGAGCAGTGAGCAGAGGCCAGAAACACTGTAAGCCACATCACTTTTAAATGAGTCCCAATTGCCGTGATTCCTGATGACTTTGTATATAAGGAAATCATTGTTAAACTAAACAAACACTGAAAAGATATTCCACTCATTAGAATTGTTTAGACTTTTCTTATCTCTAAGAAGCCTTCTATTCTGGTTCAGGAGAAAGATGCACTTGTCCCATGGAAAAGCATTAAGTGATTTCCTCTGTTTCCAGTGAAGCCAAACCATCTTCATTATTTAGTAAGCATGGTGATGGAAGACAAACAACATTCCCCCCTCCCCTTAAATTCCTCAAAAAGGAAGAAACAAAACTCACATGATATACAATCACTACTGTAGACCCACCTTACTAAGCTCTTTTCCACTCTGAGATCTTAACTAATTAGTATACAAATAACCATTCCCGGCTCGCAAGAGCACAAACTTATGAAACTCAATCGCTCATTTGTATAAAACTTGCTACTATGTAATAATGTTTAGGTTTTAAGTACAGCTTCTAAAATGTTTCAAGTCCACTCACTGTAGTTACTGGGAATGGCAAACACACTCAAGTGTAAGATCCAGTAACTACAATTAATTTTTCAAAGTGAATCTCATAGAATTTTCACGAACTGTCCAAAATGATACACTAACAAAACACAGAACTCCCTTAACTGGAATAATCAGTGCAAGTAAAAAAATCATGCCAATTAAGTGCTAATTTTGATTAACAAAATCTCATTAAAAGAACACTTTCGACTAAAAACTGCATTTAATTGCAAGCACAGGGCATCTCCTAGTTTTAAAAGAAAGCTGTATGTTTGGTAGAAAAAAATTCATGGACTTAGATATTTAAAGTAAATATCATAAGTAAGAAAAAAATATATTAAATGAGTATAAATCTACAGCTGTTAGAAATAGATGTGAAAAAAGGTGACAACTCATTTAGCAGCTAGAGGGAAGGACACAAGGTGGCATATGGTGGGAATTCTCTTTTTTGCATTCACGTATTTCTGAATGAACTAGAAGTGTGATGCACCTGTAGCTTCTGAAATGCATTCATCTGACTAGATTCTAGTAACAAACTTTTTCAAATAAAAACATAAACAACCTCTTAAAATGGCTAACAACATCACCTGTTTTATTACCATGGCAAGCATAATAAAACAGTCACATTATATGAACTAACAAAATGTACATTTATGCCAATCTCACCCAACACTTAACACCAGTAGGACGCTATGAGAAAATGTGAGGATCATGAAGAAAGCAGACAAGAATAACACCAGTAGGACGCTATGAGAAAATGTGAGGATCATGAAGAAAGCAGACAAGAAGGGTATCTCTTAGCATGGCATGCCAGCAAGGAGTATTGCTCACATTGTTAGCAATATAAGAAAAAACAGGGCATTTAAGGTGATACCAATATATACATGCTGCCTATCAAGCTATTATCAGCAGACACTGCTATATAAGCACAGTAAGGGAGCATTCTACCCCACAAAGTAACTCTGAAGTCAGAAGCAGAAACACTGACTATTCCAGTCAATGAAAAATACAATTTGAATGGTAAAAATTTTGAATTCTTTTTAAAATGTCAACTTGCCCTCCCCCTCTAAGGGGTTTTATAGGAGTATATTTGATATAATTGTTTCTAATTTCATTATCTTACTATTTCTCAAAAATTTCTCACCTTGCTGTCCATTCTTTACGCAGCTTTTGTCGCTCAATAAGAACTAGCAAGAAGCAGCTGATAGTTTCCTTCCTTTGTTTCTCAATTTGTTCCTCCTTTCTAACTTCAGAGAGGACCAGGCCTGTCTGAAAGGAAAAAAACACATAAAAATTATAATCTAGAAACAGGAAACAATGTGTAAAATTAATAAAAAGCCCATAAGCAAATAAGGACAGTAAATCAATAGCTTTTTTTATTACAGTTCCACTGCTGACAAATCAATACAGTAAATGATGGTTAGAAATGGCCATCATATATTTGGTATTTGATCAATATACATGGCACATAAGGTAAAATTTAAAATCTCATTGCCTTAAGTAACACAACAAGACATTGTGCATTCTAGCTCTCATTTTCTTGAGACATAATGATTTTGTTTTTACAATATTTTCTTGTATCAAATGATATCAAAAATGTTTCCCTCAATACAGCATTGGGGGATTTCCCCCTCCCCTTTGATCCTTGGTGAAGCTGAAGAAGAAAATACCTGTTTGAATTGCATCTTCTGAAAGGAATTCTGATGATGTCCCTATGTTCTCTTTATCATTAAATATTTCAAGAAAAAAAGTAGTAAAACTCTACCGTTTTTCATTTATGGAATTAATTAAAAATTGCTAAAATCTACAGATATGCAAAGGATTTAAGTCATTTGTGAGGTAGGATGACACTCAGCCTCTGGAGACCAAAAATTACTGGCCTTCCCAAATGTTGTGTCAACAGCCAATGTCGATGTAATGAAATGGCAAATCTTATAATCCATTCACCCAGCAAGCCAACTCCAATTCACTCACTCTATCTTTGCATTTAACTGCTAATTCACACACTATTTTCTCCTCTTCTTTCCCCTACTCTTCCCCATGTCTGCCAGCTTGGGAAAGAAATGGAATATGCTGATGCTCACACAACTAACACATATGTCAACCAGTGCACACGTGCTGACTTGATGCAGAGCAGTCCAACCGCAACAGAGATTTAGAGTCGATGCTGCAGTCTTTTCCTTCAGTGAAGATATTCTATGTGCCTTCCTTGCCTTAACGAGCCACTGATATTCACTTAATTATTTTTGCTAGTCTAACCTTCAATCACATATTCTGTAAATGTATCAAAGTATCTAAATGCTTTTTGGAAGGATGACTGAATGGACAAAATACTTGCACAAACTTTCTCTTTTCACGGAAGAAGAGGAAAAAAAATACATTTCTAACTTGAGCAGTTGTGGAGGTGACTTTGAAAACACAACACAAACACCACCAAAAGATGCAATTCCTACTCACAGTATGGCCTCTCTTATAGGATCAACATGACAAAAAGACATGGCATATTGCCTCCTCCTCAACACCATACACATTACATTCTGCTCTGGTCAAATGTACACCCACTAAAATTCCTCTGGGAATTCTGCGAGATAAATGGTTGTTATTATCTTCAGTTTGTGAAAACAGGAAGATCTACTCTTGGTCTGACAAGGTGGTTTTTTTTTTTTCCACGAGAAAGAATAATACGCAGATCATATACTTTTAATGCTATGTAAAATAGTGGTAACATTGCTACCACCATGGTGGCTCCAAGAGACAAGCATGACAGAGTTCATAGAGAGAGAAAATAATTTTATTACACTAACATCGGATGACAAAGAGCAAAAAGCATCTTTCTCCCCACCTCCCAGCTCTATCAGTTAGCCTACCAAAAGGCATTACCCCATCACACGGGACTTACACATCAAAAAGAACATTTCCTTGTAAAAACCCAAAATGTTCAAAACTTTGTCTATACAGATCACATTCTTGACCCTGCTTTGACATTACAAAGCAAACAAAAAGCCAGAGAGCATTTTCAGATAAGGATTCCCTGACATGGGTTTCCCTTGAACTGACCTACAACATCTTTTCCACAAGCTCTAATATCCTCCAACTTCAACAATCCTGATCTTACAGCCTCACTTCCAGCAGCTGCACAGTTTAAAGCAGGGTTTGATACATACTCACATGAGATGAAGAGATGTACAGTCTTTAATTGACTATATTGTCAATTAAATTATATGTAAATTAACAGTCCTTGTCATTCAAATAAATATACCTATTAAGACTTTAACTTTTATATTTACCATGTGCAAGACTTGACATAGCACTATACTTAAAGCTTTTCTCTGTATTCTAGGCTGATCAGACTGTAGCCATACAACTAAGTCACAGTACACCAAGATTTCCCTTTCAGAAACCTTAGATGGCCTTATTAATCACAATGGGATAGGGAAATCCAGTGGTAGTCTACTTCTCTCCAAGACTGCAGAGAAGCCCCAAGTTTAATGATGCAATGCCTCACAAAGCTGAGGCTATAGTTATTTGCTGGGAACAAAAGTCAAGATCCCCTAAATCAGTGATTCCCAAAGCGCAGAGTGTGGAGAACTGATAGTTCCTATAGAATTTTCAGTTAAAGTCTGATGAAAAGATGATGTGATTAGAATACCATCAGTGAGAGAAGACAGGTGTTCACTTCTCCAAGTATTCACAATCACATAAGGCTTTTGTATGAATTCTGATGGCCTGGCCAAATTGCAAATGAGTTCCACCATCTAAAGTCCTCCCCATCTACAGGAACATCATAATTCTGGAAATTGAACATAATTTATTTTTTATTGAGAGAACAATTATATTGCTCCAGCCTTCTGTTAACACCATTCATTTATGTGGTGATGTACAAAGTTCAAGTCAAACTCATAGTTTGACACTGACATCATAAAGGCTTCTTTACTGAGCCTTGTGAGTACAGTTGCAGCTACCTGGAGGGTGAAATAGTACCATTAAGCAACACACAGCAACAATACATAGCAATTTAACCGATTTTTAGAATTGTTTTCTAAGAGTGCTGAGGGCAATAAGGTTACACAGAAAGTAAGTGCAGGAATTGATATATAGCTTTTATAGAGGCATTTCTTAATAACTTCTTATTCTTATCATCTCACTAAAATTCCCAAATTGTAACAAAGAAAGCAACATTCTGGCTAAAACAATATTATAAAACACGTTCCTTTAAAGTTTTCTTTTCCATGTAACTTGTTTTGGGATTTAATTTTAACAAGGGGACTCAATATATACCTTGACTGATAAAGGTCAAGGGTTCAAGAAACTTGGTCAAAGATGTTATCAGCTGGGAAAGCCATTTCCTCACATCAACACTGATAAAAATCCATCAGAAACCCAGCCGATACCACCCCTGCTCTAAAGGGCTGGAATGACCTTCTTTTGAACATCATTATAGTTGCACATCTCATCAAAGAAAATCTGATCTTGTGTCTCAATTCTTTTAATGTTCTTTAATGACAGATAATTGTCTGCAGAGGCCCCTTTTGCCCAATGTTGAGTGAAGCCTTCACATTTCTGAACTGGACTCAACACTGACTCAGTGTTTTTCAGCACACTTGGGACTGCAGGACAGTAGAATAAATAAACAATGTAACCAGCCCTACAGCCTGTCTTATCTCATCCTTGTGTTCACAGAGACTCTTGAGGGTGGTAATGTTTACAAATTGTTGAAACTTTCTTTCTTCTGCTTCCTGAGCTGGCAAAAACATATCCTGGACAACCTAAGCAACGAGATTACGCAAATTGCTTATCACTTGAGGGAAGCAACTTCTTGTCTCACTGGCCAGCATGTCTCTTTAATAAGTAGTACTGTTAATATTTTGAGCAAATTTTCCCCAATTCTCCTTAAAGATCTATTAATGTATTTAGGGCATTTCCTTGTAAATCCCAAACGGCATGGTCTTAAAAACAAACACACAACCTACCTATCAAAAAAGCCCAAAGCTATATATGCATATATATATTGTTGCCAATCCTTTTATGTTAAAGATAGTATTTAGGAAATTGCACAATTTATCTTCCTCATGGTGCAGAGGCAGAACTAAATCTGGTGCCCTACTGATGTATCAGGCAACAGTCATCAGAATATCTTCTCTTATTAGGTAAGAAAGAAAGGTATCAGGATAAGATTTTAAGAGACCAATATCATATTCTTCTCATTCCCGCTGACAAAATAGATCAGTGACATGGTACTGAACAGAAACGGTTATAACCAAGTCTTACTATTCACCCAGGACACACACTGAAAATTAGATACCTTTTATGAGTCTTAACACAGCTAACCTAGCTATTGTAACAGGATCACAATAGTGGGGTTTTTTTGGTTTTTTTTTTGTTTTGTTTTGTTTTTTTTTTTTTTTTTTTTTTTTTTTTTTTTTTTTTTTTCTTAGATACACAGCAAAGAAACTGTTTCAACATCAATAGGCCACTACTCTGGTTAACTCTATGTATCATGGGTGAATGCCATGACATGCTTACAAACAAGCGAAAAAAAAGTGCAACCTCTTAAACACTACAAAACCCTCGCTGGTACATTTTTAGTCTTTTAAAGCTAGATTTTCTGTCCTTCAATACAGACCTCTTGAGGAGCCAGACTTAAGGTTGGAAACATTGTACAGCTGGAGACATGAAACCTAGTATTCTGTCAAACAAATTAGCCTTCAGTCTGAACTAAAGTGGCACTTAGGACAGTTTGTCTCTTGGTCCTACTTTATTGGATCAACAAATCAGATTTTTCACTCTGAGTTAAGGTTTAATTTACTTGCTACCAGTTCAAATAGAATAAAAGCTTCTGAATCTTTACTAACCGCTTGTACTTCAATATAGCAGTCATCTCTCAATAATCAATAACTAATACAGAAAGGAAAAACAAAGTGTAAAATAAGTAAACAGGATGAATGTTTTAAGTGTTGTTCTGTATCCTCCTTGTTATTTTTGTGATTTTATTTTGCTTTTGGTGCAAAAAGTATCCTGATGAAATTCTGCAAAACTGAAAGACTGTGCCTTTTGCAGGGGGGTGAAGGGGAAAGAACCTGAAATCTATTAAGGCATATTAATTTCACATGTCATAACTTCTATGTGATAAAAAAGCTAGTAATTGCTTACAAACCACTGCTTATTTCTTACTCACTTTTAAAATTTTTTACTTAAAATATGAGGAAATGTACCTATTTTCATTAATACCATGGAAGCTGTCAGTATGGTTTAAGTTATCACCCAGTAATTTGGGCACATTAAACCCAATTCTCTGCCTTTTGTTTATTAATCCACTATGCCAGATATCACAGTTTCACTCAGCAGCCCTCATGTTTTGGAAGATACTGAAAAATGGCTCATGTTTGTCAAAGAAAATAAAATTAAAAAATCAAAACCAAAAAAAAAAAGTAAAGAGAAAAAAAAAAGTGTTGTTTATAGAAGCCAGCTGCTCTGGCTTCGGCGCCAGCAGCTCTTCATCCTGCTATTTTATGCTTGCAACCCCCACTGCCCCCACTGGCACAGGTACAACTAAATGTTGACTTCAATGCTTCAGAGAGCACTCAACTGATTCTGTACATGATTAATTGCCAAAGACATGGCTGACCATATGGAACAGAGAAAGCATCAAGTAATTCATACTTCTGTATATGATCATTTGGCCCCTGTTGTTTTAATGTACAGGAAAGAGCTAGTATAGCACAGACCTGGTGTCTTGCCCTTGACAGCCCATTAAGAAATCTCAAAGCACCTAGTTGAAGTTATGCTGTTGGCTTTTCAATAGCAGCCTAATAAAACAGAAGCAAAGCTTTCCAACTAGTCTTAAATCTTTCACATACAGTACATTAACCACTGCTGCTAAAACAACTGGTTTCTTATGATAGGAAATGGGATTTGATTTCTAGCCTCTGCATACTTACTGAAAGCCTTTTTCTGACCTTTGGAGGGTTTACAAAATCATTGTTCGTTTTTCCTGCCATTTTCCCAGTTTCTTGCCATGGTGATCCTAATAGATTTGTTTAAGGTTCAGTACATTCTACTCTTACTAGCTGTTATATGCAAACTGTACAGTGAAGGTAGGCTCATGGGAGCTGAAAGGAAAGAAATTATTATTAACTGTTTTCTTCTTGAGAGTCAGAGAAGTCACTGCAACATCTAAAACATAATTTACTTTTAAAGAGACTATAAAACAAAACAAAAAATTCCTGAAAAGAAGCAATATACTAGCGTGTGCTTTCTTTTATCAGACTGGAGACAAATCATCAAATTTCATTTGAGAAGGAAGGACAATTTATTTTAAAGCTGCAGTATTCTCAGGGATGTCTGACACAGAGCTCAATGAAAAGAAAAAGGTGCAGACTTGGAATATATGTCAGAATCATTAACTGCTTTATATTAGTTTTATCTACCGTTAACATCTTTTCAGTCATATGCAGTCAAAGAAAAACGTTTAAATAATGTTTCCCTGTCAAGACTCTTAAGATGACAGTGCTAAAAAGTTAATCCCCATCCTCACAGATCTTCTAGCAGTTTTGACATATGTTGGCAAGGATGTATTTGTTGGCACCTTCCATTAGAAAATATTTACATGGAGTTTTCTTGTCTGTGGATTTTCTAGTTGTCTAAATGAACCTCATGGTCTGAAGGGCCTTATGTGGGAAATCCTAATCATTGGACATACATCAGTGATAATTTGCCCAGCTACTGAATTCAGCTAACACTATTAATACTCCAAGAGAATACATGAATAATCCACAAGCCAACAGAAAACTCCATAATCATTCTAGTTATTGACAGAGCACTTCCAATATTAAAACATTTCGTCTGAGTCAAATATTATATCTGTATTTAAATAAAATATAAAAGACAGAATTTTATGAGATACGTAATTTTTGTATTTTTGTATGGTCAAAGGAATGGAGGCCTAAGTTGCTGGTGTGAAACCATCACCACAAAGATTATATATTCTCCCCTACCATTATATTCAGTAGTGCACATCTGAACTGAGCAAGTACATAACCCAATTGTAGAGTAGAATGCTTAAAGTTAGACATATGCTTAAGCTCTACATACAAGTCTACATGCATTAAAATGTAGGGAGCCCTGCCTGTCTTTGAGGTATTCACCGCTGACAACAAAGGATGAATATCTGATTTGATAGATGAGTAGTTCGACCTAGAAAAAAACCACAGAGTAGATCACTTAGACGTTTCCAAAGAAAATTTAGGTCTTGTCTACACTAGAAAGCTGTACCATTTAACTATACCTGTGGAGCTAAAGCAGTACATTTTCTAGCTGTAGGAGTTTAAATGTCATAAATTAAACAAGGCAGAACTTATTTGGAAATAAGCATTACCTTTATGCCTACATAAGTGTGAAAAAGGAATCCAAACTGAAGTCATGACCAAGTAATTTCTGGTTACTCCAGCATGCCAAAACTGAATGAATTTCCAGTGGAGAAAAAAATAACCAAAATTTACTGGATGATTCAATGCAGTTATGATAGGTCTCTGAAAGATTTTCAATAACTAGTTACAAAGAAAAAGTTGATCTTAGTTATAAAGATCAACACTTTCAAAATATTCTCGCTGCACTAATTGGTTTGGCGATGTTCTAAAGGTGAAGTATAACCCATTTCACCAAGAGAGAGCAACCGAACCACTCAAGATATTTGGAGTAAGAGTGGCTTAGCATCTTCAGATGTATGGGTGAGTGAAAGGTTACCCTTTAGCCAGATTCTCCCAGAGCATGGCCCCTCCACCTCTGAATCATCAATAGCACAAAGACTGAAGCAGGCCTACCATGCATAGTGGATTATATGAAGTGTAAAACATTGTGGGGAAGAAGCTTTTGAAAGAAGTCAGGAAAAAGAAATCACGCTTGCAAGGAGATCCAGCTGACAGGCTAGTCCCTAACAAGTGAATATGTTTGAAAACATTGTGAATGCAAGAAAAGAACACGCCTTTTGTTTCCAAACCTACAGTGTGTCTTTACCCCAACTGTTGCCTGCATGGCTGAACATATGTTTTCTGAACAAGAACTGAAGCAGAAAGTGTTCTTTGTTATAATTCACTCCTTTGTGTACACCTCCCTTTTCCCATTTTGGTCACATGCAAACAGTAGTTACGCTGAACACTTAAGTTCTGAAGGACTGCACAGCAGTGTATGCTTCAGTGACTATTTACTATTGCTGAAATCAGTTGAGCTAAGACGCAATACAAGACTCACTTCACTAATGTGCACTCTGGACAGCTTACATTTTGCAGTACTGAATCATGCTGAGTACAACCTGCACACGTTCACTTTGCCAGCAGACAGGATTTTCATCATCAACAATTATGTGCAGTTCTAATAAGCACTGAAGAATCATGAAACAAATGTTCTTATGTGTTCAAAAGAACTCAAAATAGTACCCCATAATTTTCTTAGCATATCAAAATTAACATCATCAGCTATTATGAATAATTTAGGATGGGAGGGAGGAGAGGAAAAAAATGATGGGCTTCAAAGTCAGGAGTAGGTAATGCCATCTCACAAACAATGAAGCGAACTCTAGTTTGAATTAAGTACTCATGTAATTTTACTGATTCTAATGAAATAATTCGACATGTAAGCAAGGCTTTGTTTTGACTCATCTAATTTATACTGAAGTCCCAATATGCTAAGCTACATACTTCTCTTAAATATTTACAGATGCAACCTTGTACCAAAAGCTCCAAGCTAGACACGTGGTCCTTGTAGCACTCAAAATAACAGGAATCATTAAATTTAATAGTATTATGTTTGGGGATGTTTAAATTATTTTTAAACATACCCAAACTATGAAGAAAGATGGAAAACAGTGAGTACTGGATTCTGAATTCATTATTGCATTTTTATTTGCAACTATCTTTTAGCATTTAATTACATGTCATATTACTGATTTCCTCGAACAGCACATCTTAGTATTGATTTAGAGTGGAAAAGTCTAGAACACCAACATTTTCCTCCCACCACTGAAGCCACTACCTGTTGCCATCAAGCCACTTACTGCTTCAGCCACTTTCTAGCACAATGTCTAGTAAAAATATAGTTGTGCAAAAATTTGGGATGTATTCCCAATGTCATTAGTTTTATTGAAATAATTTAAAACACAGAAAGCCAAGTTACAGAATGGGTTAAACACTGCAGAATGAAGAAGCTGCGAGCCACAGTCGAACGAAATAAAAAGCCACATGTCCAGAAATGCTTGTGGGCATGCTTTGTCTAAGACGCATGCCATAGCAGAATAGCAATTTAGTACATACGCAAGATAACCACATACAGCTGAATCATATCTTCAAATGACATAAGGGTTTCAATGCCTTTATCATCCTCACAGCACTAAATGCACCGGGTCTATCCCTGTGAGAATGGGACTCTCACCACGTTGTTTCAAAAATGAAGTTTTGTCACATTTGGCTCAAGTAACAGCTTCATTACAGTGACACCATGGCACACGGCTATGAAGATTTAAAATTCATAATCATGTAAGAGCGGTAGTAATACTAGCTGTCATGGCAAAAGGGATGGAAAAAGAATTTAGAGCGCACGCCTGGGAAGAGCATAGGAAACAAAACCAAAACAGCATCTGACATACTATGTGTATTTAATGTATGAGGAATATGACAATGTCAAGCAGCAAGGACACCACTACCCATGGCTAGAGGTTGATCATGACAACAGCATTTGGAAATACACTCTTTTGCAAGATATGATACCTGTTCCTGAACCAAAAACTAGGCAAACCTATTTCAGTGCTTTATCCTCCTCCAGTTTTGTTACAGTACATAACTATATTTTTTACACAAAAACATGTGCTAGGCATTTCATATATAGGCCATGCAAATGGTAACGACCCGCCACTGAGGGTGTGCAGTGTAAACTGGACAAACAAAAGCAATGTACTAGCAAATTTTAAAAATGGTGGACTGAAGAAAGGAGAACATACAGAGAAGTTTACTGATTTAACTCTCATCAAACAGTGGCCCAGAATATGTACAGTCACTATTTTGGATGCAGTACTTACACTAAATACAGATTTCTTCTCGGAGGGCAGGCAACTACTTATTTTTAATTCTCCTGCATTCAAAGCATGTTGAGCTACAAAGCTTTGCATGTCATCTTGACCTGTTAGAGCATAAAGCTGCATAATCCTGTAATATATACATGCCACATATATATGGACACTAATTTCCCATTATGAGTGATAAAGGGGAATGTATCTTACTAACATATATAGGCAACACAAATCTTACAAGAAAAAAGACAACTGCAAAATAAAGCCCAGTCAGTAGTCCAGGTACACCTACAATGCTAAATAAGGCAATGCTTCATTATAATTAATATGTCAATGATCAAACCTACCAACCTGTAGGCTCAAAAGAATCCTACACTTTTTTTCTAGAATAAAAAAATCCCCAAACACTCCTCCTAAATTAGAGAAAATTAATACCAAAGTAAACTCTGCCTAATCTTACACGTGTATGCTGTATATGCTTTATACAGCCCTATGCAGACCAAGGTATTACACAGATCGCACACCTGCGGTCACTGTTTTTGTCACATCCTGCTTAACTGCAGGATGCCAACACGGAGAATCATGAATTCATGGCACACGCAGGCAGGCCTCCCCTGCTTCCGAGGACACGACACTCTCCACAGATGTTCTCCTTCTCTTGAGACACTCAGCTGCCTACCTCCATCATGCCAGGAACTCAGTAATATTTCTTGCTATTTATTGTTCTTCTGAATGCAATATATCTGTAAAACCTACACTTTATAAGCCTGTTAATGCAAACTATAGCCAGTTATTGATTATTGTATTTTGACAGAGTTGTGTTCCAGTAAAAGACCACACTATACGCTACACTTCCTTGACTTCAGATTTGTATTCTGCCCATGTTTTCCTTTCATCAGAGAGATGTAATGTTATGGCTATATGGGTATGACAACTACCAACATGTTAATAGTTCATGCTATCAAAGTACCACTTTTCTTCCATTACTATTTCTGATATCCCATATGGGTTTGTTTTCACTTTATTTTGATTTTGGGGAAGGATTTTTGCTTTGTTTCACTCTCTTAGGAAGGAAGCAATAAAATTCTCAGTAATTAATTTATCTCCTCAGAAAAAAGAAAATAAAAGATTCATTTTTCACCTTAAAAGGAAAATTATCAACTAATTTACCCATTAATTAAAAATACACACAAGGAATGATCCAGAAAGTAGCTCACCGACAGAATAAATCAGTTAAGAAAATTTTTAAATTTACCTCCTCTCACCTACAAGTGCATTAAAAAAAGACTTCTCCTGGGAAGATTTTTATTTAGAGTCTAATCAAGTTCTAAATGTTGACAATTTGTCATACTAATTTTCCATGAACATTCAAGTATTTCGAGATGAATATTTGAGAAAGAATTTAAAGCTTGAATGGCCAACTATTTGAAAACTTCAGCATATCAGGAATCATTATATAGACAATCTTCATTAATGACACAGCAATCAATCAGGGAAAATAATCTTTCATCATATGATTCATGTGCCCAACAAAGAAAACAAACAGCATGATCAACATATCCCTGTGAACATATGCACGTCGATTACTCTCTGAAACTGAAGTCACATGCCGAAGATTCTGGCAATTCAACAAATATGACAATTGCATGATGTGCTCACACACAATGACAATACAAGTTGGAGAACAGAAAACACTGTTACTCTGTGACACCCCATAACAATACGTTCTGTTACACTACACTGCAACATTCACAGCTCCTGCCTTGCCATTCACTGACTTTTCCGTCTATAGGCACGTGAAATAAGATATGGGTTCTCAAGTTCAGCTGCAAAGTCCAACTTAAGAGAGAGGTCAAAGGTGGCTGCCTAATCACCTCCGCACTCTTCGAAAAGGATCAGTTAATTCACTAGTAAAAATTAAAGCAATGTCAAGGATGTATTAACATCAACTGGCCAAGCGTCTTTCACAGACATCTAGTGAGTACAGGCCACAATGGAGATGTTCTCCACTAACCTGAGAAAGCTTTCGTATCTCCTGGGTTGAGGCAGAAAGGAAAAGCAGCAGTTTGTGGAGGAGGGTTTGACCTGTGTTCTCTCATACAAAGGCATCTACCCTTAAAGATACATCATGACAAGCTATACTAGAGCTCTAAATCTCCATTTAATGTTACCATCTATCTACTTCACATGCTGCTTTAACATGACACTACAGGGCAAATCACACTTCACAGCATTCAGAGTCCACACAGGAGAGATACAATCTACATGAACAATAATCCAAACTATTAATGTGGTATACATAAATATTTTTCTTCTTAAAGTTCAAAACATGTCATTTGATAAAAAAATGGTCTCTCCAGTATTTGGATTAAGTGGGCAGTTTTTTTCTTTTAAAACTGTTATTTAAAATGTTATTATGGAATCTTTTCACAGATACCAAATCAATTTTCAGGGATAACTTCACATTCATTTAGGAAAAAAAAAAAAAGCTAACACCATTTCCATTAGCATATGTATGGCCTTTTAACAATAGCTGGTTGTTGAATTTTATTGATTTTTTTCATATTAATCAACAATTCTTGTCCAGAAGACTGCATGCTGGAAGACTTACATTTTTTGTACTACTTAATTACAGTCTTAAATGCCATACATTTATTTTTTTCTGTTTCACAAAAATGTTTCTTAAATGCTTATTAACTGACAGAGCTACTCTAATACAATAATACAAATTATAATTATGTTCTTGAGTGTTAAACAAAATAATTTATTTCAAGGTTGGAGATACCACTATTTTTAAACTTCTGTAACTAAGTCAAATCAGTTATTCTCATACTGGAAAGGCCACTAGATATAGTAAGTTGCTCTATATATAAAACCTATGAAAAAGAAAGGAGAAAGTTTAGATTAATTGTAAGAAAATTAAAACCCAAGACAAAATTTCTCTGTCCAAAGACTAAAAGCACAGCAGTTGTTATAAGGAAAAATAGTAGTTTGATAATCATTCATGAAAACATGTCACAACATTTCAGTTTTAAAATACAGCAACCGAATACTATAAACTTAACTTCACACTCAAGAGCTTTCACCTCAGGAAAGACCCCATTTTTGTCTCAGCTGCAAGTTGGCAAACAAAAAACAATTTCCTACCTTGATTAACACAGTTTGAAAAGCAACAAAGTACTATTCCTACTAAGCTACAACTTGCTGTATTCAGAACAGTGTTCTGCTTTGATAAGCATGTATTATTGCTTCATCTTCTAGAGATAATAGTTTCCCCTTGCCTTGTTCATTCAGTGCTTTATACATTCAGTACACACATAGAAACTGTTGCATACAACCCTCTTGGATCAAATTCATCACATTGGATGGATCACAGCCACATGTATATATACTCTTTTCATGTGCTGGTATAAAGCTGTGTGTCAAAACCAGACATGAATTAAATTGTATTCATGGTCCAAAATTATAACCAAATATTAAAAAAAACAAGCAACCTGGAACAGACATATTCCAAAAAAAAGAGCTTGATTTTTGACACAGTACAGCTCTTACTTAAGAGCATGACTTCAACTTTTTTGGCCTACAAAAACAACTACAGATGCCAGCCACAAATTACAATCAGCACTGGGTTTGAAATCACCTAAAATCTTGGGACTCAGGGCCAATTCTAGATAATCAAAACCAAAATAACTCGTAAGATTTCAACAGTATTTTACCTCCAAATATCAGTGACTACAGATAGAAAACCATAAGCGTTACTTAAAACTCATGAAACTATTTTAAAAAGGCTATACTTTGTTCATTTTTAAACTGATTAAAAGTACTGAGCGTTCTAATTGAATTTGACATTTTTAGCAAGTCTTAATTTTAAACCTCTACATCAACACATGGACAGGAACTGCTAAAGGGTTTTGGGTGGGAAAGAGCAGTTCCAGCTTTGTTCGCTACTTTTAGGATATCAGGAAAGGAAGGAGGAAAAGCTGTTTCGTTTTGTATTATTTGAGGTGAATCCATTAGTTCAGTTAAAAAAAGAAAGAAAAAAGCATCACAGGTCAAAAGAACAAAATGACACAAAAATCCATTGCCAAACTGGCTGTCGGTTGGATGCACAAGAGTAATGCTAAACAACTGTGGTATGGAGACAAAATATGCTTTCTTTAGGACACTTTTACAATAAGTTATTTAAGCCTTGTGAACAGCCTCGCCTTGCACCCACCCCTCACACATTAATGAAAACAAAGGGGACCCATTTACATTGTAACTGTGCAGTGGGGTTAAGCATGTGACCTTAAAGTATGGTGCGCTTGTGCTCAGTGGAAAGG
Organism: Athene cunicularia; assembly: GCF_003259725.1. Lineage (NCBI taxonomy): Eukaryota > Metazoa > Chordata > Aves > Strigiformes > Strigidae > Athene > Athene cunicularia. Next base: position 15,143,753 of record NW_020799113.1, on the reverse strand, counting down.
TTCTTGACAATATAAACAAGAATTACTGCTGTTAGAGAAAGGGAAGACAATTAAAAACAATCTAGGATGCATGTTGTACAGCTGTTCAAGTTTCAGCTACATCTGACCTCTAAAGATGCTATGTGTTTTACTTCAGAAACTTAAGCCATTTTAGTTTTATTAAAATAATCCTTCAACAAAAGCTGAATTTGTATGACAAACATGAGGTTTTATATGAGTAACACAATGAAAATTGTATGTTGCTGGCAAAACATGCCATTGCTGCAGTTAAAAACACGTTGTGGTCTGCACATCTCTTTCCAATACTTCAGTTTACTAACAGTGAAGTAAAAAGGAAATCTTTATGAAGAACGGGAAGAAAATCTGTTGGAAAAAAACACCCCAAAACTGTTCTTGAAACAAAAGATGCATCAGCAGGTCAAATCCCTAATCAAATCTGTTTGTCAGACCTTTGTGCCCGGGCAAAAAAACCTGTGTGATTTCAGCAAAACTCTGCAGGCACAGTGTCCCGGTATAGATCAAATTGCAGGACCAAGCAGCCACAACATTTTTTTAAGCTTAATTTTGGATACTATTGATTCCAAATGCAATAAAGACAGACTACAATTATGGTTAGTATTTTCTTTATACATGCCTACAAATTTTCTAATAGCGAAGAAAATACTTAAATTCTAAAGAGAAAATGATAGAATGAGCTTTTTTCCATCAACCACTATAACTAATTGTCCTAATATTGTCCTTAAAAAATAGGGTTAGAGAAGAAAAACTTCTGAGAAAATAACAAAGATCTTGGCTAAGTTTCTCAAAACCACAATTTTCCTGCCTGTTTGATCTTTGTACAGTCAGCACAAGCCACTGAAACTCCTCCACAAATGAAAGGCATTCATGGGAAGCCATCAGAAAGCATTGCTCTTCCTCTGGGACCCAGGACAATAAAAGAAAAGTTTGTGTCTGCCACGTGGGCCTACGATTCAGCTTAAATGAACAAACCATTGCAATATCCTTCGGCTTTGTGAAAGCGATACTTCCTACTTTTTTGGAAGAGAGGAAGTCATATATAAACTGAACAAAGGGAAGAGGCAACACAAGTAGAGCCTCTCATAATAAATATTACAGTGAAAGTTTTGCTCATCAAACCAAGATTAAAAACATATTTTAATCTCCCAAGTTTTATGCCTTTGATGTAAGTCGAAGAGGAAAGCTTATATATTTTGTAAGATTTACAACATTTCTAGTGGGAATAGCTTCATATTTCAGGTTTTTTTTCCTGTTTCTAAAATTGAGAATATATTGGGTTGATTCTATCCCTTAATGCTGTGTCATATTGAGAACTTCTTTAGAGAACAGCAGTTAGGATGTCCTTTGGACACTTTTTCCCCACAAACAGGCTAGTGTTCCACTTAGCAAAGCACTGCAAAATCATTATAGGGTGTAATGGTAATCTTTGTAACTATGAAATACTTCCTAAAATGCCAGCTTTCCTAGACTGCAGGAAAGTTCAGATATATGCACTAAATTCCATAGCATAGAGAGCCACTAAATTGCATTTCTTTGTGATGCTAAAATAAGGAGAAGGTTATATAGCTTCAGTAGGAAGAGTAGTAATTTATTGTCCGTAATTTCGCCACTACATGCCCACAACAGCCTGATAGAACACATGAAGCATTAACTTTCAGAATTACAGCACACAAAGCATAAAACATGCATCAAGGGCTCCCTTTATAACATCTTCTGTTAAATACTGCATGATTTTCTTGTCCTCCCATACAAGCTTTCTGTGCAGCTTTTCTTGTTCTCCCTTGGCATAGCACCCATTGCTATGGCAAAAGGGCCTGCACTTAAAAGCACATTTTCTTGCTGTAACACAAATAGCTGCTCATTTCCACAACCTTAGGTGAGGGCACAACCAAATACACTAATGGTCCCCTCAGATGTTGTGATGCAAAAGAGCTGAAAGTTTCAATATAAGTAACCATGAAAGACAGCGGGTAAGCACACTCTCTCTGGTTTTACATGTTGTACAACACTCTCGCTTTCATCTTAACAACCAACCATTAAGTTTGAAGGATATCATCAGCAGAAGAAATTTTCAAGTATAGTTTCATAAACACTGAAGTCAGAAGAGCAAAGGTGAAAGATGCTAGAATTGACATTTTAAACACCTGTTACAGTGGAAATCACTGAATATTGGTAGACTTAGTTTAGCAATTTTTAAGGAAAATCTGATAATTTCAGAGAAATATGAAACTAATACAAACCAGTTATAAGTGAAAAAAACTCTGGCCCGTAGATAGGTGTGCAGTTTAGGAGGTGGGAAGGAGGAAGCAGCTGAGGATGTGACAAAAATCTCTTCACAGCTGTAGCAGCCCCTATAGTGCTGACAAAGGCTCTCCCCATATGTGTCATTTCAAAGGCACATGGACATAGCAGTCCTTCCAGAAGCCAAATCCTTTCAACGTCTGCTAGTAAAGCACTCTCAATCAGTCCATTTGATTCCAAAGATATTTAAAAGAGAGATGTGGAAAGTTGCCCAGAGATGGTAACTTGGAGGCAAAGAAAAAACAAGAAGTCATAGATCTCGGGGACAGCAATAACACAGTCATCGCAGATCGAGCTTAAGGAAAATAAGTGAAATGCTGTAAAGAGAAGAAAGGGTTATAGTGCCAGAAAATAAATACAGATTTCAACCCAGGAACAGTCAAGAAAAGATTATTATAGAACTATTAGAAAAACAACAATAAAATTATAATCAGAAGTGCCAAAGCTGGAATGACACCAAGGAAACTTCAAGAAACCTGACAGGGAAGACAGGTGTCTTGTCAATAAATACTGTACCAGAAGAAGGTTCATGCACAACTTCTTAAGTCATTTGCCCAAAGCAAATAGCAAGCAAATAAAAGTGTGAGGAATAATCGGATTCTTGTCTCCTACTCTCCATTTCCCTTCATGTTACCATATGGTATCCATATCTGTGAGGATAAGCAGTACTTTGTAGCCTGGTGTTTCAGTTTTCATGACACTTTACAAGTCTCATTGCTCATTTCACCGCTTTCCAGCAGCTACTCCTTAATGACACGCAGCCATTGCTTCCTTTGCTTTCCCATAAAAACAACATAGTCAGGAAATAATTAATGTATATTTGTCTCTTTCAAGTAACTGCAGCTCCATTTTAACCATTTACTTTGCAATAAACTTTTTAAAGACAGCTTGATTTTTTTTTTTCCCCAGAAATAAAAAAGTCTATATATCTTATGTATCACAATATACTGACTTTTAAAAATACACAAATAATATCACATAGCCTTATTTCTGAGCTACAACCTACATTAATTCCCCCACCTTGGGGAAAAAAAAAAGAAAAAAATCACAATAGATGCAACAACTGAGCACTCCATACCTTATTTTGAGTCTTCAGCCCAAACAGAAATACCCGGAGACTGGTATAGTTCATGAAAAAGAATATCAAATTACTTCTAATAGTGAATTGCTACAAAGCATACTTTGCTAGATAGAGTTATTTTAAAAGTTGCTGTGGAAACAAGAAAGAATTGGCCCGGAGAGGAGCAGCGTAAGCTTATTAACAAGTGCATGCTCAAGTGCTCCAAGCTTTAACTGAAAGAACCACCTGAAAAGGCAGAGTCGTTTAGTCTCCTCTGCAAATAGTGGACTCCAACCAGTTGTCAAGACTGAGCAGGTTTGGTGAAGACGCAGGTAGAGCCTGAGGAGATGCTAGAAGGGAAAATGAATCCTCATGAACTACAGAAGCCAGGAACATAATCCAGTGAAAAAATAAAATTCTGATGAACATGACTCAAAGATTTACCTTTTGGCAGAGTAGTTTCTCTCTATTCTTTCTCGATGCAAAACTGCTGCATGGTCTATATGCGAAAACTCTGCCTTTTTCTGAAGCAGGTATCAAAACTTACATTTAAAAAAGAGAATTCTCTGTAGAAGACTCAACATAAGCCTCTGAAAACAGAACACCATTCATAATGAAATAGGAGAAACAAACTTCCTGGGAAACTGGAAATCCTTCTCCTCTCTCCAAACCCCAGATTTTTATGGAATTTTAAAGCCTATTTCATTCACAGACCACTGCAGCTGTCTGGAAATTATCCTGAAGGGTAAATTTTGCCTGTGTGTAGAGAATTGTTTGCAATGTATTCTACAACATGGCCTAGGAATGATATTTCAAATTTTTCACCTTTGAACGATAAACTTGGCTATGAAGAACCTATAAAGAAACCCAAGTTGGACTTTTTCTTTTTCTAGAATAAAATAAAATTAATATAGCAAAAGGAAAAGATTCATTGCTGTTCATAAGAATTCATTCACCCAGGGAATTTTTTCATCTGTCCTCTCCTTTACTTAGCTAGACAGAAAATAGATTTTGCTGGCTATGTTTAATTTCCACAGCTGTCACTGAGATCTAAAAAATTTATATTGGAGCAATCACATTTATCCTCAGGAAACCAGGAACTGGAGTACCAGTTCAAACACTGTATAGACTACCTGCAATCTTCTGTCTCCAGTAGTGTCTTAGATTTAGAATTTGTGCAAATAAGCACTAAAATGCTTTTTGATTAAAATATATTTGAAAAAAAGCAATTAGTTCTTGAAACAGTAAAGGTTGACATGGTTCATACACACATACAAGCTGATGTAACAGCAAAATGAAAACAAGATACAAATACTTAATACTTCTGATGTACATCTCTTAGCTTATTTCAAATTGCGTACTTTGAATGTCTAGTAACAAACTTAATTAATTTAATTGCATAAATTCCACTTATGGAAAGAGTCACAAAAAAAGAGCATCACAAGTAACAGATTTCATAGCCCTAGTAAGAAAGTCATGTTATTTAACTAAGTCCATTATCCAAACTTTTCAAATGGTTGTTTTGAAAAAAAGATTACAGCACTTCATCTAATATTTATGGTTCAGCTCAAGAAAATAAAGTTGTTTGTGACAGGTGTAAAAAGGAGTCAAGCAGATTTCAGCAGACTTTGAAAAAGGACTAGCAAAATTATACTATATATTTGTACACAACGGAATCTTCAATATAAAAACTGCTAAGTACATTGTTCACATTATACCAGCCAAATCAGCAAACAACTTGTTCCATCTTTCCTGAAGCAAGTCTTAGTTAACAAGCTGGATCTTATTATTCACATTTAAAGTGTTGATATTTATATAACTAAGTTACACCTTCAGTTGTATGTTCTTTCAGCCTTTTCTTGCTACTCCCTAATTCTCTTCCCTCCCCACTTCCCCTTGTAGTAGTAAAAATGGATTTACAGAAAACCAATAACAAGTATTACTAAAAATATATATTCTGGTTTTGATCAGGCAGCTCATCACTTAAAATTTCATACATACACAGTATTGCAAATGTTATATCTGCAGACCTTCTGCTACAGTAAGTCCATAATACAACTCCTCCTTCAAGAAAGTTGATTCAGAAATATGCTAGTAGACAAAAACCTATTTTTGACATATAAAGTGAAATAATACAATAGTTGCATTTTTAACTAGTTGCATCATTAGTTGCTCGTAGTTCACATATTTAATTTTCCCAGAGCAAGACCCTATTAAATGCTGCAGCCAACAACTTTGACAGATAAAAATTCAGATCTTCATATGAATACCTTGCATTTCTTTTGATCCATGAAAGCAAATATCTGCCTAGTTTCTCCATCCTATTCTATCACTTACTGTGGTATTTCTAACTACAAGGAGTAACAGAAAGGAAAGAAAAAATAATTTTTAAAGATGAGGCATCAACTTTCACATTAATTTCATTATGCTGACTACAAATAAAGTTTAAAAAGTAGAGATAGTTTCTAATCTATTAATATTCACTTTTCTGTTATACTCTCTTGCTTTTCCAGGATTCTTCATATTGTCTTTATTCACATTTTTCTCTATTTTTTAACCCTTCTTTCCTTTGTTATACTATCTTCCTTCTTACAGTTGTTTCCCTTCACTATTCCTCCCTCTTTACTGCAACTTATTTCCTCCCAATTTATCTCCCCGTTCCACTCACATAACGACCTTAGCCTTTAATTCTGCCTCCTACTGGATCCTCCTTCAAGTTCTCATGATTTCCATACACTTTGTGGTGCCAGACTACTCACAATCTCTCTGCAGAAGTAGAAAAAACATTTCCAAGTGTAAATGAAACTATTAAAATATAAGTGGAACACTAAAGGAACAACAAAAAAAAAAAGGAATGAAGCCAGTGTAGTGCTTAGTATTTGTACAAGAGAAATAAAGCTAACCACAGGCCAGCAATTGAATGGCAGAAAGCAGTTAAACAATCTTAAACAGAAAAGTCATGTAGGAAGCCACAGTGCTATGTGCAGCGTTCCCCCTGGAGCATGTACAGGAAAAAAGTCCCCCTAAAATTTTAGCATGTCTGCTTTTTATCCCACAACATAGGACTAATTGTCCTCGGTGTCTGAGCTGGATTCCTTGCATGCTGGAGCAGAACAAATACTACTTTTTCACCTATCTGTCACAGCAAACATGAAAGATTATGACAAAAGCAAACCAGCACTAATCTTAGCACCTCACAGAGCTCTGAGCAAAACACCAGAGAGAAAAGTAGAGAAAGCTAGCACACAACAGACAGTACAACAAAATCATCAAATGAGTAGCTGGGCAGGAGCATCTTGCTTCCGTGCTTCCACTTATTTAATAAGCATCCTATCTGCTGTAGAGCAACACCCACAGATTTGGTACGTAGATTAAATGTAGATTATTATAATACGTTTCAAGTTTTTGACAGATTGAAGGACTTCATCCAGCAGTTCAGGCATTAACCCCATGGCTGGTAACTGAGTTAAAACAGAGATTTAATACACCAGTGATTTCATGTTCCAGCCCTGCAAGAGATACACTGTTAACGCTCCATCCGCCTAATCTGATGCTGAGGTTTTGAAAACATCAAGTCAAGGCCAGTTATTCCTCTATTGGAAAAAAACAGAGGCAGGGTATCATATCCCTCTACAGTTTCCAAGATTAGCATCATCTGAGCTGAGAACACACCGCAATCTGAAGTGTGAAATACTGACCCCACCAGACCAGCTGCTCTCCTTTCATTTTTGGCTCCCTAACGTTTCCTTCCTCGCTCTTTGACCACCACCTTTGTTTATATCCAATATGCAAGTTCTAAACATTGCAGGGGGCTACCATGTATCAACACAATTCTCCTGTAACTGGGTTCTAGCAGTTTCAGGTACTACCAGAGAGGTTTTAGAGTGGAAAAATGCCAGTAAGGGAACTCTTGCACATCTTCTGCCATCCTCATACTTTCCCAGAGTTGGAGTAGGTGGAACGCCCACAGCAGGAAGAAACTGCCAAGTGGAACATCTACTCCAGCATTTGCAGTCAAGGAATGTGTTATGGTCATCTTTACAGAAGGGAGCATAGCCAGTGTCACAGCATACTTTGGTAAATCCTGACAATTGCTTGTAGACCCCTGGAAAGCCTTTGCAGTTGGACGCAGCAACTCAAAAAACCTGGACACATAACTGAATTCTCTTAGAGATGTATGAATGGTTACACAAGCCTAGGACTGTGCGAAAAACAAAACAGCAAGAAGCCTTCACTGCTTCCCTCTTTCCAGCTCCAGCCCCATGAGGAACACAGCTCAGCAAAACACAAAAAAGACTATGGTATTTAGAGAAAGGATTGAAATATTAGGGTAAGTCTAACTTCTGCACAGCCACAAACTTTGTAGGTATTGAAAGCTTTTAATATAGCTCCTCAATTCTGAAAACACAGTAATTGGGAGACAGCTGGCAGCTGGACAAGAAACTCTATCTTCACATCAGCTGAAATGACAGCCACATATATTTATACCTTACAGAGTGTGTGTGTGTCTATACGTATGCATACACACAGTTTTACATATACGTATATATACACAGACACATATATAACCTTCTCTATAATAAATTCCCCCCAAATGGCTTAAATTAGACACAGGTAGGTATCTACTCTTTTAGAGGCTAAGTAGGGAATGCCTTCTTCCATGTACTTTTAACTAAGCTTCTTTCAGTTAAGAGATTTTCACTATTATTAAATGGAGGATTTCTGCTGGATCTATTCATTGCAAAGAGAATTTATGTTCTAATGACTACAGCTTCAACATATTTGGGCCTCTAAGGAACAAGGATGCTCCTCCCCCCCCCTCAAAGTAATTTTCAGATAAAGCAGAGAACACAAAATCTTTGGTGAAAAAATATATCAAAGGAAGAAACACTGAAAAAGAACCCAAATAAAAGAATGTACCTTTGACCTTTGGTAATTCAAATAGAGTGTTAATCACCAAAGGATTAACACCCTCTGCATTATAAATAACATAACCAGTCATCAGGAAATTATAACACCCCATATAATCAAGAAACACTGACGTCTACCATAGAATTATGCCCAAGCAGTGGGAGGTACTAAGATGAGAAACTAACATATTGTATCTGTTCACATTTTGCTGATTAAGGATACCAATTAAACCCAGACACCAGAGTGAAAACAGTAGGTGTATTTTACTGGTGATAACCAAATAACGTTACAGTGCAATACGGAAGACATGCAGTAAGAAAAGGCAGAATAATGCAGCTAAAGGAACAAACAGGAAAATACAGAGTAATGCATCAAATCATTACTACATGAGAGAGAGAACAGTGATTAAGAAAGATCCATCACCACTTGCGTACGTTCCCATCGCCCAGCCCCGCAGTGGCGGGGCAGCCCCGGTCACCCCGAGGGTTTGCAGAGCCTGTCCCGGCACATGGGAAATCCTCCGCGGTGCATCCACCCATGGGTGAGGCTTCCAAAGTCGCTGTGAGCGGGTCCAGCCTTTATATACCAGAGATCGAGAAGCCAGGATAGCCGGCACCTTTGTTTTGAGCGGAAAATATCTGGTTTCATCCTCCTGTTGGATTCCACCCAAAGCCTGGCCAGGGCTGGGGGGCGGGGGGAACCAAGGGAGTTTCTAACAAGGCCAAATACGTGGGTTCTCAGCCTTGAACCAGGCTCAACAAGGGAAGTTGGATACTTTCTCTCAGCATTTCGTCCTCACTACTGATTATATTCTAGGCCGCATCTCTCACTAGTGAGCTTTACATACTTTGTTAATGATTACAGACTGAGCAGCTTTGGCTTGGGGCCTGTTGTTCAGGCTGCAGTATTCCAATGCTTTAGCACTTATTACATCAGCATAAGTGGGTTCTTATAACTTAGTACAATACCTACTAGCACAATGGTTTTCAGTTAAAAAATATACAGGATTCATCTATAGGTCAACTCTGGCTGGGGCCGGCTGTCCAAGCCTTAGCACTTCAGTAAGATTCTGCAACTTAAAGCATTATAGAAAACAGTACTTAGAGAAATCAAACAAGAAATCAAACAAGTAATTCACACATTCTGAACATTATAGGCATTTTTTAAATTGTTAAAAGTCTACGTGTATATAATCTCCCTGATTTTTTTTTTTCTGGGTAATTTTGTGTGTTTGTCGCATTAAAAATCAAATACTTTTAAACAAACATTAAATAAGTTTCTGCATTTGATGTAATTATTTTTTGCTTAAACAAGGACTATTTCTCCCTTATTTGGTTCTGTAGTATAACCCAGTAGCATACTGAATGTAGTATTATTATTGCATAAAAGCATCAGTGAAGAAATTTCCATCAAAACACAAACTTTTTAAAGTTATGAAAAAACAAAAAAAAATCAAAGAAATTGCTACCCACAATATGCTGCTTTGAAGGAGACATACAGGTACCTTGCCTTCTGCCATCTTCTCCACAACCACCTCCCCCATTGCAAAGCTTCCCCTGCCCTACTTTCTCTCAAACCACACCACTCCCTTGTGCCCAAGAGCCTTTGCCATCCTTTCCTACTCTTTTTCAACCTTCAAAGATTTGTCTGCCAAGCTTGGTTTTCATTCCCACTGTACCCAAAGGTCCATTCCACCTACATATCCAGTTTCAAGTTTTCCAAACATTAAGCACTTCAAAACACCCGTCCCAGGAGTCCTCACTCATATTGCCTTTGGTCCTGTTACTCTGCCAACAGAAGGGCTCCTAGCCCTTCTTTCCCATGTTTTCACTGGCTACTAGTACCTGCTGCCACTCTCTCCTTGGCCAACTGCAACCTGCAGCCTGTGGTCCCACTTGCTTTTTTCCCCACACACCTTTACTCTTTCAAAAATCTGTACAGGTAAGTAAATAACCAAATGAGATGGGAAGTAGAACTTGCTCAGCACTTACTGTTTCCAGCTGTGCCTGTGCCTTGCTAATCAATCTCCTCTAACTCTCAGACAGGAGAGTTCCCCTAGGACCAGGAGCTCAATGTTTACCCGAGAGGAAAATCAGACCTTTTCTTTAATGTAGAGTACATCATGAAGAACATAAAGAACAACTCATCTCAAAGAACAACTCAGTTCAAAGTACTTTAATTTGTAGTCATATTTTCTGCTGAGACCTAGTGATCAGGGGAGAAAAGATCCACATACTCACAATCACAGTAGTTTACCACCTCCCAAAGAATGATATGAAGGTAGTGTAACAGAATGAGGCAAGACAAGGTTGGGATCAACATGGACCGATCTTCACATGTATAAAAATGTTAAAATTAGATGGGGGGGTGGGAGGAAGAAAAGTAGACTTCCTCAGTTTGAGGAGCCTTTACAATCTAAACTGCATTAGAATTTCTCCTTTAAACCTTCAGTAGAAAGACACGCTCCTTTAATTCACTTCTTCACATTGCAGAGTAACTGCCAAATTTCACCTTTTTCAAGCCCACTATAAAACCCACAAGATTTCACCAACCTTGTGTCATTCCACAACGATGAAATACAGTTTCTAAATGAAATACACTTTAAGGCTGTACCATGAGGAAAAGCACAGCTTAAGTTAACTAAGCTGATTAAGCCATGCTCTTTCACCTATTACAGGAAGTATTTAGCCCTGGAGCCATCCTAAAGGCAGCTCACACAGCGTATGACATGTTTTCCAGAGATACTGTATATATTCAGTCACTGCGGAAGGGGAAAAAGCAAACACCCCATATGTCAGCATGCCAACAAAAGAACAGAAAAAGTACCAGCTGATAAAGCAGCTGTTTACATCTCAGTCTTGTCTGGAAGGTAGGTATTATGTTACAAGGGAATAAATGAAGTTAAGAAAACATTACCCTAACACCTCAGATCTGACTGTTATAAAATAATTACAGCAGGAACACTCTGAAAATCTCGGTCACTGATATTATTCTTGGGATCTCCATATATTTACAAACAACTTGGACAAATGGATTTAAAATTTAATAATTATGGTAGCCTTTATTTTAAAACAATTAAGATTAATCCTCTGTCATATCTAAGTGAGTTTATATCATTAAAAGAATTCTTTAAAATTTTCAATCCTTTCAAAATGTCTAAATGCAATTTCTGAAATAAAGACATAGCTAAATAGCATTATTCTTATCTTGGCTTTTGCTGGTACAAGGGTGCTGCTCTGTGTCTCATAAAGATTTCTGGCAGTGTGAGAAAACCTGGTCAGTATCAGAGTCTTTCCTGGGACCTGTCTGAAGTGTCGACAAGCAGCTAAGCTGAATATTAATACACTCTCCATCATCAAAAGCTGTTGCATACCCAAAGGATGAGAAATATTTTAATCAGCTTTCAGCTTGTCTAGTAGAAGTCAGTTTATTCCTTTGGGATTATACATCTATGTGCTCAATTTTTGTCTTTGCGCTCTCTCTCTCTCTCTCGCTCTCTCTCTCTCTCTCTCTATATATATATATATATATATAACTTCTGAAACTAGCAGCAAAGAGCCTAAATCTGATGTTTTGTTGGAAAAAGCCAGCTAATGCTGGGATTCAATTACAGTACTTTACATTTAACAGGAAAATGTAGAGGATGAAAAGCAAAGAAAAAAGTCAAGAAAACAGTCCTGTATCCTGGGTTTTAATGGTAGGATTTCTTAAAGAAACCAGTGGGAGTTCTTTTGTTTTGTTCAATATTTTTGCAAATTTTACTAATTTCAAGACTGATTCATCTATTGTCTTACACATCTTCTCCCTTTCAGAGGAGACTTCTAAGTTTTGATACTGTAAATTCATAATTCCTTTAGCACAATGACCACCAGTGGAATTGACCCATAAATGTATACATGTTTTATAAACATGTGTATCAAGTATGTCCTACATGAAAGCCAAGAAAGATCAGTAATGGAATAATGGTCTAAAAAGCCTTGACTGGAAAATTATAATTGCACGGTAACCTCTCCTTTCCCTACTGTCACTCCTCTGAGAGACAGTCAGTCACTGTAAGGTTTCATTAATGAAGATACTACCTACAGGAGAAAACTTGTAAAAGCGAGAAATAGTAATAATCCTAATTATGTATATTTGTAATCCTTTTAAAAGCTTCATAACATTTCAGACTAAAATACAGCCAGGACTTGTATTGGCCTTTGCATTGAGCATCTACATAAACACAATATAGAATTAATTTCATTTTACTTCATCCCTGCTTCCTTTAGGGATAGATGTATTACCATTGTACACGTAACACCATGGTGCTCCTTCCTCTTCCCCGTGAGAGAAGACAGAAATATAAAGCTTAGCTGCTGAAAATTTTTCAGATACTCTATTACCTCAAGCAATTCTGAGAAGTACAACCTTTGTGTACTTTGGTACTACACAGAATCAGCATAAATGGGTTTGTACAGACCAACCTTAAAATAATTTCTATCCAAATCCTTCATCAGCAACATAACCAATCATTAGTTTTGAGCAAAGGAGTGAATTCTGTGGTCCTACTACCGTATATGACTTCAGCACAGAAACTCCCGTTTTATGAAATGGAAGCATGACATTGGATAGAATATGAGAACAATCAGTAAAGGATGACAACGAGTAAAACTTACTTACTCTGCCACGTGTCAGAATTGTAAGACTTACAATTCACTTATCCAAGCTGAGTCCCACTACAACATTGACAAAACAATTGACCTTCTAGCTAGCTAGTATGTAGCACCCAGCTTGAAGTTCCAGCTAAAATTGTTAGCAGTGCATACATATATACACACACAAAATAATCACTTCAGTTTATTACACAATTATATTGATCCCTAGGCTGGTAGACATGAACTGATGCACTATTCCCAGCTATTTTCATTGGACTTTGAAGTCGGATTCATCTTGAGCATAGCTCCACTGATGCCATTCCAATTCACAGGCAAGAATCTGGCCTGTTCTCACTATTCCCTTCATCATCCTATTATATTACAGAAATTCAAAATGAGTCCTATGAAAAGAGATGACATTAGTCTGATTGTGATAAACAATCACATTATTTTACAGGAATAATTTACAAGATTTGCTACCCTTAAACTTTATAGTAGAGCCTCTGCTGTGAGAATTATAGAGTTCAGACTCACTAGCAGTCCAAAGAGAACTGCCAAAACCTGATGTTAACTAGAGACATTTGAGAAAAGCCAGTAATTATCTTCTTATTGCAGAATAGTAAACACTATATTGTGTCTACAGCTTCAGGATTATTAAGCAGAAGCATGTGTAAGAAAGGAAAAGTGCAAAAAAGATTCACTCAAAAGCTCCTGAGAGCTAGAACTGGGAACTGCCAGGAGACAATCAGGGTCAGCCAAAACACAGTAAGCTCCTTCTGTCATACTTAAACGAACGGAACTTGCCCATCTGAAAAAAAAAGATTTAAAAAGTCTTACATGTGGCCTAAATTCTACAATTTCCAATCACGATAGGGAGGAGGCAGAAATTTGTTGGGTTCCTTCAACTGCAGAATGTTCTCTTCCTGGGACATAACCAGTAAGTAAACTCCTTTTCAGTTACAGTAAAAATCATAGCCTCATTCTATTGATGAGGAATTTAAGATCAGAAAGCCTGCAATCTAAAACCAAAGTAAGACCTCAACATTTTGATCTCCACACTGATTTTAAAAACCACACTTAAGTTACTTTCACAAGTTAAACAGAGGGGTAGTGAAAGAATCAGCACCTAATCCATCAGACCATAATGCTTTCCATGGCAAGTACTGAATCCAAGTTTTATTTCTTTATATATAAAATGAGACCTGTAATTTTGATCAAAGATGAAGTAACTGTTAAAAAATACATTGCAAAAATACTATTCACCCATGATTTTGTTAGGAATTAGAAAGACTGATGATCAGACAGGGAAGAAAAAGTATCAATGCAGCAATGGCAGTTTTTCAGAAGACGTCACCTCCTTTGCTCACAAAAGCCAATTGGAAAGTAAAACAGCTGTATTCTATTTTATAGTGGTTACATAGCCACTAAAATACAATAGTAATAAAACTATGTTTAGCAATACTAGTTGTGCTCTAAAAAAAAAGTACAGCAGTGTAGATGGTGACATTTCAGCCATACTGCCATTTGCTTTCATTTTCATTCAAAATCACAACTTCGCCTAGTTTATAGCAATCACCAAAAAAAAATTATTCCTGCCAAACCACAGTTTTAACACCAAACCAAATTTTTTTTGTATCTATGTAGCATGCCCATCAACATACAAAAATGTACAAATGCATAAGCTCTATATCTGATCGCTTCTACAGTTGCATAAATGAGAACTAGAAACCACTTCAATGATAGTTAATAATTAATCAAGTTTCATATAACATACTATATATATGTATGTATAACAATTTTCAAAAATAGAGAATAATTTCAAGAAATGTTATTCTCAGTGTTCAAATATGGTCTTTTACTCACTTTTTCTACTAGAAAATCGATTTTTAAAAACATGAAAGGCTTTGCAAAGTAATTGGACTAGTAAAACAATAGCACAACACTAGTTCCTCATTATTTCCACAGCAAATAAGAAGCCTCAATAAACACACCATTGATAAAAAAGATCTTTTGTTATTTCAGTAGATGTCCATCCAAGATTCTGGGTAAAAAATGGTGGAAAGAGCACACAATTTTATACAATCCACAGTAGCCCCCATCACACTGACTCCACTTTATTAACAATAAAAGGGCAACACCAGGTTATAAGTTATCCTTCCAGGACTGACACTGGATCTACAAGGATGCAGCAGGAACTACGATCTGAGGTTTTCCCTCTCTGCCACACACCAGGTGACTCGCACTACTACCAAATGTAGTCTAATAGTTTCTAAAGTGTTTTCCTGGGTTGCTCCTGCTGCCAAGAACTGCAAGCAGTCGCCCCCAGTGCTCAGTCTCTATAAACACTTTTTCTCTAAATAGAACTTTATATGATTGAGATGTTACATAAAGAATTAGAAGATTATCTCAGTTAAAAACCCCAATATACCTGTGTATGTATTTGTGCGTAGAAGCATGTATGTACACCTACAGTCACACTAGGGACCAGCTATGGTGGTCTATCCACTATGAGAAAACTTTTACATGTGATGGAGGATCCTGTTTAAGCCACAGTGCTCAGTTCAGACACAGAGCTCCATTTACACAATTCAAATACCAGACTGGGGTATAACCTATATGTACAATCTTGATTTCTGCTGACTGTGTGTTATATGTATTTATATTTTAAATAATAACACAGAGCTCATCACATTTTACATAGCCGTATGTGTATATACTACACACAATCATATAGATAGCATAAAACCAGGGTGAAGACAACAGAAGGAAGCCCTATTACCCTAAGAGTTAAGCACAAGACAACAGAATTGTAGTAATCCAAAACCGAAGCTCAAAGATACAGTTGTGTGCACAAGAACACCTACAAACATCAAACTTGTAATTCAGGTGCAAATCCACCTAGAAGGGAACACAAAGATGGGACAGCCTGCCCACCTCCTCTGCACCATCTGGTGCAGCACACACAACCAGCCACGACACGCACAGCTGCACAAGCCACCCATGGTCCTCCCATTTGTGCTGTCAGAAACGCATCTCACTTTCCCATAGGACATAAATTGTCCTAAACTTTTCCTGGCTTATGCCAGTTTACATTATAACCTTAATATTTTCAGTGTAATTCTCACAGTATGCTGTACAAATTGGAAGATTGCCCTTTTAACAATTCCAGTTTATAACAGAAATGTTAGAGTGGTTCATATCAACACAGCTTAGATCTCAACCAGCTCACATAAGGGTTAAAAATAGAAAGTGCTATCCACTGGTTTGCTCTGATGTTCCTGCAGATATTGTCACTGGATGTATCCTCAGTAGAATTCTATTCAACACCTCTGTCTTTAAGTACAAAGCTGTAGGCTGTAGCAGCTTTAGGAAACATAAGTATCCTTTTTTCTGCTGCACAGTATCTGTGTGTGAAATTCTCTAAAGGGGTTTAAGTATTTACCCTGAACACTATCAGACAGTTTCTAAAATTTTCCTTATCCTGTTGCAAAAACACTTCAAAGAGAATCATAAACACAGTCCTTTGTGCTTTCAGCACACACTTTGTTTTGGAAGCTTAAGTCTGAATTCTCTCAGAATTGTAAATATTTTTTTTTCTCAAAGATGTGCAATACAACTTTTTTTTTTTTTTTTTTTTTTTTTTTTTCAATGCTGAATCCTTTTCTCCCATCTCTGACAGCTAAAAATATTGGGGTCAAGGAAATTAGTGCCAAAAAAAGAAAAACAAGTCTTCAGGATCAGGTTTAGTTGTTGTTGTTTAAGATAAAAGGTACATTTCCAGAAACATCTGACTCCTAGTGTACATAAAATAAAACCTGCCAAAAATACATTTATTTAAAGGGCCTGTCCTAAACAGATAAGAAGAGCCCAAATAGATAAGAAATATGGCTAAAATTTGGGTCTTTGAGCTGCCATGTTGTGCCTACATTTCACAGCTCATTAGGCAAATAGGATCACCCATCACCGTCTGGCCCTCCAATAAAGGAGTATGACACTGCAATATCTAAGCACAAAGGAAAAGCTAAAAAAGAAATGAAAATAATACCTCAGAATTTCTTGAAATTTGGCTGACAAGGTCAAACCAATTCAAATGTCAGTTAACTTGCTCTGCATTTTCTGAAAAAAGATAAACAACTAACTGTTTGTGATCACATTACCTAATTTTTTAAAAACACGGTTAGCTGTTTAAGAGCCAAAGTCTACAAAAGCTAGGTGGATTCCTTTAAAAAGCATATTTTGTCTCACAGCTTTTCATATTTATTCTGAAACTAAAATACTGATTTAAATACCTATTTAAACTCTTGTTTTAAGGGGGGGGGGGGGGGGGAAAAGACTTTAAGACTTCTGCAGTTCTTACTGATTTGGCATGGTGTTAAAAGATTTTCATAGCTAAAATAAATGTCAGATTGCAAGGTTTGCATGATATTAGACCCTGAGAGACAAATTGTCTCTCCACTGAATCTCAGAACAGCTACAGCAAGACTTCCTCACATCACATGAGATTTCAGCTTTTCAGACTTCTCTTTACCCAGAAAGCAAAGCTTGTACAGTCTTTTTTCAAATGGTAACTCTCCCTTTGAATTCAGCAAGCATTTATCCTGATGTTGCAGATGATAACGTGTTAATCTTGGATGACTTTTTAAAAAAAAAAAACCCTCAAACATTTGAATAGCCTTCGTATTTTCAAGGGAGGGGGGAAAAAAAAGAGAAGATTGGTTAAACTGCTTTGGATTTAATGGCTCATAAATTCATGAGGTAATATTGTGGGAAATGTGATGTTTTATCAGAATGTCATTCAAATGAAAGGTTTAACATTTACATCACAAGAGCTAGCTCTAAGTAAAACTATCCTCAGGGAAAGAAATGCCAGGAATAAACATTATGATAAAATTGTATGCTTTCTATAATGTACAAAAATATTTAATAAAGCTTAAAGGTTTGAAGACAATGGGTTAAACTTCCTGCAGTATCATACTCTGATGTGACGCTGGAGTAATCACAATTAGCAGAATCAGAAATTATTTTGGAAACTTTCTTTTGTTCTTTATAACTGCTTTACTAAACAAGGTGGGGGAGGAGGCATGCAGGGACCCCAAGACTGTCTTTTGTATCAATGTAGACATATATATAAAAAAACATAAGTCAAGAGTTGTTCAGCTCACATGCAAAAGTGAGAAAAATACATTGCTTTAGTATTTTCTTACAAGAAATAATTCCTTTTAAGCAACGGTTTTTTTCTGAGTCAAGATCAACAATTCCAAGACATTTTTACTTTTAGCATTTTGACCTTTTTTTTTTTTTTTTTTTT
>NW_020799113.1:15086509-15125471 GCF_003259725.1 Athene cunicularia | reverse complement strand
GGGGGGGGGGGGGGGAGAGGGGAGAAAAATATTATAGCCCTGGGCTGAGATTTTGTAGCTCAAGTTACAGCCTAGACTCAATTCTAACTGTGGGGCTATAAGCCCCTGAAATAGTGGCTTATATCTGAAATTATTACATACTTCTTATGTAGCAGTAGTAGCAAATAATGAAATAGACCTCAAAACAGAAAGAAAAATATTTTTACAGTAAAACAATCTTGCTCTCTGATTTCAATTTAGTTGTATAAATTGATAAAAACATGCCATTGAGAATAACAGTGATCATATGACTAGTAAATATAGTTTTTAAAAAGTTTTACAAATCAAGATTAAAGTTGTGCAGAAAGGTACTAGTTTGCATGAAATGACACTTTGGTCATTATAACTATGCAGTGTGCACACTTCTGCTTTTTCACTATATTTATAAATTAAAAGGTGTGCTGCATTTCATTATCATTAGCTGTATTTTAGGATGCCAAAAAGTGAAACAAATGGTGTAACAATTACTTGTGTTTCAGTTATATCATTAAAAATTAGTTCTTCAAGATCTATGTTTCATTCATTTAAGTAGAGCCTTTATTGTAGGCAAATGGTCATGCTGTTAAATATAACTCCAAATCAGTCATACTTTTCTCTGCATTTTAGTTCTACAATTTTTTTCATCTTGCCAAATTCCTGCATAAATAGGTGGGATTAAATGGAGCCTAGCCTACCTAACATAATTATATATGTTGTGATTTTATACTGCAATGAAACTGATACATTTTAATAATCCCAGTCTTGGCTCTTACCCACTAAAGTCAATAAAGGTTATTAAGGCCAACTGCCATATAAATACATTGCTACATTGCTAAATGGACTGTCAAAGCAGGAAATACAATTCACACCATAAAGCACTACTAGGGTCTTCAGTTATTTTCTTATTTTTTTAAAAGGAATGCTAGATATGTTTAAAAAAAATCTTTAAAGGTTTGATATTTAAGTATAATCATATAGGTTTGTTTTTCATTCCACAAACAAAAACCATTTCATTGATTTACAGTTTACTTATTCAAATGTGAATCAGCCTAAAAATAAAATAAAAAAAAAAGACTTTAAGACTTCTGCAGTTCTTACTGATTTGGCATGGTGTTAAAAGATTTTCATAGCTAAAATAAATGTCAGATTGCAAGGTTTGCATGATATTAGACCCTGAGAGACAAATTGTCTCTCCACTGAATCTCAGAACAGCTACAGCAAGACTTCCTCACATCACATGAGATTTCAGCTTTTCAGACTTCTCTTTACCCAGAAAGCAAAGCTTGTACAGTCTTTTTTCAAATGGTAACTCTCCCTTTGAATTCAGCAAGCATTTATCCTGATGTTGCAGATGATAACGTGTTAATCTTGGATGACTTTTTAAAAAAAAAAAACCCTCAAACATTTGAATAGCCTTCGTATTTTCAAGGGAGGGGGGAAAAAAAAGAGAAGATTGGTTAAACTGCTTTGGATTTAATGGCTCATAAATTCATGAGGTAATATTGTGGGAAATGTGATGTTTTATCAGAATGTCATTCAAATGAAAGGTTTAACATTTACATCACAAGAGCTAGCTCTAAGTAAAACTATCCTCAGGGAAAGAAATGCCAGGAATAAACATTATGATAAAATTGTATGCTTTCTATAATGTACAAAAATATTTAATAAAGCTTAAAGGTTTGAAGACAATGGGTTAAACTTCCTGCAGTATCATACTCTGATGTGACGCTGGAGTAATCACAATTAGCAGAATCAGAAATTATTTTGGAAACTTTCTTTTGTTCTTTATAACTGCTTTACTAAACAAGGTGGGGGAGGAGGCATGCAGGGACCCCAAGACTGTCTTTTGTATCAATGTAGACATATATATAAAAAAACATAAGTCAAGAGTTGTTCAGCTCACATGCAAAAGTGAGAAAAATACATTGCTTTAGTATTTTCTTACAAGAAATAATTCCTTTTAAGCAACGGTTTTTTTCTGAGTCAAGATCAACAATTCCAAGACATTTTTACTTTTAGCATTTTGACCTTTTTTTTTTTTTTTTTTTTAAAGAATCATCCAGCTAAAATTATAAGTTTAGAGAAAAAACATCGACTATAGACTACTGGGTACCTTCAGAAATACCTTTTTGATTTAACTTAATGCTGTGGAAGCTAAGCATGCACCAAAACACTACACTTTTTATGTTAAATTGCTGTTGAATTTGTTAACCCACAATTGATTTCCTGTGTTATGGAATCTTAGAGATTACAGCTAACTTGAAGCAACGGGGATAATTCTTGATGTTAATGCTACATTTCTTGTATTTTTACGAAGTTAGTGCCTGTTGTTGCATTAAAACTGCGGCTCAACATTGCCCCCTACTGTCATTTTGTGAAACTCTAAAGGACAAAATGTAGGTTACATTAAAAAAAACCCCACCCTACCTCCAAATCCCAGATACAGTAAGCATCAAATTTACTGAAAGACTCAACAAAACAGACATTCTCAATTAACATTCTCTTCTGTCTCCTTCAATAGCTGAAATTAATTGTGATTAATATGTTATAAGTCATAAAACATTAAAGCAATTTTTAAAATTTAAATTAGAAGCAGCTTCTGTCTTGGCCCAACCTTCAGTTTACTGATAAATATCATCCTGAGGCCTGTTGAAAGGAGATACACTGACGCCACCATGTTTCTAATTAGAGACACATGGTAATGTCACACCAACGGCAGAAAACCTAACCCTTGAGAATTCCTGAGTTTGCTGTTTTTCCATGTTCTCAACACACAATGGATATAAAATAACAATCAAACATTCTTGTCTCTACCTCATCTAAGCCTGTGTTACAAGAGAGTAAGTTGTCATTTCAAAGAAAAACAAACCAAAAGATTTTTTTTTTAAATTATAAAGGTCAATTCAAGAATGTGAGCACATAAGAACACAAAAATGAAAGAAAAAACCCACATAAAGAAGTTATAAATAATTTTTCTCCTTTTGTAGTAAAGTTTAATGTTCACTCATTCCTTGTAGCAACTGATTTCACAAATAAAAGTTCTACTTTTCCACACCTACTTTCCAAGTCTGAAATCAGCCATTGCTGGAAAAGCTTACAACACATTTAAGCAGGTTAGTGAGTCACAGCGTTTCCCTCAAAACTCAAGAGCATATCCTTGTTGCACCATACCTCGAGATTCAAAAAGACCTCTAACTACAAACCATATTCAGCATCCTTGGTTACATTACAAACTTCCAACTGCCAGGAAATTGAGGCTTATGCTGTGACCGTCAGAAATGACCAAGAAGGAGCTTCTAATGCAGACATAAGGATACGAGTAAGACATGTCTGTCCATATAGTTCTTTTTGTATACGCATCTAGAGGCAGGCACACTGGCAACTCTATCGAACACTTCAACTAGCAAAGTCTCCCAACTGAGCCTAAGTATGAGCAAACAGGTTAACAGTGCTTGACACTGAGTCCATTTTCAAGGAAAGAAGGGAGGAAGTTTCAGGTATATAGGAACCAATATTACTAAAATTTTTCAAGAAACTAATCTCATCTTGTTGGTTCGTTATGGTGTAAGTGTGCAGGTGGACTATGGATAGTTGTCCCTCCAGATCATCAGATGCTACTCTCAACTTTCCTCAGACACATTAATTATTGTTGTCATTAGCAGAGCGGTCTATCTTGGTGTTGTATGGAAAGGTTGACCATACAGTTTCACGGACCAATTGCTGTGATGTAAGGTATGACTGTCATCTTACGAAGCTGTCAAACTTTAAAAACAAGCAAAGTCAGAAAATAACTAAAATCTTGGGGTTTTCAGATCTTACTTTGCTCCCATTGTTTCTGGCTACTGGGGAGAAAAATAAGAGGAGACAGTGGAAGGCTGTTACTGATTCTACTTTTCATATGTTCTGAATAAAGTTCAAAATCTGTTACTACGGTACAATTAAAAACATAATTGTCAGTGCTCTCAGAATTAAGCTTTAGAGGCTTTAGACTACAGAACTAGTACTTACCATAATCTCCATTTTTCTCCAAAATTCTTCCAATTTAGCCATAGGCTTAAGCCACCAATCAGTGCATTTCAAATACCGCTTGCCTTGAAACCAAAACTGCCTAAGCCACTCAAATTCAACCTGCAAGATAAAAGCATACAGTAGCATAAACACCTATGTTCATTATTTGGGGCAGGAATGGGGTAATGCATAATTCCAGCTATACCTGAACACTCCCATAAAAAGGAAAAGGCTACTGAAGTATTCGTTTCTGAAGGCACCCTTACACCCAGCTGTTTTATTTCTATTCCACATAAATTTGTGACCTGAGCTACTCCCTTCAAACCTGGAGAGGTACAAAACCCAATTCTTTTCTTTACATGTGGTACACGTAGAATGAACGTTAAAAGTTCAGGTTTACTCACGGTTCAGACAAATGTATACAAACTCTGGTTATTCTGGTTAACACTGCAGGTTTCAAAATATTTCAGTCATAGAAAAGATGGAAAAAGCTTGCAGTAATAAAACAGCTAGTCATCCCTTGCCCTGGAAGGAGAGTCGCACTACAAGGAAACATGGTTTCTCATACTTGCTGCAGTATTGCGGCTGCCGGTGACCTGCCGTGACCCCGGCGCGCTCCGGGCAGGCGGCCTGCGGGGAAGGGCCCTGCTGGATCTGACAGCAAGCCACGCCCCCCACCGCGGCCTGGCAGCAAGTGCCTTGTCTCGGGCAAAGCCACTTTACAAAGGGCCCAAATGCCCCACTGGAGCAATACAAAAATCCGTCAGGAGCAAGCCAATCCTTTTACTCAGAATATGAAGCACAGCGGAAGATGTAACACTTTACTAGTTGGGGTATTTTTCTAAATTTCATACATGGACGGCCCACCAACTTAAAGACAAGAGAAATATTAGCTTAGTAAAACAAAATATAAATGTGTAACTCATCAAATATTCTTTAAGCAAAGTCATTCCACCTACCCTGATTTCCAGTGAGCCTTTTTTCCTTTAACTGCAAGCCATACTTTTGGTCTTTAGAAATCTGTATTTATCTTTCTTGTGGTAGTTATGTTTCACACCAAGTTCAAAGCTGTTTTAATCATTATTTCTACCACAAAGAGGTTTTTGTTTACCCTGCCCAGATCCGATGAAGCAAACAATGACAGCCTGTCAAGGTGAAAGAATAAAGAAAACTGCCCAAAGCTGTCACCTAACACTTTCTTACCTGTAAGAGTGAACAGAATGGCTACAGAAGTCTGAAAGTGTTCCAGTTAACAGTAACTAAATGTTTGGTTAATGTATGTTAAAGAGTACAATAATAGATACTTAAATTTGAAGTGTATAAGAACAATATTAAAAAAATTTTTTTGGTAAAATATAACAACATGAGCAGTAGGCAGACATAGATCTTAAAAAACTGACTGCTAGCCTAGTGACTTTTTAGCACTTAAGTCTGATGGCATCCTTTCTGTTAAAAGCTGAAGGAAAGTTTGCTTCCAGTATTAATGAGGTATGAAGGATCAAGTTATGGTTTGTTAAAAAAACAGTATACAGTATACACAGTTTTGTGAAGGTTGAGTATATCAAACACTCAATATGTTTTTCTCCCCCCACTTCTTTTTGGTTTAGCTGACCTCTACCATGAAAGGGCTATAACACATGATGGCTGGCAAACGTGTCTCATGAAATGAATCACATGAGGCTATTAATCAATGAAAATTTTTAAAAAAAATTTAAAATCAATGTTACACTATGTCTCATGATGACAAGAATCTATTTCAGTCAATCTGATTTTTGACAAGTCATATTGATTTGTTACATTAATCTATGTAATTTCAGTCTAATTCAAGTCTGGCATCTTGGCCAGATTTTAAATGTATCTCAATCCTGTACAGAAGATACAACTTGACACAGAAGAGCTGCTTTTTAGGTGCAAGAGGTAAAGTTTAGCAACAGGCTACTTAATCTTCTCCAGAATTAGCTGGTCTCATCAGAGGTCAGTGCACCAAATTGCAATGTGTGGTTGTTTAACAGTGTGGACTACCATTTACTAGGGTTCTCAAACTCAGATCCACATTCATCTCACAATGTCTCCATTTACTTCTAAACTGAGTTAATAAAATGGGGGTTGGGGAGAAAAAAACTAGTGTTTTATCCACCGACTTCGCTATCAAGCTGCCTGACAAGTGACTGCTCTGAACTATCACCACTGAACAGATAACGATTCCGAAAGAAAAAAAAAAAATCAGCTTGATGAGGCAATCATGACATGATTTCTCTATCACTCCATCCTTGTTTTAGACATATTCAAGCATACTTAGAAAATCTCCAGAGATTCCAGTTATGCTAAATTTGATATCTGTAATTAACACATGAACACTTTTACACCACATTCATTACTAAGTACATGTTTTAACAAGAACAGATGCTATCTGCTTTCCAAATTCTCTTAGAAGCTGTATGTCCTCTTGCTCTCACTGGGCTCTATTCAGTAGTATCTTTACCTGAAGCACGAAGGCACTCCTATCAGCTTGCCTCCTTCCATGAACAGGAGGAGCTCTACCAGGAAAAAGTAAAATGCAACAGCAAATACTGTAGAGAGACAAAAAACTCAATTCTGGCCTTAGTGGAACTGAAGTTACAGAATATTCACCCTCTGTGACAAAACTCTCAGGTTAACAGCTCTTACCAATAATTTTGTCAAAGAGTTTTAATGAGGAGACTCCCATATATCAGAGCTAACTTTAGTTATCATTGGAAAGAAGTTCACATGCCTGAACAGGAGAAACCTTAAACATTAACAATTAAAAATATATATGCAGAGTATTTGAGGAACAATTTTCATCTCCTAATTAGTTTTCACTTATGACTTACATTTGTGCAAGTAAGCTCAGAATCAGGCCTTGTGTGTCTGACCTCAACATATTTTCAAATTGTCCTTTAAACAGTGATTAAAGGCCAATTTTAGATTCTAGTCAATACTGGGGAGTGAAAGGCCAACAGTAACATATGACATTTTGTGAGGCAGTGCTCCTCAGTCAATTATTTAAAACTATTGGTTATTAAATGCCACACATGTAGATGATCCATAGTTTCTCTCTGCCGTACTAGCTAGCCACCAACCATGCTGTCAGCTCATTGTGATGTGCTAAAACACATTAACTTTCCTTTGCCTGCATACACCACTACCCTTTCTCAGCAGTGACCTCAGTGTCTAACACCACACACCTTCAACTTAGCTAGCCCAGGCTTTTCTACATCCCTATGCATTTACCACACTTACATTTATCTACTGCTGCCATAAAAATAGATTTGCTGAAGGCAAAAGTGACTGTACCTCACAAGCAACAGAGCAACCAACTCAGTCTCTAAGTTTTAATCACAGTAATCGGGATTTGATAACCATGGCTGTGCAAAAACTCTGATGAGGGCAAACCCCTACCTTTTCAAACTTGAGCACTTTGAAACCTGCTACATTTTCAACACAATCCCCAGATGCTAAAAAAAACTTCTGCTAGTGTTTTACTTCACAGAGAATATCCAATTATTAGTTTGATGCTGGCAAATAAAGAAGCCTTGAAACTACCTCACACAACATGAACTATTACCAGGTTTTCCATTACTCAGAGTAAGGAAAACAATTGTTCTTTGAAATGTGAAGAATAGGCTGATGATGATCTTCTCTACAGATTTATTTTTATATATATGAGCATTTACATCATCTGTCCAGCAGTGTTTTATGACTTTAAAAAGCATTTATTTGCCAATGGGTTTCAACAGGTCCCCTGCAGCTCTGTTTAGGACATACCCAGAAGCTGTACATATTTTGGAAAGCCAAGTGTGATTCAGTAGGGGCAAGAAGTTCACATTTAGTGAACTTTGCAAGGTCATTTATTTCAGGATAAATTATTACTGGCCAAACAGCAATCTGATTGCTTGAAGGAGTAACTTTAATCTCTTAACACTGTGTGCATTGTTAGCCTATTGTACTTCACAGCTGTCCAGGTAATTACTTGTATTCACCCTCCTACACTCTGTTCACCGGATACCCTGCTATTGAAGTATTTGTTCAGACTTCAAGCCCATAAGCTACTGAAACAAGCAGCACGTGAACACCCTTAATTAAGGTTATCTTACAACTACAAAGTACATACTGGGAGTGAAGTGACTCACACATCTAACAAACAGCACATACCTCGCAATTACTCAGATATTCCTTTGAAGGCTGTTTTAGTGAGGGAGACCACGACAACAAAGCTATGTCTAAAGAAATATTAAACTTCGACCTGGCTGCCCACCAGAGATGCTAAAACCTTCCTCAGGTTAGCATCTTACTTTTTCGACAGGAATATCTCTGTCAAGACATTCAAGACAGGGCTCTGACAAATGAAATCTAACATTAGTAAAGACATCCCCCACATACTCACCCATACCTCTTTTAGAGGTTTCTCTGCCCACCACAAAAATGGAGGAAACTATGTCTCCACCTATGCTTCAGATCTTCAACTTAAGTTAAAGTTGAAGCCCACTTTATCAGCACAGCAAGTCAATTTTCCTGTCCAGGAACACATAAGTATAAAGCCACAGAATCACACCTCATTGTTTCAGACTTTCTCTTAGGCTTTTTCCCTCTAGCAGACACAGATATTTCATCTAGACCTCATTTGGCAGAGCAGTTAATTTCAGCACAGACTGCGATTCTGTGCTGAAGTACTATATTTTAGCTTAGTCACACTTAGCCTGATGGTACTGTGATGGTTCTGTTCTAGTTAATGATCTCTGATGACTACTTCAAAGGTGCCAGCAAAAGGGTAAAAAACCAAACCCGTAGCATTTCAGGAAGAAGAAGAACTTAGAACAATGGCTGCATCTAGTTATCCAAGTTAAACCCTGTGAAGAACTTCAGTCATGACAATACTTTAAAGTAAAATACAACTGTATCAGAACCTCTAGAGATTAAATACTACCGAAGTTCAAGCTCATCATCTCTGGTTAGGAGGAACAGAAAAAAAAATCACGAGGAGGTTTAGGACTAGCACAGAGAACTGTGTATCAGACAAAATATAGAGGTGAAACTGCGTGGCAGTTCTCCATTAATTCTATGCTTGTCTTTTTGTGCAATTTTTTTCTTTTGTATTTAAAAATATTAACAGACTAAGAAAAAACCCAAAACATTGACCAAATCCTGACCACACTGATCAGATGAAAACTTCATCAGTAAGCAGTTTGATTCTTTAGAGAAACAAAACATGTTCTTGTTCTTCACCTGCCTGAGAAAAACTGAACCCGAAACCTGTATTAGTGCCTGAAAATACAAAGATTTATCATACAGTGAATAAAAGAAGGTAGAAATCTTTTATATGTAAAAAAAAGTTGCATTAGCCTCACAGATCCATATGTTTTCACTTCAGTGATGTTCGAAAGAGATATGCATTTACCACAGCGATAAGCCACTAGTAGTTTTGTCTACTTGTGCAGCAAACAAATGAAATTTAAGTAGCACTTTAACATATGGAATTTATTCTTCAAATGAAGAGGTGACCTTGGGATAAAAAAAAAAAAATAATTAAAAGAGAGGTGAATAGGTATTCTCTTTTCAAAAGAAATATAAATCCAGTGTGTCTACTAAGTCTAAGTGTGCAATATGTACAAGTTAAACAATGATTTCTGCTACAGTATATCCCATATGCGTAACAGGAAACATCCCTGTATGTCACATAGCAAAATTATTCAGGTGACTGCAAACACCAGGGGCTAGTCTCTCACCTGATGTAAACTGCACATGTCTTTGATGTTAAAGGACCCGTGCAAATTTACACCAGCTGTACATGTGGCCCTAGCTGTGCAAACCACATATGCGTGTAGTTTTATGGACTGAGCCTGATTAATGTTTTGTAAAACCTTGCATGCATCAGACTTCTTTAAATTGCTCTAGGAGATGTTTTGGTAACAGTCAGGAGTGCAGATCTTTTGCCATCACACTATGCTCAACTGTAAACACAATAGATAAAAACATATTCTGTGAAGGTTTTAGTAAAAATACACATTATATTTCTAAGCAGATAGCAATTTATAAACAGTTAACACAAATGCTAATTTGAGTGAAAATTACCTGTATACTATACAGTTTCTAATAGTGATTGTGTGTTAACTTAGCAGAAATATAGCACAGCCCCTTCAAAATGTCTGAATATAGGAGTACTGTGAAAAAACACTAGCATTTAAGCAAAATGTGGTTCAGAAGTTTTTATTAACTGGATGCTATAGCTGTTTTTAAAAAGAAATTATCATCAGTGCTTTAGTTAGAAAGAGCTGAAAGCTTTGTTTCTGGTAGTAGGACAGCTTTCCAGAGCAGATAAACGATCTGTCTTTTTAAACTCTAATACATAGCCTTGACTTAATTTTCTGTAACTTTCAAAAAAAGAAAGAAAAAAAAAGAACTAAATTTACCATCTTCAGAAACACTACCTTTGTAAGAAGATCCAGTCCATTGTGTCACGCTCCTGACTATCCGTTAACAGAGAAGCCAAATTACATTTTTTGTGACACTGCCTACTTTTATACCACAGGAAAAGTTACCTGTTTCTGCAGTTTCCCAAAACACTGTCTGATATATTCAGTTCATTTTGTCAAATCAGTGTGTTTGTTGAGTCCAGACCTGTGCTTCAAGCAAGAAAGCACTGCCAGTTTCAGTGGAATCCTGTGCAAGTGCATTGTTACACTTGCATACTTAACTATGTCCCTCACAATTATTTCCAGTGTACTTTCTTCAGAATATGCTTTAAAGCACAAGCAATAATGTCACACCTGGCACTCTGTAAAACCCTGGTTCAACACCTGATGAACAACTGAAAAATTTTACCTGTTCTTTCCCTCTAATTTTTTTCTCTCTCCCTTTTTGTTAGAGAAGCACTACTTTGGTTTCTCCACCACACTACAGATTTCATGTAATATTTTTGAAACTGCTCTTATATTCTACCAGCAGAGGGATCTTAAGAAGGAAAAATGAAAACTTCATGCAAGTGAAAGAACCAATCCAAGTTAATCCCAATTACTGTAGCCAAGTAAAAGTCATAAAAAACACACTTCAAACTTACACAAAGCAATGCCCTGTGAGCAGCTGAACACACTTAATTACCACTGACTCCAAGAGCAGACTTCACCTCTCAGAACCTGGCTGAAGTATTTTTCAGTGCAGATCATCTCACCTCATTATGTATTTCTTCTACTTGCTTTACAACTGCAGTTTCCAGTGATTTCAAAGATAAAGCCATTGAATCAGAATCAGTCTGTAAATTCTGGAGTGCCAGTTCACATTGTCCAAATATGTATTCCAATGTTCCTCTTGAACACTAATAAAGATACAATAAAAATGTATATATAGTCACTTCAGAACATATGTATTACTTAAATATACTGAACTATTTACTTCTGAAATAAAGTGAAGGAGCAGAAGGGATGTGTTTCTGTATTTTTATTTGAAGATCTTATAATCAAAAGCCTCCTGGATTGTCTATAGTTACCGATATAAATTATGCAGAAGACTAGTCCATCAAACATCTACCCAACCAGTACAGCATAGATTGAAAGGAGAAAGCAAAGAATTCTTTTAAAATTAATTTTACAAATATGGCATACAAAAACATGGTCGGGTTTTGACAGTATTTCAGAATCAGTTGTATTTTCCCAGTTGTATGGGTTCCTAGTAACACTAAAATGGAGTTCCATATCCAGTCTGAGACCTGTTTGCTTACGAGGTACAGAGAATATGAACAGAACAATTTTGCACTTCTGCTCCTTTTGTTTTGTCTTCATTACATTTCCTTCAAAGGAAGGAAAATCTGTAGAAGGAAATCTGTAAAAACCCTTTTGAAACAAAACAAATAAGACATCTACATCATTTAATTATTTTCAATTAAATATCTGTACCTTCATTTAAGTTTCCAGGAATTATCTTGAATAAGGACCTCATGGGTCTTGTATTCTTTGTAAAAAAAAAAAAAAATCCCCACTATACAATTTTTTAAATATTACAAGTATATGTTTATGTGTCCATGTTTGGTGTTATTGCTTAATTTCCATTCCTGCACAAATTAGGAAGAGCAATGAGGAAAAAAAAGTATATGGATACATGTATCTCTCTTGCTCGAATAGCAGTATATTTTGCCTTGCTGAAAGAAGAAAATGGTAACTGTAATTTTTAAAAATATTTTTTTACAATACAGTCTTTTTATTTTTCTGTATGCTTTCTTATTAGAATACTACATAAACAAAACTGCTGATATCACCATGGAAAGGACTAGGGAGGGGAGGTTTAGTGTGGAAAAAAAAAAAGTGTCTTTGCAGTTGAGAATAACAGGCTGAAGCCTTGTTATCTCAAGAAAGGCTGAGACAAGGGGACTCTGTGTCACTTTTCTGCTTCTTCAATCCTCAGATGCACCAAAGGATCCAATTTAAAGCATACTCATGACTGTTCTTAGTTGTTCTCACCTCCTAAAGGCCATTTTTGCCAGTGGACATTGCTGATATATTTTGAGTATTTCTCTCTCATCATGAATATTGTCTTTCAACTAGGACCAGGTTATGAGCACAATAAAAAAGTTTTAAAACATTTCATGTAAAAATACAGTTGTTTCTACATTTTATCAGTAATCCATGAGGTGTGGTGTAGCACATTCTCAATTCATATTTTATATGCTTAACTGTGAATTTAGGCAAGCTACCAATACAGAAACAAGTGTACCTCAATTCAAAAATAAACAAATAGAAGTTGTTCAAGAAAAGAAAAATTAGTTTTACAAATGACCAAACAGCAAACCGTTTTTGATACTTACATCTGCCACTCTGTGAGTTGAGCTGAATCGAGGTGAAAAACCAGCCAGAACACAGTGCTGATGTGTCATATTGAGATCATCTAGGGACAGATTAGAAAACCTTAAGCACAGGGAAAAATTATACTTAATAAAACTTACTATGGCTGAATATAAATTAAAGACACTACATTAAGCATTTAAAGAGAAAAAATAAAGAATTCAGTCAGATAGTACTATCTTCACAGAGCTTTAATATTTAGCAGAGCGTGACAATTATTTGCTGACCTCTTCATATTAATTTTCTCCCTGTTTATAGGGTTTAAAAGTGGCATTTTCCCACCTCTTATGGGAAAAGTTCAACTAAACAAATTAATTCTTTCAAAGTCAAGGATCACTATAAACAACACACTACTCAGAAATTACATTCTCTTTTCTCTCACTGAACAATGTTGACATTTCTTGAAAAAAGAAACAGAGAAAAAAAAAAAAAGACGAAGACATATTATTTCATCTTTTTATCTGAAACTTATCTGAAGTTCTCCCTTCAGCTCAGAGCCAAGAAACTGGGAACTCAGAAAGCACAACCTGTTCAAAGACCTGTCTCCAAAGCATTTCATTTGTGACTTTCTTGTAGCTTGCCAGAGGGCTGTCATGGACTTGAGTTCATAGACTGGCAAACAAAACAGACCCACAAACCCTGTAGATGAAACCTATTTGCTTGCCATCAGAGTTTCATCAAAATTATTATAATTGAAGAATTCTTGAATTCTGACAAATTCGCACTTTTTAGAGAAAACATATTCCTCTAGAAAAGTTCAGACTAAATCTAGTAGCAACACTCCCTGGTACATTGAGAACCATTCATGAAGCGCTTCTAGTTCAAACAGTTTTGGAGTTAAAATTATGCTGCCCTCTCAACCTTAACAATACATTCAGGAAAATCATGACAAAATCTTTCAGAAATTTCTGTGAAATCTCTCCTGGGTTATAGTTTTGTAAGTTAGTAGAAAGAGTCTAAAAAAACCCATACAAAACTAAGTGATCTGACGTGTTACCAAGCAAAAAAGCTTCATAGACAAAATTAGAAGAGACCAGGAATAAAGACCTACAGGATGTCAGTTGGAGTCCCTACTTCAACAATATCTGTTCTATCAGGGAATTTAGCTTCAGTCATCTTAATACAGCATGATGAGACATTATAAAGCTCCACCCTTCCATCACATAAATATAATTTCTCTTTAAGAGATCAGTAATTCCATACTTGAAACCTGATTTCCCAAATTCCTACTAATTTTGGAAAATGCCCTTCTAACCAAAATAACAGACCATCAGAATGAAAAGAACACAGTGTGTGAGGTTTAATGATATTCTTTTTATTACTGAGAAAAGATATGCTCCAAAACATTTACTTTACCTTGCAAAAACCCTGAAACTTCAAAACTGAGAGGAGTCTAATGAATGAGAATTAAGAAAAATGACTGAATTTATCCTAGTTGTAAGAATAGTGTTGTCTTTTTAGGAATTTTATAAGCAACTATTAATGAATTTCATACCCAAGACAGAAGACCACATCTCAAACTTGAAAAAAATAAAAATAAAAATCAGAAAAGCAATTTATTTAAGAAATTGGCAGACATGTGTAATGAAAAAGGATTGAATACCCCATGAGAAAGTTCAGATGGGAGGTAAACTTATTTTCTATTTGAATGAAGTTTGCAGGTAGATGAAGTTGAAAAGCTTGGAAAAAAAATACTCCAAAACAAGTAAAAAAACACAAGAAAAAGCAATTTCCTACATAAATATATGAGGGTTAAATTGCTTAGAGCCAAGTCTTGCAAGGGCCACAGAACATTATCATCTCTAGACACTACAATATTTAAATATCACAATCACTTTCAAGAAGAATTTTCATGGAAAACAAACATAAACACTTCCATGACCCCATTCAGTGTGGTGTGTTTTATGTAGCACAACCAGTATTAGAAGTATTACAGTTTGATTTGCACCTTTACTCGAACTCTTGGCAAATCTTTCATTGTAGAACTCCCCCTTGAAATTGCTTCCAACTGTCTCTAATCCTTCGTGACTCTTAGAAAGAATCCTGTAATTTTAATTTAAGAGTTTATAATTCATCTAAAACTGTAATTGTACAAAAAAATAGTTGAAGCTTAATGGACTGCATGTCTCAAAACATTTGTAAAATACATTCTAGGTCTTAAAAGACTATAGTAAAGATTTGCTTTACTTTTTCTTCTAAAAATATATTAATTGAAAAGAAAAAGCACTCTTTGTTAAATTGGCCATTGTCCGTTTGGCAGGAAAAGCTTTTATTCAGATACAAACCACTACATCTAGATAACTATTTTGATTTTAGAGCCAAACCAAAACTGTTACCTTCCTTGGACACCCATGTCAGAACTGCCACAGTGCTCTCATGGTTTTAGGTAAAATACATATGGAGTTAACATCAGTTTTACATGACTAAACACTGACCGATGAGGTTTGGGAAACCAAAAACCCAGCCTCTCCAGTACTGCACATCACATAAAATATATGCATATAAAAGCAGGAATATACATATCAGTCCTGTTTTGGAAAACTGCATGCAGGCAAGCTATTTGTCAGACATTTCTCCTGAATTTGTGATGAGGTAAGAGCCAACATGGCATCTTTTCTGATAGGAAACAGTGGACCCTTAACTTGCCACAAATTCAGGACAACCATGGCAGACACATCTCATTTCAATATCTATCACAAAAACAAAACCCCACAAAACTTATGCGAATTGTATAATGCATATGAGAACCAACTTTTTTTTTTTTTTAATTTTAAACCACCATTAACACCAACTTAGCAATGTATTTAGTACAGTTTCAAGAACTGTCTCAGAATCCCATCATTTTCTTAAAAGTCTTGCCTTCCATATGGATGCTTACAAGATGCATATGCCAATTAACTGCTAGGTAACAAGTTTTGAGAATTGGACTACAATTTTCTGCTTACATAACTGTTCCTCTCCCAAAGCTTTCCCATGTCTATGAAAAATACTGTCATTTGCACAGACTATTTTTTGAAGACTAATCCAGCTTTTTGCTTGTTTACAAATTTGATAACACTACAAATTTTCCAAATTTAAAATAGCAATTCTAGAAAACAATGAAAAAGCTAATGAAATCCAACACATGTTAGAGTCCTACCCCGACCAAAGAGAATCTTCTCAATCAAAGCCTAACCACAGACATTAAAGTTGTTCATCTTTACCTGTACTAACAGGATACCGTTGTGCCACTGTGAAAGTGTGGATGATTACTTGCACTTCAGGCAGTATAATGCGTAAATCAGCCCAAACTACTGACAATATTGCAAAGGCCTTGTTTGCGTTCAAAGGAACACACCTTTGTTGGTAACAGACACGTGGTGTTTGCTGGAAAAAATAACTTCATTTTTCTGTCTGAGGTGGAGCAGATAAGAAACAAGGAGACTATTTCCTGCATACATGTACATGGCAAAATCCGTATTCTTTTAAATGGATTGTTTTATTCCTACTAATTTCTGCCTGCCACTTCCCAATGAATCATATGCCACCTTAGAGCCAGATCCCATTATAGGTCTACTATAGCTGAGACAAGATTTATTAAAAGAAATTAATCACATGTATGATTGTGTACAGGTGGCCAAAGCCACCTTGGAAAGCAAAGTTATCAACTTGAAGTCTGTTTAAATGATTTGGAGGTCAGGTTTTGACTTTACAGATGAAGTACTAGGAAGTCATAAGAATGTTTAGCAGATGATTAGCTGCAAATGCTTACAATTATTTCACACAGAATTTCCAGCTACAGAAACTTCAGATAACACACTTTGTGTAAAACATAGCTACAAAATGGAGGGTTTATTTAATGTAGATCCCTATTCCTCACACCTGAAGGAAATCCCCAAAACCAGAAAACCATCTAAGACACTTGGTGCTTTAATCCATTTATCCAGTAAGGCCTCTGTAAAGTTGGTAACTGACACAGAAAAACCTAACAGTAAGGAGAGGTTAAGGAACCTGTCAAAGTTTGCATGGAAATTCTGTGAGAGAAGCAGGTTTACAGCTCCTAAGACTAATGCTATTAACACTTGAGCACCCTTCTACTATCAGATGAAGACTATTATTTTCTATGTGGACCCCCTTATCAGACAAGCTTCTCAGCAATTTTCCTGCTATCTACAGCAGATTCATTTTGGAATTTGGATGTTGCATATTCTATTTTAAATTGCGGGAGCAAGTTTACGTCATAGACCTTTCTGTCCCTCCCCTCTACAGACTTCTGCCATCCTGTTCTTTTCTCAGATACATCCCTTGCAGCACATAATCTCAGCACAGTTCTCTCCACTGCTTGAAACTACTAACAGTTCCTCTCTTTTCTCTCACGTGTAGTTCTTCTCAGTTCCTGTTCACATCTCACTATATGCTTTCTTCTACACAACTGAATTACCTGGGCAACAACAGCAGAAACACTGAAAGCCCTGTTCTTGTATAGCCTTTGTCAAAAGAATGGAATAACGGATATGTATATGTAAATATATAGGCTTAACTAACGTACGTATACTTAGCTATTAGAGTGAGGTGAGGAGCCAAAGCACTCAGAGAAAAAATGACTGTATACCCATGTGACTGCAGACCATTAAAACATACAACAATACAAGGTGGAAAGAAAGGAAATTAATTCTTAGCCAGTCCTCACTGAAAGGAGTAGGGACTAAAGGCCCAAAACTTATCACTTCTAGGTAAAGTACTTCCCAGGAAAACATAAACCACGATGGAAATGCTCTCAGAATTAACAATAGGGGTTTATATCGTCTTTTCTATATTCTTTCAAGTCTTCTTCCTGAACTTTTTAGACAGTTATCTTTTTGTCATCTATTTCATGATGCAGATAAAAGGTACACTGGGGTTTAAAGCACTGGCAAAAGCTTTGATATTCTAAACACCAAAATATCTACACAGAAAACTGAAATGCACTTGTGCTATTAGTTTTCTTAACTGCCATAAACAAATAATTTTCTTTTTAACTATATTACAGTGCAATTTTTAAAAGCTTTCCCACCATTTCCAATTCTACTTGCATCTAACTGCATACAATGCTTCAACCAAATTAATTTTACTGTAGGTACATCAACAAAAAAGCACCAGGAAGGTATGTCTCCTCCAAGAAATTATGGGTCAGTGGAATAATACTTTCACAACAGAAAGCTAGAGGGATTATCTGTCCCTAATTAAGAAATATTTTTTGTTTTTAAACAAGAAAAGTGTGCACAAACAAAACACAGAATGAATTAAAAGGCTGAACCACAACAACAAAAAAAAAACCCACGTCTGGAATTTGCCAAACTTCATGATCAAAGTTTGGTAACGACAAATATGTTTCTGGGGCTCAAAGTCTTAATAATCAAGGAGTGTAGCATTTGGATTAAATGTGCACTCAAGGAAAAAAGAAATAAAAAGGTTAAAAAACTCCAACACATTCAAGATGCTAGAGAGCAAAGAGGGTTCAAGTTAGTTTGTGGAAATAGAAGCTGATTAAATATCTAGAAATAGTTTAATGAGCCACTATATACATGTGGAAGTGTTTCCATTAAATACTTATCTTTAACCACAAGCCAGCCTCTGCAATGTGTGTACCCTACTTCTGGTTGGTTACAAAAATAATTTTTTGATGCTTCTCGAACTATAATTTGCTGGGAGTGGGGAGTGGTATAGGATTCCAAGTTCATCTTCATGCTGTTTTAAAACCCTAACCTTCAAGCAAGAGCTTGATCTATGGGAAACAGCTGCAGAAAAGTAAATCTCCCTTTGAAAAAGTCCAGAATGTATTTTTGTTAAGTATGTTTTGAAGTCATGGTAGGAAAATTAGTGAAAATTGTAAATCTGCTTGCAAATCTGGTCATGTCTAACTCAAAGATTAGGGGAAAGATTCCAATTTAATAGCAAGACCATGACAACCCTAGTTAAGCATGCTCTAGGACAGAGCAGATGCGGCCCTTTGCTCACCTCCACGCGTTTTGGATTTATTGCATGCACCCAACACGTTTCATATTAGACACCCCTTGACTGTGTACTTGAGACAGCAGGGTTCAGTATGCACTTCCTCTGCAGACCAATATATTATTCTAAATTGAGCTAAAGTGTTTCCGTTTCATGAGTGATATAAAGTTCAGATTTGAGTTTTTAGGCAGCAGATTTGCAGTCATTCACCAGATATTTTTTTTCTTCATATTAAGAAAAGTAAGCTTTACCAAATAAAAAAAAATAAAAATCTGTCTTACTGAAAGTAATTCTGGATTTTGTTTGGCTTTGTTTAAAAAACCACACATTTATATTATTTTAATAGCTTACTTGAAGAATGGATTTGATCACCTCATGTTTAGTACTAATATACATTTAAATTATGGCTTATGATTTCTTCTGAAGAGGACTGCCTGAGAATGCAGGTGTAAAATTATGTTCTAAGACTGCATTTTAAAATTCTACCTAGAATAACAAAAAACATTTTATAGAGCCAATGAAAAGAGGAACATAAACATTACTAAATGTCTACTAGACATGCTAACACCCCCCAATCTTTTTGTTTCGTTTGATGTACCCATTGATCACGATTTCCAAGTTACTGTAATTGCACATTACTATTAGAAATATCAAGTTACCACATTTTCTTAGATAA
This sequence comes from Athene cunicularia, assembly GCF_003259725.1. Lineage (NCBI taxonomy): Eukaryota > Metazoa > Chordata > Aves > Strigiformes > Strigidae > Athene > Athene cunicularia. The sequence continues at coordinate 15,105,950 of NW_020799113.1, read as the reverse complement.
GATTTGCGTGTACAATATTATGAAATAGTTAGGGTATTACATGTACAGGAATTGATAGAACCTGACTGTTTAACTACAAGCAACGCACTGACGTTGACGTTTCAGTAGTTTACAACATTCATATAAAGCAGTTAGCACTATACCATTTCAGTAACTGGAAGAACAGACCTACAGAGTTCCTGAGTTTTTTGCTAGAGTTGGATGAGTCAATGGTAGTCAGAAAAAGTACACAGTCCCACCAATCTGACCCTGTACATCAACAGCTACTACTAGCTGCAGTACTCTCACCTTAATGTTCTATTTTCTAGACACCATGCATACTGCTGCCACTGCTTTTAAAATAACGGCAGCAAGAAGACTCTGCTTACTGAAATGAGGTTCCAGAATGTGTGATGTATAAATGCACATGATAAATGAATCTAAAAGTGGCTTCTTTTTTGTCAGGTTACATTATATAAAGAGTTTTCATATTTTATCATTTAGATGGCATCCTCAAAATGCCTCCTCTTAGAAGTCTGTTCAAAAAAATCTGAACAGTAAAAAATACACTAAAATGGTGTATGTCCACTTAGATTGTCTTTCACTTCAAGCAAAAATGATAAAAGCAGTTCTACTGTACATAGAAACCTAATAAAAGGGCCAGTTTGAGAATACTCTCTCAGACTGTATAAAATAGTAATTTTTTTAAAGTAATTGAGGGTAAAAAAAAATACAAAGGCTATGGAAATACAGAAGAGATTATCAAACACCTGGCCTACAGAGCTCAAATCTGTAGCTCTCCACGAAGTATTTATAAGAAAGTGATTTACACATCATCTTCAAAAGAATGTTTAATATATTCTTTGTTTCCATCTAAACATGATCATGATGTTATGTGTTAAACAAACTAACTTTCTGCCCCACCCTTCATATAACAACCCTGGTAATACTTAAGTTACTATATATAAATTCCATCAGGGAATTAAAAAATGTCCTTATGATCTGGCAACTCAGTCAACTACAATCTTCAGTATTTTGGAATAAAAATACTGAAGATAGATCCCTTATTTTATTAATTGCCTTCTTAATCAGTTGCCCAGCAAAGCTGTGTATGCAAAAATACTTCCCAGTCAGGAAGGATTAGATAAGAAGTTTACTTGATGCCTGAACCTCAAAAATAGATTAATAATGCCCTTCCTAGGAATGTTTAGCTGCCACTTAAACTTCACTTTCATATGTAACTCCATTTCCCTCCAGGCTTTCCTCACAAATACGAAAGGGCGGCATATAAACAGCACTGTGCCAAAGGATCTCACATCTTAACAGTTGTTCTGTTCATGTCTGAACTTACTTAAGAGCAGAGACAGTTCAGTTCTTTCACATAAGATACCTCATTGATGACAATGCACAGGATTTGATGAGGTAACTAAGAACATGCTATATGTTTTCTAAGATTGCCCACAAATGTATTACCGGTAGTAAGTAAACTGTTTCCATATTTGTTGGAAGATAAAAGCAAAAGGTAAAAGTGAAAAGACTGTTCAACCCAACAAGTTGGCAGCACAACAGGTCATTCTAGGGACATCCCATGGAGCCTACCTTCCAAGTTACAAACATATAAACAGGGAACACTGCAGTGCTCTCACTCACCTCTGCCAAGCCAAGTCACTAAACAGGCAAACATGATGTCAGAAGCATTGTCCATTTTAAATTGTGTGATAAATAATTTGTTTAAACAAAAATCATAACCAAGAGAAATACAAGCCAAAAGAGAAAGCAACAGATTTTGTGTCAAGAAACCTTAGCCACAGTTATTTCATTTTCTTCAATGAAAAAACCTTAGTGTGTGAGCTCAGCTGCTCAAATAAATGAACTTAATTTAATTTTCTTCTTTTAATCCTCTACACCTGAGACACTGAGACTCAGTCATGGAGTATGACAGTTCTGTCCCTTATGATCTTAGTATAATCACACTACTAGAAAACAGTATGTTTGAATATACACATGGAAAAGTTTAGCAGGAAAGTAATGTCATGTCTAAAATTGGTGACCAGTAAAACATCCACAAATTGGCATAATGTTTGAAACTTCAAGAATCATGGTACCAGAAAACTTTAAGACTGCTACAGTCACAATTTACATCATATGTGTCCATTCTATAAGCCAAATTCAAGAACAGGAATTTTTTTGTTGTTGAACATAGCAGATGCAGATGCTCAGTTACTCAGTACAAATAGCAGAACGGAAAAAGGAATCAGTATCTACAAATACAAGGATGGGACATATACAGCTCAACTTTTCACAAGATCCGAGGAAACTGTGCTTATGGCCTGAAGCCTGACTTGCACTAGCAATTCCGACTCCACAACAGACAGAAAAGGCTAAAAAAAGAATACTTCCTTTCTTAGCTGTGAAATGAAAGAAACATTAGGGAAAAAAAAGTTCCCCAAAATATGCTGGAAATGGGCAGGGTAGGAGGAATTTATTTTACACTAGTCAGATGTCATATCTTTCTAAATAAGGCAAGTCCTAACTGAAAGGAAGGTATGATAACTTATATTAAACTAAGTGTCATTTTCTCTGTGTTCAACAGAAAGTTCACCTTCTTAGCCCTTGAAAAATTACCAAGCATCAAGTAGAAGTCTCCTTGGTGAAGTGGCATTGCTAATCCAGGTGTCTCTATGTTCCATGCTACCTTCAAGCCTACATGCCAAACAGCTGGGTCTCTTCCTCTCAGTTTTTGTTCATTACTTTCTTCCATGGATGAACCTTTAAAGAGAGAGAGAGAGAGAGAGAAAAAAACAAAAAACAAAAAACACCACAAAGATGACAGACAAGGTGAGAACCATAAAATACAATATCCAGTCTAATAATACAGACTTAATGATATCCCACATTGGTACAATCTTAATAGGCAAAATCAAAGCAACGTTTGTAATGGACTCAGGTTTTTCTGAAGTTCTCAAGTACATGAAATAGGAGTTTTAGTTAATCTTGACTTTTTTTTTTTTTTTTTTTATTTTTTACATTGATAAAACTGTAAGCACAGAAGAAAAAAGAAAATAATGCAGCAACACTGATATAAAAATAGATACCTTCTAAAAGAATTTCAACTCATAAACAGCCAAAACATTTTATGAACAATTTCATTTGCTTACATACTTGCAATTTCACCAAATGATAAACTGAGGCAAAGTAAGGTGAAATAATGGGCACAAAACACAATCTAGACCAACAAAGTTGAGAGAATCTTGCAATCATATCTGTCATTCTTTTCTCAAAATTATTAGTCAAACATGCCTAGATAACATGTGCAAGAACCAATGAAGCTTCAATGCATTTGCCACAACATTTTTCTTATCATTAAGCAACATGAATGTGTTGAGCTTGGGGAAAAAATAATCCACTGCATAGAAATAGTATTTAGAGCTTAATCCCTCAGAACTATTTTCATAAGCTTAGTTCACTGCAGTACAAACTGAAAGATACAGTCAGCATTTGTAACAAGGTATTTGGGAGCTATGGCATAACAGTTTTATGGCTAAAGTAACAGAGCATTTTGACAGAGGGAGGATGAGGTTTTAATAAGCAGTTGGCACAGAATAGCAATGAACAGTTAGAAATCATCAACTATGTAGCATGCCTAATTATTGCTCATAAATTAGTAACTGTGTGTGTCCATTTCACTGTCCATTTCAAATGGGTTTTCATATATTATTTTTTTTTACTTTTGTCTTCATTTAATTCTAGAATAAAAATACTAAAGATTTATAACTCTTATTACAACAAGTATACATAAAAAGTGACCTTGAACTCACACTTTCAAAATATTCAAGTCATTTACCTTGCATGGTTACTGCAATGTTTCTTTAGTTGGGAATACCCTTTAGTAATTAATAAATTGTCTTAGTTTCCTACATCAACTAAATATTGCTCAAATTCAGGAAGCAGAGAGCCAAAACCATTTAAAAAGCCAATCTAAAGTTCTTCATTAGAACTCCTACTGTAAATTCGGTTCCCGTATTCCCTCCCTTTGCTGTTGCAGTTCTCATTCAGCTGAAGCTTTGGCTCAGGAGCTCTAGGCCTTTCTATCAAGGAGCACAGAAATGAGAAAACAAGAGCTAGCAAATGCTTAGAAAAAATCAATACTAAAGTCTTCAAGGGGCTTTCACATTTTCTGCCCTCTTCAGATAAATCGTAATTTAATTTAAGAAAAAATGTTTTCTGAAAACTGCAAATAGGGTGGCTTTCAAGGCATTTTTAATGCAATACATCATGGATATTATAAAGAGAGGTAACCTTTCTGGGTTAACTCTCTCTGTTATGCTGCTTTCCCATTCACTCTGGCAGCAGCACTGTTCACAATATGGCACCAATAAAATATAGAACTACAATCAGAGACAGCAATTTCAATCAAAGTTTCCTGGGGTCTCCTCATAAATCCAGCACCTTTGGAATGTGCTCGTTAAAATGACTTATTTTTTGCAGTTTGATAAATTTTTTATTGCTTAAGTACAGAGTTCAAATGTAGCTCACAGTCTCCTTTTCTCTATATTCACAGTTATCGCACCTTATAATTATCAGCAGCAATTGAAACTGATTGCTCCTACCATGTTATTTCGGTAACAAATGGAAGCAAGCTGCTACTAGCTTTTAAATGCAAGCTATTCTGACAGTGAGAGCAAGAGAAAAAAAAAAAAGACACCTTCACATTCGTGCTCTTGGTAGCACTGACAAACTTTTAAAAAGAAGTTGTTCTTAAATTCTTTATGTCACACCTCAAGTATGACTGAATGCTCTATATTCACTGATGTAATTACAGTTCCCAAAGTAAAAACACTTGGATGCATCTAAACCACAGGTATTCACAAGTAAATCACGTGGATCTTCCACATATGCAGCGCCTTAAGAACATGTATTTATTTTGGAGTAGACTATATAGAAATGGTCAAATGTAACAGTTTTTAAGGGAAATATAATAAAATTTATCTGCAAATTTGAATTCTGTTCATTAAAGATGTATAGAATTTGGCCTGCAAGAAACCTTTACGCTTGCATCCCTGCTGAAATGATGCAACCAGGTAACAAGCTTACCACAACATAGCAACAATAACTCATCAAACCTGTAATTAAGGTAAAACCATGAAAGTGAGAATGTAGCTGCAGAAAATTGGCCACAACATTATGCTTCTAACTAGTCGGCTTGAATTTCAGAGATGTTGCAGGTCTAAGACCTGATCTTATCAGGTCTGGGTCATGGTGAGGTTCAGAACAAGAAACTTGTTTTCCTGGATCTAGTTTGGTCATTGTTCCTCAGCACAGAAAGAAAAAGCAGCCTTGAAAGATTTCTTTGCTAATTGGCACCAAAAATCTTCAAGGAGAGTTTGAGAGTTTTCTGACACTCTGAAACCTAAATGTTCTCTATTCAAGTCAAACTGTAATGCCAAACTACATCCTAAATGTAATCTTAAATCAAACATGCTTTCTTAAACGGAATCACTGCCAACACATTGCTAAAAACAAGGATAGTAAACATCTAGTTTGTCATTAAATCCAAAGGACCATTGCTAGACAGATACAGAAAAAAAAAATAAAAATATAGTTTGATTGTTTTATTCCAGAATTTAAAAGAATTTGGGCACATGTTCAGTGATTAATAAAATATATACATTATTACTGTCTTCTATAGCAATTGATATACGTTATATGCAAGAAGTGAAAAAAGCAGAGCATACTTTGCTTTTCAGGAGCTTGTGGGAAAGAATGAGTACCCACCCAGAGTTTTTTCTTCTATCTTATTACTGAGAAGCCATAGCATAAGAGGTTAATTAAACTGTACCAACATTTTAGCTTTTGCTTGCAACTGACATTCACAAAAACAAAAACCAGATTTGCCAACACTGTTCTTATCAATTCATATTTGGAATACTGTGTCCAAATATATCAAGAACAAAAGCACTAAAATAAGAACAAAGAATATTCTGCCATCTCTTCATGCTTGAAGGACACTTTATCGAATCAGTCAGAGCATGGTTAAAAAAAACCCACAACAGCAGTTAATTGAAACGATAATTTCTTTTTAGAAAACAAGGATTCAAACCTATTATTATAAGAATAATCAGATCATTGCAAATTTCTGATTCTCTCATATAATTCCAACTGGTCAGAACCTATAAGTTACAGATGTGACAATTTTGCTCACATATTCATTTCTTAAGAAGCAATATAGATTTTTCTACATACCATTTCTAGTCCTTCAACAAGCAATATTTCTACTACACTATTGACATTAAAACCCATTTAATATAATTGTTCTTATCCTGTACAAACATCTACTTCATGACTTCTATCCATTAAGCAGTATATAAAAAGGATTATTGGTCAACTACAGATCTAGATTGACTTCAGTGCTGAACAACTTTTGTAGTTTCAGGATTTTTTTTTTTTTAACCTAATGAGGAAACATACATCTGTAGTGAATCTCAATTATTTTTATTCGCAATTGCTGTAAAAATTAAATAGCTGTCTTTAGAGTTAATACTAGGATAATGCATCTAACATCACACTGTGAAAAAATACAAACAGCATTTTACAAAAGAAATAAGCATAAAAGCTCCTTCAAGATCAGTCATTAATGCAACTAACTGTAAATTTGTTAAGCCTTTCAACATTACCTTGTCAGTGAACTAAGCCAGTTGTTCCGTAAAGAGATTTATATAGCAAGTAGGTCTTAAGTAAGAGGACAAACAAGATACTGTATAGAATTCCAGAGAAAACTAACCTCAAACATTGTTTGTGGGAAACCCAGGTAAAAGAAACATGGACACTTTCAGTGACTACATTATTTTCCATCTCTAAATTGGTAACCGAAACAAGTCTCTACTTCAAAGAGCATCTTTAGAACCAACTAGTTCTCTGCTAAGCAGTAAAACTTCCTACAAAACTTACAAAGACCGGAGGGAAAGCTGTTCATTAGGAAATTTTCATGGACAAAATTCCATTTTTGAAAATGCCCTTATACCACCAATATTTGGATTGCAGTTTACTCTATAAATAGAGCAGGAAATAAAAAAGGGCTATTAGTTTACAATATTAAAATCCTGAACAAGTTTTTACCTTAATGCTCTCATGTGATATGATATTTGTAAGCTGCTGTGTTATTAAAAATCCTAAATTGGTCAAAATTTGGAATTCCTATTCCATGGTAAATTCTGAAAAATAAATTAATTCCAAATAGTGTTATTGACAGCATCACTGAACACACATTCTGTAATGTATTCAGTTCTGCATATGCAACATGACTGTCACTCATGCACTTTAACACAGTATACACATTAAAAGGAAATTTCCCAAATTTTTGTGAGGGCCTATTCTTATCACTTGATAACACACTTTAAATCTAGTGTAATGTAATACATTTCATTTTAATGTAAACAAAAGCAAATATTATTCACATAAACATTAAGCAAAACGTCTCATTTTGTTGTTAGAAGTGTACCTCATTTGAAGTTGCTCTGAAACAGTTTGACACTGGAAACGAGAAAATTAACAGTGATACTAATTAGAATATTGGCTTGTTCCAATATCTTTATGTTGGCTCTCAAATTTCTTTTCTGGCATATTAAAAACTGCTTTTACTCCAATTAATATTGATCAAAAGTTTCAAACATTAAATTTTCATTATGGCATCAAACACCAAACAAGTGAACAAGAAAATAAAGTTGTTTCAATTACAGTAGTCTCTGGTTTAATACTATTTAATCAAATAAGTATGTACCAAACAAATTATGATATAGAAATGCAAATTAAATTTAAAAGAAAACCATGTAACCTGAGTTATGCATGTCTAAACAGTCTAACAAACAGCTGCCAGCATGCAGTAAGATTGCTTGACTCCTATGGCTCTTGCTATTCAGAATCTGAAAACCTGCATTTGTGGCAGGACAGATCGGTATTAGCCATGAAGCTCTGGAAGCCCTAGCTTCCCCATGCCACAGAGCTGCCACAGATCCTCAGTGTGTGGAGTACTACAGAGATCAGTAAGAATCTAAGGAATAGAGAGCTGACAAAAAAACACGTGCAAGACCTAGCAGAAAAGCTAGTTTTAACAAAAAAATCAACATTTATGATTATGAATAATTTATGTTTGAACTTCCCACAGAATCAGTGTTTTCTCCCAGAAAATTATTAATCCATCTAATTGACATATTTTAAGGAAAAATTATTCCATAAAAAAAATTCTGAGCACCTCTATTCTTTTTGTTATGTATTCTATAATGATTCTCTAATAGTTGTTATACACTACAGTGAGAATTCAATGCTAACGCATTACTAAAGGAACTAAATGAATTAATGGAGTAAGTAATAAAAGATACTGGCATAAAAAGCAAATATATTTATGAAAAAAGGGAAGAGGACTCAAGATATGCTTCTACAAAGACTTAAAAATAGTCTTTAAAAAGATGTGGAACCTCTTCTTGCTTCACAGTTATGAAGAGCTTGGTAAAGAGACACAGTAAATAAATACTGACAGTCTTTGTGAACTGTGGAAACCACCAACACATTAAAGTGATATGGAACTGGAATGAATAACACTATAAGCACTGATACATTTGTAAACACCAGCATTTGAAAGATATAAACAGGAAATCAGAAGTGCAAAAGAATCTATTTAGTTTTCTAAAATCAAGTAGGTTAATTATTCCTCTTGGATGTGCTGGGTAGAAAACTTTTAACACACACAGGTTATTTACTGTCACTTAAATTACAATGCCATATTCACAAACTATAATCAGGTTCCATTTCTTCCAAATTATTAGTAAGTTTGCCAATTATAAATACAGCTTCATTTAGGGACACAGACAGATGCGAGTCAACTGGTTTTACATAAAGGTGTACTATGGGAAGTTCCTTGTGTTGCTCAGAAACCATGCCAGGCACCTTAAACTCCCTCTGAAGTTCATGAAATCAACTTAAGCCATCCTCAAGAACTATCAAGTGGAATTCAATCTTGTTCAGATTCAGATCTGACTTCATAAATCATTTTCTTCCAAAAAAAAATCTTCTGCATTATCTCCAGCTACAGTGAGGTTTTAGTATCACCACCTCCTGCCAAGAAATCCCCCAAATAGATAATCAAATTTCAATTTGACCAAAAACTCTGCAAAAGTTCAAAATCACTGCAAAAATTCAAAAATTTGAAGTAGTAATTTTGTATTTTTTTTGTAAATGTGAATGATAGAATGATCATTCACTGGAAAGTTCTTAGCTTTGTAAAGTTTTCATGTCTATCTTTAAATCCTTCAGGAAAAAAATATGAACTTTTAAGTGTTCTTATGAAAAAACCTTGTATGTGGCAAAAACATTAAATGCATACAGATATCAAAATAATTTTTTGTCTAAATAGATCAAATCTTTCTTCCTACCCTTGTCAATCAAAGCTTCCATAGAATTTGCAGTGGTTTTAAAACAGCATAAATGTTACCTATCTAACTTGCTGAACTTGAAGAAACAAAATCAAGTGACAAATCTGAATAAACATAGCAGCTTTCCTCTTTGTTAATTTATAGCTCTCTGAACTTAAAGGGACTCATTTTTTCCCCTCCACAAGCAAGTTTCATGTTAAAGTTAAAAGTGTTAAAATCATATTACAATAAATCCTCACAAACAGTATTACTACTTCATGTTTATGCTTCTTTAACTTAATGAATGTTAACTGAACTTAATGTTAATGAAAAAAATATTTATCTACAGTACTACTGAAAAAATAATTACTGGACATAAAATACCAATGTCTTTGGCAAACAGGACAGAAAAAGGTTCATTAATAAAATGACACTTCTACTGGTCAGGGAATCTCTTCTATTCAGTTTGCTAAACCAGTTGATGTTTTATGTCCAGGAAACTGTAAATATGATGATTTCAGCTGAAATTTAAGAAACAAAGTGACCTATTTTTTTTCAAAACTAATAACAAAACTAACAAGAGAATGCACATGAAAGTATAAGCTATTATTTTTACATCATGGTCTTTAGCTAAAACCTACCAAAGTCAACGTGAATTCTTCCCATGTTTTGAAGCAAACATCAAAGGATTTTTGAAAGGACCAAAAACCAGTTGTGAATTATGAAACATAACAGAGCATTTGCAAATTCAACTCAAGTGCCTAAATTCTAATCTTATGTTTGCAAAACTGGAAGCCATTAGAAAAAAATCCAAGGCTTTGTTTAAACAGTTAGAAAAAAAAAATCCTCATATCTGTTCTTAAATAAAGATAAAAATGAGAAAGGCAATTGAAACTAAAAATGAAATATTTAACGACTCTTCAACTACACTTTTTTCCCCTTAATACTGCATTTAAATGTTTTTTAAACAACTAAGAGCTGCAAAGCCTGTCAGACAACAGGTCTTTTAATGGAAAATTTCCACCCTTCTCAACTACAGAAATGTTGGCAAGTCCTCCATAAAACATGCATTAGCACTACAGCACGCCTAGACAAAATGTATATACTTCCAAGTAAATACAGTAATACTTTTATACAAAACCAAGCTAAAATGATCTTTCTATAGAAAGAAGAGTCGTAAAATCAGCATAAAGCAGCAGTGAGTTTGTATATGATGAATGATACAATGAAGGCAGTGATCTCAACTACAATGAAGCATTTTACAGAATAGAAAATATGCACATGAGTTAACCCGAAAGATGTATTTGACAGATTTTGATCTCTGGGCTCTTAGTCAAGATTTTAATCATACCAATTTTCAAATCTACTTGGAGAACAACTGATAAGCCCACTGCAGTGAACACAGGTGTATTTTGTACAGGTTTTAGTAGAAAAAAGATAGGTCTTAAATACAGAAAGTAGCACAATATATTCAGAAGCACGTAACAAATCTAGACTAGCAAGCAGGTGTGCTTATGTACGTACACACAAGGCAACATAAAATTGCTTCAGGGATTTAATATATTTATATCATTAGTCAACTCCTACCTCCCATTACTCACCTTCACAGCTATAACTGTACACAGCAACCGTTGACCTTTCAACCAGATTCTCGTCATGGTGCCAGCTCACTGCCATGTTCCCCATTCCAAAATAAGGTTCTTGTTTCAAGTACAGCATTTGTTGTGGATCCATATAATTTAATAAAGTCACGTTATAAGATGTTCTGTTCTTTAGACTTAAATAGTCATCCTCTGGAACACAACAACTGCTTTGATCCTTTGAACCTGACCCCTTCTCCATAAGAGAAGTAGCAAAATTTTGCTCCCTATCTATTACAGTAGTATCTTTACTTTCTTTGGTCTCCAACAAATTTTGTCCTTGTAATGCCTTGACTGCTTCAATATGCAAGTAGTCATTCAGTCTGATTAATGCTTTACAAGCATCATGTATTTGAGGACTGCAATATTTTATATCATAACCTTCAATAGGCCAAGGAACTGTAAATAATCTTGTGTTCAAGTACTTGTAAGTGCATCCTGGATTTCCAATTAATATGCGAGACACTGGGGTAACAAAATCTTTTCCTTTGATCCTTACAAGATCTTGAAAGAAACAATCATGTTTTCGCAAGGTCAGAAAGCCTTCTTGTACCATTTGATGGAGCTCTTCAGGCACTGTATCAGATTTCCTGAAAATCAGCTTGGAATATTTCGTCTTCCACTGAAGAAGAAAAAAAGAAAACCAAACAACAAAAACAGCAAAAGAATTTTTTTTTTTTTTAAGAAACCAAAGTATTTAATATATATATATAACATATATATACTTTCTTTTATATTTATATATATATATATATAAAAATATATATATATATATAAGTATTTTATATATATATATATATATAAAAATATATAAAACCAGACAAGGCTAAACTGACAAGTTATCAAGCACGAGTCTAGAATACAGTGAAGAAATAGATGCCAGTATTTGTTAATTTATTTTCATATTTCAGTATATTGCACTAACTGTGGATACATACTAGTGGCCTGTAACCAGAGAATATCAACAGGGCAAATCTATAAATAAATAGATCTGAGGATTCTAGCAGAAATCAACAGAATGTATAAACTCCCCTGATGAATCTGTAGATAATGCTACCTTTAAGTGTACAAACAATAGAATATCAAGCAGTAAGAAAGCACCTTGTCTTTTTCCAATGGTTGCAAAGACCATTTGGTCCCATTCTAATGTACAGAATTCTAGAGGGCTACACATAAACTGAATTAGTTTTATATAACAATAATTTTTCAGGAAAAAATAACAAAATGAAAATATACATTTTCAAAAAAAAGGCCAACATTCTGCTGTACTGCACCTCCATCTACAAAAAAAGTCCTTGACATACTGGTCCTTTCTATTTTCACATTCCTCAATGCATGCCAATTAACTCATCTATTTTATCTGAAAGTTCCCCTTTTAGATAAAAGAAAATTTCCAACTTTATTTTCCTCCCCATCTCCCCACCTGTAATATCTTTTTCCTCATATCCTCTTCTGACCACACCAGCTCTGGCACCAGCTGGAGATCTGAATCCAGCAGTGTGTGGAGGCAACAACTTCCAGCAAGTTATAACACTGTTAATCAGCAGTATCTTGCTTTGTATACAAAATACTGCTTCCCCCTCCAGGAAGGCTTGGATACTCACTAAGGAAGTTGAGTATCACATAATCACACCTTTTATTAGTTGCCTGCAAATCTGCTTTAACTACTGCCGAGACTGTTTGGCAAACTGGACAAAGGCTAGAGGATAAACTCTTAGATAGACTAAATTCCTATGTAATTCATTAAAATTAATTAATCAAAAAAAACCACCAAAAAAAAACCCCAAAACAAAACAAACAAACAAAAAAACACAAACAAAAAAAACACCAGATGCTAACTAATGCCCTTAGTAAGAAGAGGCTGTAATGTGAGTCTATCAGGTATCAATTAGCATGTGTGAAGCTCTAAACGACTCACTATACCTATTGCCTTTTGTGCAGCAGTTAAGCCACCAGTCTGTGGAAAGGTAGATACTGATCGTGTTGTGAGGAAAAAAAAAAAAAAGCAAATAAAAGTCACCAACACAAAAGCATCACAATGACCAACAATCCATCTGCAGGCTTCTTCTGGTACAACTCAAAACCACTTTACTAGCACTATATACTTCCAAGTCAGATTTAAACCTGCCTTTCAGGAAATTAATTTTAAAATCCGGAAAAGGTTTCTTTAAGAACCACAAACTAGGCAGTAAGTCAGTATTCATTTTCTACTGCATGGAAACAGTTAAGACTTTTGCATCATTACGCATTGTTATCCTACAACACTGAAGATGTGGCTTTATAGCATCATTTGTTTCTACTAAAAAGGAGAACTCTATTCTAATTTTATGATTATACATAATAAATCTTAGTTTATCTATAAAACCCTGCCACCATTACTTGTGAGTTTTTACTGTGACACTAACTCCCTTTATTTACACATCCTTATGATTTCCAAAACCTAGTTTCCTAGAGAGAGGGAAAAAAAGGCCACATAACAGTACTTACAGATAATAATTTATGGTAAAAGTATTTACATGCTTAATTTTAAATACCAAAGCTTGAATATGATCCCAGGTCAGTTTGAATGTCCCTCTACAATCCCCATGACAGAACATTGGATCCCAGCTTTCATTAAAAGAACTGAATATGAACTTGATAAACACAATTTGCCTGAGCTTGCCAGAAGCCTGAAACGATTCCTTTAGAGGTCCTGAACTGTCCCTTTTCTTTCAATCACTGCTTTGTATCTGTAGCTTTTGAACAGCACAGTGAAAAAAAAATCCTTATAAAGAATAACTCCTGAAATGAGTAACTGCAAATTTTAAGGATTTACAGCTATAGGCTACAGTCAGTTGTGTGGTATAGGTTGATGGGAATCGTAAGTATTCTTTCACTATCATAGTTAATAATGACAGAGCATTATAAGTTGTGACATAAAGATTATGACTGCACGATTAGTTTTATCATGCAAGTGATATATGTAAAAAAAAGAGCACTACCAGTTCTATGGCAGTATCCCAGTATTTTTTTAACTAATTCTGTATATTGGACATACTCAGGTCAGATTAACCAATTACCACGTTACATATGCTATTATGGAATATTTGAAACACCATTATTACTAAATATTTTTAAACCATTTAATATACTGAATTTCTGACATGTATCGCACACAAGAAATTCCAAACAATTATTACAACCTGAAGGAGGGAAATAACAATATGATGTAAAACAACTAAATGCCTGAAAACATGCACTAGAAAGGAAGCGCAACAAATTTTACAAAGGTAACAACATTGTATTCCACTCCAGAACTCCAGAGGTAATGTCTTCCACATTTTTTTGCCAGCCAAATCAGAGGCATATTACCTTTGGGTTGTGTTTTAAAATGATATGCTTAAGAACTATTTTATCATTAAGTTACACAGTATACTTAGGATTCTACCTTAAAAAAACCCCAAACCAATACACTGATATCTCAGAATAAATCCGGAAGTGGAAACACATTTTCGACACATCACATGAAAACAGTTTGGTTGTCTTTAAATCTCCGACTAGTCTTTGTGCTATGTCCTACATAAGGAAAGCATTAAGAGATCAGAACACAGGGTGAAAGCTGGGTTCACACTGGACACCTAGTTGTTTTGGGGGGATGGGAAAGGGGGAGTAATCATGTACTCTGTGTTGTAACTCTGACAGCAAGTATTAAAGGTCAATGCACTGTTTGCTCTGAAAGAAGTAGGTACATTACTGGCAACTACAGGATGAAAGAAAAAGCCATCTGATGCTCAATTCTTCACATGAATGTTACCCACATGATTTTAAGTATACACATGCTTTCACTTCTAATGGTGGTACTCAACACAGAGAATCACCCTACAGGATGACCCAAGTGATAAAATAACGTTAGAGATCAGCAGTGAGAACCCTTGATAAGCAAACTGCCACTTATGTCATGCAACGATAGTTGTACTTCAGATAGTTGTGAATTGCCTTGTCAACCAGACTTCTTCTTGTTCATAACTGGCTTTAAAAACTACATTGTTTCAGCTTTTGGTTTAGGATTAATTTCTAAAATGTTCCATCAGGCAAGATTTATTGAAAGAGGATGTCAGTGAAGTCTTACTTGTTATGGAATTTCTTAGTTTTGTTCAGAGTGCACATTTCCATACCTGACAGAATACTGTAGGTTTTTTACTTGCATCTCATGTAATCCAACACACCCTTCCAACATGTTCAGAGACTCCTGTTTTATAAGGGTTGGATCCTTAAGGGAGCAAGGCAGGTCTCTCCAGGAAAGACAGACTATAAAAATAAACTGTATATGATTTTATATTTTGCCAATTTGTTGTCTTCAAGCTCTCACCCTTCTTTCCCCTCCATCCGTAGTACATTTAAGCACCATGGAACTTGTAGTGTCTACAGCTGTGATTAAAGTAACATTTCATAACCACCATAAGAATTTCAAAAGTGCTTGCGATGCTTATGATTATCACATATATTTAAAAATACCTAGCATGCACACAAACACTACACAAAAAGTATAATTCTATATGATGCAGAAAGAATGTATCTAAACCCTATTAAGGCTTGAATAGGTCTGATTTCACTGCTTGTCTTGTTCCCATTATCCTCTATAATTATGGGTTATTGATACTGAGCAAATGAGATACCACTTGGACCACTTGGCTTCATCTCTTTTCATGTTAGCTCCACAAGACTGTGGGTTTACAAAGATAGGAAGAAGAAAAAGATGCTGGATACAGCAGTTCTTAGCAGCAACAGGTAAGAGAACAAACAGGAGGGGATGTAGTAGGACTAGGAAAGATGTAACAGTAAGCTACCTGAGTCTCAGAAGGAGGAAGAGTTTTTTTCTTTAACATTAGTTTAAGACTGAAAAGCATGTGTTTGTATCTTGGTTTTGAGGGTTTTTTAAAAAAAAGAAAATAAAAATCATTCTGTTAAGTTCTCCTACATTTTTCCAGCTTTTCTAAACTTTTCCTTGCCCTTATCCACAGAAGTGCTTTTATGTTTAACAACAAGCTATATGTTTTCATATTTTTATTCCTACAGATGTTAAAGATCCCAGTCAAAAGCTTACTTCCACTAAGTTCAGCACTAAGAATAAGGAGAAAACTACACTTTCCCTAAGCATCCTACAACACAAATGAACAAGAAAGGTGAGGAAAGTATACAGATTTCTCAATATCACAATTGTAATCCTGTGGAAAAGCTGGAGTTTGACTTCATGCTTCTGAGTCACAGTCCATTATATGACCCATAAATGCATCTTTCCTTTTTGATAGTGTGATGTGTGCTAAATTTTTCTTGGCCTTCGAATTCTACAAGAGAAATGAATTCTTGCACAAAAAGTCAGACCTATTTTTATGCTACCATATACATCTTTGAGCCATATATCAAAACAAGAAAGGTGACATGTCTGTAATATAAGCACGGTTGATGTAGCTGTTCAAACTATGAGATTCTTTCTTATGTTTTTCTTTTTACCATGTTCCAATTTAATCTAATTGAACCTACAATTCTTGCCATATGTTTTGTAGCTGACCTAGAAAGATCCAAGATAGATGCAGAATACTCTATAAATTTCATGATGCTCTTCCATACATTCATTTGGTTTACTACTCATGTGGCTACTGGACTTATTTTAACTCTTATTTGGTTTCATTTGAGGCATACATTCCAGTTTCCACAGTTCATTTTGTAAGCAGTCTTAAGGGTTACTTAATGTTTAAAAGTAGAATTAAGCCAAAAAATTTCAAATTTCTATGTTAACATTTTCCCTGTTTTGTCAGACCTGACCTATAAAGAATAGGTCTCTTCACAACTCAGACAAAAAACAACAACAACAAAAAAGAATGGAGACATGTATTTTAATAAAGCATAAGAAACCATGATACATTGTTACGCACGTTAACTGGTACTTAGGTACTGATACTCAGGGCAAAATCCTAAAAATAAATTAAGTTCACAAAGTTTTCATTCTTGAATATCCCAATTTTAGAGGTCTTATTTCACACCACCTGGAAGTGCATTACCAGCCATCAAGATACCTTTTTCGTATCAGATTTCAGAGTGTCTCTTTCAAGAAAGATTTATTTGTTGTTCAGTGCAAGCAGCCATTTTAGTTTGAAAGAAGTACAGTAAAAGAAATACATTACCAAATGATGGAAATCAGCATCGGCTGGTGTCATGTATGGAAGTCTATTCTCTCCAAGTTCTTCAAGAAGCTTTTTTTTCTGTTTTGTAAGGGTAAAATTGAAAAAAAATTTAAACTAAAAAGCAGATATAAACAGCCAACTATAAAATTAGTTGTATTAAAAAGACACAAACATGTTCAATTATTTATTCTGCTACCTTCAGTTCTGGAAAACTGAATAAGGAAACATGGATGCAAAAAATCAGTGGAGCTTTTCCACTTACAAAGCAGTAATTCAGGTTAGGTAGTTCCAGAGCATATGAGTATTCTTCCTCCTAAATTCTTTTTTAGATAATCAGTCTTTATTACACTGATGAAAATCCACCTTGGTTTAATGTTCTTCAGAACAATGCCTACTTTATACCTAGATACCAATTTATTTCTTTTTCATTTTATTTTCTACTTCAACTTGTGGATCCAATGGGTACAAAGCTCATACTCCATTAAATGACTCAATAATACACTTCATTAAAACAAGCCTCAATGTTGGGCATACCCTACAATGTTTCCTGAAATGGGTATATGAAGGAAAAAGAAAACATTATCTGCTACACACCAGAGCCCCTACAACTTGGCAGTATTTAAAATGCCATCCTCAAGACCTGCCACCCCATCATCCAGCCACAAATCTGGATTGATGTTGGGAGTGCACTAAGAACCAGCTGACTGCAAAGAGCAGGTTTTCTCTGTCCTCTTGTTCTCTTAACTCCCTTTTTACTTCTGTTTTAGACTGAGCACCTCTATACCAATGTTTAGTCAACAAAACCTGCTAAGATAAAAGCCTGATTTTCCCCAAACTGCATTTTCCAGGTTTTTATTAACAAAAATAAGATTTTTGTATGCACTATACAAGAAATTGTGCAGCTAAGGATTTGGAAAGTGCACGAGATATTTGAAACTTGCCATCAGATTTTTGGACTCAAACATTCCAATCCATGGTATGTCCATTCACATTTATCTGCCCACAGTCTAACACAACACTAACTCAACACGGTAGAAGTATAAATCAACAACAACATGAAAATTGTAACAGTGAAAGAAGTATTGGCCTAGAAAAGTAATACACCATTTCCTTTATTTCTTCTTCATTTTAGCTTGCAAGGATGGTTCCTTCACAAACTTTGATCGTTAACAAATACTCACTAATAAAAATGCAACTCAAAGATCATAAAACTAAATCTGCAATAATGCTTAAGTATTTCAGATATCAGGATTGAAATTCTCATTTTTACTGCAGTATTTTCAACTACATAAACACTATTACAAAAAATAATTGAAGTTGTAGCTAGCTCAATACTTTTATGTTGCAAGAGCAAGACCAGATGGAAATGGAATACAGTTTTTAAAGGAACGATAAGGGTGTAACAAAGGAAAATGCAGAGTAAGTTAAAAACGGGTATCACTAACACTTTGATAAAACCTAGTTATACGGGAACAACTACATATTTCATCACCTAGATATCACTGCAAATTGATTAATCCATAGACAAGAGAATTCATTGTTAAAAGAAACATTTCTCTCTTTTTTCTTGTAAAATCTCCTTTTCATAATCTTTTTGAGTTGCACAAACCAGATCTTCCCTATTCTGCCAATCCTATTTTAAAAAGGAAGGAAGAAATATTGCATGTAATAACTAACTGCTGGCTTATAGCAAACACATAAACAAGGAAAGCTGAACTACGATGAGCGTTACTGTATATTCTATTCTGTGACAGTGAATCTAATGTATTCAAATTTAAGCATCAAGGAAGATGACAGAGGCTTAACATCATGAGATTTTAAGATTTAGCACTAACAGATCAGTCCAACTAAAATAAGAGCAGGTAGCTCTCACTTACTCATCTCCACACTCACGATCTGCTGAGCACTGACTCGACTGAGAAGAGCAGCACTGAAATTTCTGAACCAGCAATGTAATTTCTGTAGATCCCTAGTTTTCTTTGGGGACAGGTTGTTGGTAGGTTGACATGAAGTCATTGGTGAAACCAAGCATAATGTAACTTCAAATTAAATTGGCAGAAAATGACACACTAATTGGCTGCATATTCTACAACAATAACACTTCTCTATCACAAAAAGCTTGCTACAATTTTATTACATGAAATCACTGAAAACATTAGATTGGCTTTGATATCTGTAAAAGAAATCATATTAAACTGCAGGAAAAAAATAATGTATTTCAACACGGACATTTCCCACATCTGGGGGGGGGGGGGAA